>NW_022900951.1:25771565-25790881 GCF_012274545.1 Fukomys damarensis
TGAGACAGGGTCTCACTGTATAGTTGAGACTGACCTGGAACTCACTATGTAGCCCAGGCTGGTCTCGAACTCACAGCGATCCTCCTACCTCAGCATCCCAATTGCTGGGATTACAGGCATGTGCCACCACTCCTGGCAATGTGCATTGTTTTTTATACAGCACCTAAAACGTGTTTATCTTGCACTGTCTAGAAATATAAATGCAGTACTTAAAAATAGGAAATTCCAGAAACAGAGAGTTGGCTATCTGTATCTAGATTCTATTATTTCCTAGCCAACTTTTCAATGTCTCCTTTCTCACCTATAATATTAGGATAATGACAATGTCTACATACGAATTATTTAGACAATTAAATGTAAAGCATAGATAATTCTTCCCATCAATTCATAAATATGAGGAATACATTAATGATTATTTTATATCAACAGCATTTTGCTGAATTTTCATTTGGCACATTGAGGCATCAATTAAGCTTTAATTTATAAAGAATATAATCCTATGAAGAAAGTTAACCTTTGAAAAATAAGGCACCAAAATAATAATCTTGTACAATCTTTCACTATATGAGAAAACTAAAACATAAATAAATTAGTATAACAGTGAAAAGATAATAGGAAACTAATAGACTCCTGAATAGCAAGAAGTAGATCAGGTAATACTGCATTATAAAATGGAGTACTATTCAGCCATAAAGAATGAGAGACTAGAGTATTTATAGCTACATGGGTGTACATTGAGCCTCTACTCTTAAGTGAAATAGATAGGACACACATGTGTAAATACCAAATAGTTTCTCTGGTGTGAGAAACTGAAAGAGTAAGTAAGTATCCAAATGTATAACAGATAATGTGAAACAGGAAGAAAAGGTCCAAAGGGGAAGGGGGAGTGAGAGGGACAGGGGAAAAGAAAGAAGGAAAAGGAATAAATATGAGAAAAGGAAAAAGTGAAAACAAAGTCTTTGAAAATGGGGAGGTGTGGAGGGTTTGAAGGGAGGGCAGGATAATGGGGAAAAATAATCAAGATACATCACGTAAAGGTACAAATCTGCAATGATAAATGTCATCATATTGTATGCCTAAAATGTACCAATAAACTTAAAAGAATAAAAAAAGAAAAAAGAAGTGGATCAGGTGATGGGAAAAGAAATAAAGTGGTGGGAGAGGTAAAATAAATGAAAAAGAACAAGACGTTATGTACTTATACCAATTCTCAAAATAAACATCACTAGTCTGTATTATAAACCTGCACTAATAAAATAATAGTAACCTCCTGACAAGGAATAGTTCTTAAAACCCTACAGAACTATTTCTATTAATATTAGTTAAAGAGAAGTGTAGTGCTTAAAAAGTTCAGTCTTAGCTACCAAAATTAATTCCTCATTTCCCGTTTGCATAAGATAAATGAAGTGCTTCGATAGACACAGTTTGCTGTGTGTCAATAGTAAATAATTAAGCAATGAGGGGTAGGGATATTCATTCACCTTGCACCACATCTGGGGCTAAGGACACTTTGATTTCCAAGACTATCTCCTAATATACTCTATCTATCTGACACTAGGATATTCTGATTGTCTCTTTCAAGAGTAGTATGAAAGAAGGATAAGCATATGTTGGAAGTGTTACATAAGCAAGCCATTTTTTATGTACATTTTAATTTTTAAGTGATTAACTTAATGTATCCTTGCTGGAGTTTTAAAAATAATGAGACGTGAGAAACATTTATTAGAGGTAGATGCAGGGTGTGCTTGAGAACAGAGTGTGAGCACTCAGAGAAATGAGGCAAGATGCAGTTGGGATTTGGGAATCTTTTATGTGTTTGGGTGTTGGGAGTCTGTGGAATTTAATAATATATGTAGTCTTGATCCTGTCTAGTGGGTAGGAGAGGATGGCCCACCCATACTAAAATAATGGTTTACTCATATGGGAAAATTCCCAAAAGATGGTCCATTTATGGGTGAAAGAGAAGACCTCTTTGCAGCTCAAATACAGTTGTTCAGGTTTGCTATATTTCTGGAGAAGAAAGAAAAAATAAACTGGGCTTGTATTCTGCAGCTGAAGTTGTTCTTCAAAATACAATTTTTAGAAATCTCAATTTCCTTGTCTCCTTCTTGCCTAGTTTTATTTCTTCTATCCTACCTCCTACCTCACCCCATGTGGTCCCTTGTTCTTAAGGAGGTCCATCTGCAGTAACTGCTCCAGGCAAGCTAGAATTGTCATCATAATTACTAGACTCATGACATACTTCTTTTATTTTTTACATGTATTTCAAACTTACGATTAGGTATGTGCATATTTTTCAAGTTTTACTTCCTTTACTTTGTATCAAGACAGCCTTGGTAATTTACCCTTATGCTTTTTCAAATACAGTATTTGGCACATTTTCCTGCTTGACTCTATTGCTGTGCTCTGCATAAAAGGACATTTATTTTGCTTCTCATTGGCCAGAATCAATAACATAAGTCTCAGTTATATACTGAGATAAAGTATATTTTCTAGTTCAAACACATTGGGAGTTAAATATACTATGGAGATACGCCTGGAAATCTAATCATCCCTTATTTCTTTTCAATAGTAAATGGTACTCAAAATTTTAAATAACCAACAACTTAAATAAATATATAAAATAAAAATTATTTGTGAACTGAGATCTGCTTTTACTAAAGGAAAAATAATAAGGCCAATCTTTTCTTGCTAATGTAAGTGGAGAATTAAGACCTCATAATTCAACCAAAATTCCCACCTGTTACCACATAGCTCCTTGTAGAAATAGCTCACTAAATAAACGCTACTGGGATTTGGGGTGTTTGGATCTTCCTCTGGAGTTGGTTTTCAAATTCTTCTCATTTAGAACAAAGAATTGAATGAAACAAGCCAAAAATGGTAACAAGTTTATTTGAAAAACTGAAGGTGAAGGGTGAGGGACAAACTGGCTCTCTGTAGCAAATGTGGGAGAAAAAGAAAGGAAAAATAAAAGCAAAAGTCTAAGTGTATCCCTGAGGACACATAGTGAGCTACCATGAAGAAAAAGCACAGTAGTAAGCTCTTCATGGCATCTGTGTCCTTATATGCTGTCCACCCCTCACAGGATCCTGGAGAACTTCTACATATGGGGTCCTGAGTGGTGGTCCTGCCTAGTTTCTAGGATCCTAGTAATCCTCACTTCCCAGACAATCTGAGCCATGCCCTATCTCCTATTGTGTTTAATTCTGAGAGACACATATCCCATAATTTTTGTGGGCTTCTGAGGGAGTGGAGGTCTCTGTCTTCCATACCTTCTTTGAGCTGGAAGTGGCTGTAGACCCTACTTACTGGGTATTATGTACTCTCTAACTATTGTGGGGTGCTGTGGCTCACAGGCTGGATTGAAGAAAGAAAAACTTGTCAGAAGACAATAAGAAAAGAATTATTGACCACTGAACTACCTGTTTGATTCAGAAAGAAACTGTACTATTAGACAAAACATGAGGAGCAGGTCAGATTCTATGCTTCCTATAGAGAAAAATGTATGCTAGAGAGGAATTTCAGATAAATTATTAAGAGTCTGAGAGCCATTATGACCCTAACCAATATGATCATGATTACTTATCTATAGCAGCACTGGAGTCTTGCTTTTTGAAGAGGAAACTCAAGTCTTCTAGAGCCTCACAAGAGTAGCTTTCTTCTTTTGGGGTGACGTTGTTCTTCAAACAGTTCAGATGGGACTGGCTATGTTCTAGAAAGTCGAATCCAATTATCTATCTCTGCCACCTTTACTGTGTTGGGTATGGTAAGGATTATTGAAAAGGGGCCCTTCTAGTTTGACTTTAACTGATCTGCAAGAGTCCCCTCTTTCAAAAATTTTATGAGCAGTTGGTTTCCAGGACAAACACTAAGGTGGTCTCCCTGGGCCAGAAGCTGCTAGCAGGACTCTATTCACATACATTTGGATAGCCTGTTGTACTTGGCCTAGATTAATGAGATATTATAAGTCTCATAGCCTTTTGGTCTACCCTCATATCAGAGGACAGAAGTGACCTCCCATATAACATCTCAAATGGGTTCAAATTTAATGCAGTTTGGGGCATTTTGTGAACCTTCATGAGTGCTATTCGCAGCAACTGGAGCCAGGACACAGATGTCCCTTGGTAAAGGTCTACCAGAGCTTACTTTAGGGTCTGGTTGGCTCTTTCTACCTTTTTAGAAGATTGAGGAGCATTTATGTTATAGAATTTTTATAGCTTCTCACTATGTCACTTGAGGAAGGACAGGAATGGTTCCTCAGGAACTGGGAATAAGGTTAGGGCCTTGAGGGGCTCTAGGGTTAACATTTTTGCTTCCCTATCAGCCTTTTGATTTCCAAAGGAGATTTCAGGCATGCCTCTTTGGTGCCCTCTACAAAGCATGAGTGTAATTTTGCTTGGGAAGATGGCCTGCCACTTGAAGTTTTAGAATTTCCTGCTTGTGCATTAATGATGAGTGCTCATTAATCAGCAAGTGCTTTTCTTACTAGATTGCTATATGGACACTGATATTTAGAGTCTATTTAGATATTAAACTTTTTGTCTTTTCCTAATATCAGTGCCTGCCTAAGAGCTATTGGCTCTGCCTTTTAAGTAGAGATTCCTGTTGGATAAGGTCTAGCTTCAAAGATCTGTTTTGAACTGACAATTGCATAAGCTGCCTTTCAGAGTCCTTCTTAGACAAAGCTACTTCCATCAGTGAACCTCACCTCTTCAGGGTCTTAGAGTGACAGATCATTGATATCCTGCCTGCTTGCATAGGTCTGGGAGATCACTTTTTCACAAGAATGGGCAACTTCTTGGCCTGTAGGCAGCAAAGAAGCAAGGTTGATAGTAGTACAAGTTTTTATAATAACTTCAGAGATGTCTAAGAGCATGGCCCAGTACTTAGTAAGTTGTTCCCCTGTTGACTACAAGTAACCCTTTGTCTCCAGAATAGCTCTGACCTGATAAGGATTAGGAATTCTGGTCTTTGTATCAAAGTTAACTTTGCAGCTTCCTACGTTAGCTTATCTGTAGCTGCTACTTCTCAAAGGCTGGATAGCTATCCAACAGCCCCCAAAGCAATTCCTCTCTTTCCTGATATATAGAGAAAGAAAGATTTTCTTAATTCAGTGCTGGAGTGTGAACAAGGGCATACTTTTTTTTCCCTGAAGAGATTAGCAGTCACATTTTTGTTCTTCTAGGTGCCTACACTCAGGGCCTTTGACAATCTCATATAAAGTCTTTCCCATTACTCTAAAATTAGATAGCCAGATCCTATAAAATCAAGCCACCCCCAGGAAGAAACAATGCTGCTATTTAGTGGCAGGAGGCCCAAGATCACAAATAGCTCTTCATATGGGAATCCCAAACACCAATGGTCCAAATAATGGACATGACCTTTGATGTATTTAACAATTGGGACTCAAAGATGACACAAAAGAGAAAGGCTAGGATTATAGTGGTTGCAATTGGTAATGCTTTAAACTCACCCAGATCGTCTAAGAAAAAATCTAGGAATAAGCAGAGAAAGAGTTCCTGTTTCATGTCCAAGAGAACTGGACACTGGGAAGTAGATTGCACCAAGCCACTGCTCTAAATGTGAGGCAGCTAATGTGCCTGACTCTTGGCCCTAGAGAGGGGCTAATTGCCCTACAGTGCCCACTCCTTTGCTAGGAAGAGATTTACTAGCAAAATTGGGGTAGTTCTCAAATTCATCTAAGGCCAACATGGATTTTACTTGTTGGGACTACACCAGGTATTCCTGACCAAATTAGCCAACAAGTGGATCCTGGTGTATGGTATAAAAGAATAACTACCAGGGAAAATTCATGCCAGTAGTGATAAGACTAAAAGATCTCATCCGATTTCCTAACCAAAAGCAATATCAAATCAAGGAAGAGGCACATAAAGGCCTCCATCCTCTCATAGACAGATTTCTCAAATATGGCCTTTTGAAGTCTTGTTAGTCCGCTAGCAGTACTCCAATTCTCCCAATAGTTAAATTCTTACAACTAAGGATGATACAAGATCTTCACTGCATTAATGAGGCTGTCATTCCAATCCATCCTCTAGTGGCAGATCCATATACAATTCTGATCCAATTTCCAGGAGACATTGATTGATGTTCAGTTTTAGATTGAAAAGACACAATTTTTCCATCCCCCTATATCCAGACACCAGGTTCCCGTTTGCCTTTGAATGAAAAAAATCCCACTGAAAGGCAAAAACAGCAAAATACTTGGACAGTCATCCCAAGAGTATTAGAGACAGTCCTCACCTTTTGCTCCATTATAAATGAAAGACTGGAGAAATTTATAGCTTAAGCAAAGAACCATCCTTCTGTATGTGAATGATATTCTAATTTGCAGCCCAACTCAGGAATTATCTAACTATAACACTGTACTAACTCTCAGCTTTCTGGTTAAGAAGGGATATAAAGTCTCCAAAGAAAAGGCTCAGATATCCCTACAAAATGTGCAATATCTGGGATATATTCTTACACCTAAGGAATTACAGCTGTCTGTCTTGGATCTAGGCTATTTGTGATCTTGGGCCTCCTGCCACTAAACAGCAGCATTGTTTCTTCCTGGGGGTGGCTTGCTTTTATAGGATCTGGCTATCTAATTTTAGAGCAATGGGAAAGTCTTTATATGAGATTGTCAAAGGCCCTGAGTGTAGGTACCTAGAAGAACAAAAAAAGTGACTGCTAATCTCTTCAGGGAAAAAAAGTATGCCCTTGTTCACACTCCAGCACTGAATTAAGAAAATCTTTCCCATGTCAGAGAGACCCACATCCCCATTACAGACAAGTGGGGAACTGGGGGTCTCAGGACAGGGTCATTGAGAATATCGTTCTCTTCCTTCAGGACCTCTTTAAGTATCATAGTTCCTGACAGTCCCTTTAATAGTTACAAAAGCTGGCACATGAGGGATTTCAATCAATCTTGTACGTTTTAAGCAGAAATACTGCAACTGGAGAATAGTCTCATAGTCTAAAGTATTACCCAGTACCCATCTTTCACCACTTCCCAGTATGTACTGACCCCAAACCATATTGCAATAGTAGATAAGCTGTTGCTATTTTATTTTATTTTTTAAAATTGAGTTTATTGGTACATTTTAGGTATACAGTACAGTTACATTCATTATTGGGATCTTGTACCTTCACATGACAGGTCTTGGTTCTCATTTTTTCCCCTTAACCTTGCCCTCCCTTCACCCCCTCCTCCCTTCCCTATTTACAAACACTTTATTTCCATTTTCTCATATTTTTTTTCCTTATTTCCTTTCCCTACCCTTCCCACTTCCCCTACATCTTTAGCCCTTTTCTTCCTATTTCACATTGTCAATTATCTCATTAGAATCTTATGTACTATTATAGTTTTTAGTACCAGAAACTATTTGGTATTTACACATGTGTGACTTATTTATTTCAACTTAGGAGTGTATCCTCAATATTTATCCATTTTCCTATGAATGAATCTAATTTCTCATAAGCTGTTGCTATTTTAGATTGTCAGAATCTAACCTTTCCCACTCATTGTGGATATGGCCTAGTGGTGAAGACAGTGAATGAAATCCATGTGGTAGTGAGTTCCAAGAGATTTCCCACTGGCTCACCTTGAGGCCCACAGAGAGAAGACCACTAGGTTTTGACTTCTGAAGATGGCACCCCATGCACAAAGCATCCCTTGTGAAACCTAACAGCGACTAGACAGACAGATGTCTCTGTCTGAATCTTTAATGATGCCAGCATCTTTCACAGAAGCACAGCAGAAAGGCCCCTGGAGGCTTTGTCCCCGTATCTGGGGCCAATTGACTCCTTATGGAAAAGAGGGTTAAGCCACTTGCGGGCCTTACCTAGTCTTTGATTTTCATGAGGTAAGGGTGGAACTTTTCCCCAAGTGAAGTTCTCTTAGCCACCCAGTTGAGCCCCTTCATGGCTCAACTTGCAAAATTGAGCCAATTGGGAAAGTTATCTCTTGCATTTATTTTGATAGTAAAAATACTTTGGAATTTTGTTTAAGGCAGTAGATGTGTATATTTTTTAAGAAAAGGGATGCCTCTGCTTTTATATACTCAGAGTTACTTTAGTTAAATTTCAAATGCTGTTCATTTTTTCTACTTGGGCTATCAGACATAGGCTTTTAAATTACCTGCACTTAAGGAAGAAATCCAGCCAAGAAGGGATAGAAATAGGTGAGGTTTAGAAGGCAAATCAACTAAAGCCACACAGGGCTCAGGTGTGTGTGGGAGGCTTCAAGTCTCACATGCATAGCACATTGCCAGGGAGGAGGGCTCAGGCACTGCACACAAACTGGTTTGGCCAGTGGCAACCCGTAGGGCATTGTCACCAGGGGTTATGGCCCACCAGCCCTGCCCAGCACTGCTCAGAGGAGTTCTACGTGGTGACTGAGAATAGGTCTCTGGTGCCACCTACAATCAGGCTATCAGGGCCATTGCCATGCCCCTGCAAGACCTTAGGCTTTTTTTTTTTAAGGGAAATTTTTTTTCTCTTCCTTGTAGGAAAAGATACTGTGCTGGTTAAAATAATTTAAAAGAAAATAGGTTCCTCCCTCATATTTTCCATAAGTCCACATGTCCTCCAAAATCAGAGGCTCAACTCCTAAGGCCAGTTAGAAAAAGAAAAAAAAAGTTGTGTGTGTGTGGGGCAATGATGGCAATTGATATAGCCCACTTCTAGCTTCGTGCACCCTAGACCAAAACACAAACTGAGAAAAAAAATCACAAACTGGGATAAGTGGAGACCAGGATAATCTCCAAAAATGGTAGGAACACAAAAAACATGTGCCCACTGGGGACCTTACTTGGTCATGGCTGACTATGTCAAATAATGTTATCAGGTAGCTCTTTCTAGAAATAGTGCTCGCGTCTCCTTCTGGAGTTGGTTTCCAGGTTCTTGTCTTGAACAATGAATTGAGTGAAACAAGCCAAAAAGGATATCAAAATTTATTTGAAAAATGGAAGGTGAAGGGTAAGGGACAAACTGGCTCTGCAGAGCAAACTTGGGTGCAAAAGAGAGGGAAAATAACAAGACTCAAAGTGCACCCTGGAGGACACAGTGTGTACTACCCTGAGGAATAAGCACAGTAGTAAGCTCTTCAGGGCATCTGTGTCCTCTTATGCGATCCACCCCTCACAGGAACCCTCAAGAACTTCCACATACAGGGTCCTGAGTGGCGGTCCTGCATAGATTCTAGGATCTTGCCATACGTCTCTTTCCAGCTAGTCTGAGAAGTGCCCTATATCCTATCTCACACCTTCACTTGAAAATTTCATGTCAAACTATAGGACAATATACTATATTGTGCATACCTACTGTGGAGTCAATTCCAGGTCAATTTAACTCTTCAGTGTGTTATTCTGAAAAGCATACTCCCTAGTTTAATACAAAGGACAAAACAGATTCTCTGTTATAATTGAAAGCATCTTAAATATTTAGACCAGTTGCCTCAGTAAATTCACTTCTGGAATTCTCTTGAAAGGTCTTTTTCTTGGGGGGGGGGACCTAAGGTATATATGACACAGTTGTGACTATTCTCTCCTTTGCTAAATATGCCCCTGCCTTAGCTTTGGTGTTAGTCAAGAATAGTATGCATTATGCTAGGTTGAAAAATTAATCGCAAGAAGTCAATATCTTAGCACAGTGAAGGCTTATTTTTTTCAGTGGCCTTATCTATTCAATGGATATCAGAGATAGCTGGGCATGAAGGGTACTTTCCATATCATCATCCTGGAAATTGGTTGATGTATGCTTTACCATCTGGGATTCCTCATTTCATTGGCTAGAACTCCTCATATGCCCCTGTTAAGTGAAAGATATATAAAAAATGGAGTCTTCCATGTGCCTAAGAGGTACAATATGAAGTTGGCCTTGGTGTGCAAACATGGTGTCTGTCATAGATTTCAAGATACAGTACTGTCTTATCCTGGTTCTTCTATTCTTCTGACTGTCTTTTCTCCACCTCCTCAATAGACTTCTCATCTCATGCATTAACACATACGTCTGCTGCAAATTATCATATCCAAGTTCATTAATCTTTGCTGTCCGCAATTATCCCTAGGTAGCTTCACTACTGATGTTCTAATTGCTACGTTGTTTTAACTTCTAGATAAATTAACCCAAGTCCTGTTCTATCCACAAAACTTTAAAGCATAGTCAACCATGATTTAGTCAAAGTTATATCTAAACCAATATGAAAAAACATAAATATATTATTTTCCCCCACACATACTATCTATACTTGAGTAGAAAATGTACTTTCCCCATTTATTGCCAACATCATGCCTCCATATCTAGATTCCTCCCTATTATCCAGATCATTTTCGACTAACTTTCTATATCAGCTTATGCTATGATGCACAGTCATATGATTCAACATTAGTAAAGATGTTCTTGTGTGTATGTGTGTGGGGATGTGAGCCTGATTATCATATGATTTGCATTTCAATCACTAGATTTTGAGTAAAGCTCATTACCATCCATTAGTGTTGTAGCTTCGTTCAATAAGTTGAAAGTACCAAAGTGCAAAGGCTGAGGTTTCTGACAGGAGCAATATACTTTTAAGTAAGCAACATTGGAGCCCTGCCAGAGTTTCCAGTTTGCCTGCTTTTCCCTGCAGATTTTAGACTTAAAACTATAACAGCAAAACTGGAAGCTCTCTTATGAAATCCAGAATGTGTGTGTGTGTGTGTGTGTGTGTGTGTGTGTGTGTATACACACATACATACATATGCAAGGGCTGATCAAAATATGTGGTGTTTAAATAATAAAAGAAATACTTACAATAAAAGGCAAATTGCTATTCTCCCTTAAAATACTTCTGCTTTCTTCAAGCACTCTTATCCTATAGTTAAAATACACTCTTTAGTTGTGCTATGGTGTTTTCTTCAATGTTGTGACTATTCAAAACACTTCCTTTTCATATTTAATTTGACTTTTGAGAAGAACCAAGGTTTCCAGGTCTGGTGATTTAGCTGGATACAAGCATACTGTTTTTATGATTCTTTCTTTCATTTGTGTGGCACTGAGCAGGAGCATTCATTATTTTTTTTTAATTTTATTGAGTTTATTGGTACATTTTAGGGATGCAGTACAGTTACATTCATTGTTGGGATCATGTACCTTTACATGGCAAGTCTTGATTCTCATTATATTTTTGACTGCACTCTGAAAATACTCTCAAAAGAGGGCTACTAGAACTGCTTGAGAATGTGGAAAATATTCAAAACAAGGGGGAAGAATTTGATGGGCGATTAATGGCAATCCATCTTCTGTGATAATATCTTTTAATTTAAACATTCTCTAAATATTTTGATCAACTCTTAACAGCTTAGTATGACTCACACTATGACCTTCTACCAGGGACCTCTCAGAAGGAAAAGGCCTTGAATTTCAACAGAATCTTGTTACAGAGGGAGGGATCTTGGGCAAAACCAGAGTTCTGGGGAGGATCCTGGAGCTGATGGGGGATGTGTCCCAAAATAGTGATGCTCAAAGAGCCCAGCCTCAGCTGTCATCCTGAGACTCTCAAGCAAAGGGTGCCATGTGTGTCTTGCCCAAACTTTTCCTGCAGAGAAGTATCTGGGTGGGTATGGGCTTGCTTTGGTGGTCATGTGGCTCTGGTCAGTAGAGGGAAGAATCCTTGCCTCTTGTAGATATAATGGTGAGGACAAAGGGAGCCTTGGCTGGAGAATATGACTGTCCCATAGCAACCCGGCCCTGCATCCCAGCGATAACTTGTTCAGCAGTTGGTAAAATGTGGTCACCTCCCTCCCTTCTGTATGAAAGGTGAGGCCCCAGATATGAGAGGTATGAGGTCATGTTGGCATAGGATAAAATCTCAAGATTAGTGTTAAGGCTGGGTCCCCAAATTTGTATTTAGAGTATAATTCTCTTCTTATTACACCTTGGGGTGATAGGTGAAGATCCTGGTAAAACTCTCTTTCCTGGAAAGCTTCAGGTAAAAGAGGGCTTTGGCTAAAGACATAGTCCAGATCCAGCAGTTTAGAAGAAACCTGGATCCTAACTGGAGTCAAGTTTAAAGCCCTGGTTGTTAATGAGAAGATCATTCCCCCAAAGAGCTGACAGCACAAAGCAAAGTTCCTACATTTCTTTCTGTGAGACTCTAGGTAAATATATTTATATGTGAAGAACCCTGCATTTTCTGTATGGGACCCTGTTCTGAGGACAAGAGGTATCCCAAGCTGTATCTGGAGTAAGGTCAGAGGCTTGTGTGAGGACTAAGACCACATATGAACACCAAATAGGGGATCCTATACATACTATTCCTTCTCCCATCTCTAGGAATCACCAAAAGAGCTGTCAGCCTGCATTGCCCCCCTTTTTATGTAGAGAGTCACAGGTTGGTTGAACTAATTGTATGCCCCAAGCCTGTAGAAGGAGAAGACTCAGACCCTCACAGGAGTCAGAGTGACGATCCTAAATGGGGGCTGGTAGAATCACACCTTTTCAAAAAGGGAAGACAGAATAGAATGACCCCTAACAGTTGAACCCCTAGGAGGACCATGCAAGGCAGTCATGTGTACAAGAATTCCTTAGCTTTTGATGCCAATAGTTCAGTGTGGGCCCTTCTCCGAGACAAAAGTCACCAGGTGAGTATGGGCAGTTGTACCAGGTCACATCTAAACTACAGGTATGGCCCTGCATTAGGACAGAAGACCACAACATGCCCATGTCATAAAGGACTGAGAACTGCCTGCAAGGGTGATAGACTCAAGTGCCCTTTTACTTCCTGTAAATGCATCTCAGGAAAAGGAGAACTTTGGGTGGGGGTGTCAAACAAGGTAGGGGGCCCAGGCACTGCTAACACTTGATTTTATGGTCTTGACTGTGACATGAGAAGATCCATTACCACAGAGTACAAGGGGGTACCCAAGAATTAGAACTGTTATCTACATTCTTACCATTAGTGAACCAAGGAAGGGCTGGCTAGCAGCATCCTAAAGCTCCATTTAATAATTTACTCTGGATCTTCAAAACACAGGATGATTAGAATAGAAGCTCTGTGGTTCCCAGAGCAGTGCTTACAAGGAAATGTGCAGAATAATCTTTACAATACCAGGAAGGTATCTCTGTGCTGGAGGAGATAATACTTGAATACTCTGTCCTTCACGTGCCTATGTCACCTGCTGTCCTACCCACACTCTGGCCTGCTGCCTCTGCCACAGTAACTGTACCTCTGCATCAAAAGAGTAATCTGTATGTCCTTAGAAGCACTGCCAGGTCCAAGGGGTGGTTTCAAGGGACTCCAGAAAGCTCAGGCAACTATGACTTAGAAAAATATATTGAGATTACTATCTTCTCCTCCTTTGAAAGTTACCACCCACACAAAATATGCTTCTCAGTCACCATATGCTCGTAAAAGGTCTCACAGAGCCATTTACCCCACTACGCATACCTGTACGGCCATGCAAATTTCATACTAAGAAGCCACCTGCAAAATAAAGAAAAAACAACATTCTTCTCAGACCCAACCATCCACCATGCAGTCTCCCAGAGATCCTTTCACCAAGAGAGCCAGCATATCGGTGCATTTCATTTTGCATATATACAGAAAGAAAACCCTATAAGCATAACTATAATCTTCCATTAATTTTCCAAAGTATTGTTATTCTATTTCTAAGCAGATGTTGGATTTTACCGATTTGTTATAAATTGTAAGCATATGTTTTACTTTCCACTGACTCTCTCTCTTTGAAATAAGTTGGGAACAAAATAACAGTTTTATCCATTTAGCAAATGGACTTCCTGGTTTCTGTTGTCACTTCAGGCACTCCTGTGACACGGACCGTTTCTACACAGGGGTTGCAGACAGAAAACTGACTACCTTTTTAAAGACATATGGGATTTCCCAAGAAGCCTGTAAGCAAGACGTAGAAGCCATTAATCATGAGACAGAACTCAAGAAGATGACTCCTGAAAATGATTGAGAGATAACTACTTCCCAATGGAGGAGTCATGCCGAGGCCAAGGGAGGGTGACTTCAATTCAGTAGAGGGAAGGGTATCGAATCCTGTTAGGTGTGAATGCGAGGATAAGCAATGGTAAATAGTAGCAGACCCACACCAGAGCTGTGGGGTTCTTCACTACATAGTCCTAGCTGTCTATTCTTGTATGCCCTGGAAGGATTGTGGTCATATATGATTCCTCTGACTTCCAACTCGTAATTATGGGAAAAGTAGAACCTCCATTTGAGAGGAGCAGGTTCAGCTAAAGAGGAAGCAGAGTTACAGGAAGGGATATACTTCCAGGTGAGCACCCAGATGTGAGCTAATATGAGCATCTACTCCACGGGACACCCACAAAGCAAACCTTAGGAAATGCTCAATTTTTGTCTTTTTTTTTTTTTGCAGAAAAATATCATGATGATTTGCTTGAATATGTGAATGGGAGAGAAGAATCAAAATATATAATTGATACTGTGTAATAGGAAAACATGTCTAAATGTTTAGGGGAAGTTGGAGAGCTAGGGGAAAGCTATGAAGGGAAAAGACAAAATAAGAGAACATCTCTAGTTATCTGAGAGATGCAAATTAAAACACTGAGATTCTATCTCCCTTCAGAAAGAATGGCTATTATCAAGAAATCAACCAACAAAATATGTTGGCAAGGCTGTGGGGGAAAAGGAACCCTTCTCCATTGCTGGTGAGAGTGTAGACTGGTGCAACCGCTGTGGAAATCAGTACGGAGATACCTCAAAAAACTAAGATTAGCGGTACCACTTGGTCCAGATATTCTCTTGCTTGCTGGGTATCCTCCCAAAAGAATTAAAAACATCATTCGGCAATGATATATGTGCACCCATGTTTATAGCGGCACAGTTTGTAATAGCTAAATCTTGGAAACGATCCAAATGCCCACCAATGGATGAATGAATAAAAAAGATGTTTTTTTTTTTTATACAACGGAGTACTACTCATCCATAAAGGAAGATAAACGAGATATTTATACTTAAATGGATGTAACTTGAGACTATACTCTTAAGTAAAATAAATCAAACATGTGTAAATATCGGTTTGCTTCTCTAATAAGAAAGTGAAAGGGTAAATAAGGACCAAAATGTATAATAGATAATATGAAGTAGGAAGAAACTGTTCAAAAGAAAAGGAAAACTGTGAAAGGAGGAGAAGCAAAATGGAACGAATTGATAAAAGAAGGGAAAAAATTGAAACAAAGCTCTTGTTAATGGGGGGAAGGAAGATTAAAGGGGGATAGGGGAATCGGAGAAAAAGAGGAATCAAGCTATATCATGTACAGGTACAAACTCCCTTCGATAAATGAGACTGTTATGTGCATTTAAATTGTACCATTACAATTAATTTTAAAAATAAAAAAAAGGAAAGGTGAATGAATGTTACTCTAAAATTTTTCAACTCAAAACACAAGGGGCTTTTCCAACTCACAATTAGCAAAAAGTAGAATCTCCATTTAAGAGGAGCAGATTCAGATAAAGAGGAAGCAGAGATACAGGACTGGATACACGTCCAGGTGAGCACCAGGAAGTGAACTAATATGAGCACCTACTCCATGGGACACCCATAAAGCAAGCCTTAAGAAATGAACAATTTTTATCTTTTCTTGCAGAAAAATATCATATGAATAATGATTTTCTTGAAAATGAGAATGAATGCTACTCTCAAATTTTTGAAATCACTATATAAAAGAACATTACTCAAAAATTTTTGAAAACAGTATATAAAAAAACAGAATAATGGATAGTAGAAATAACATTTGGCCCATCTATTCCCCATCTAGGAATCTTTTCAAAAGAGTTAAAGACATCGTATTATATCCATACCCTCATACCCAAGTTTGTAGCAATACTACACACAAAGGCTAAATAATGGAAGAAGCCAGTATGTCCTTCAACATATGAATGAAGAAAAAGTGAGATCTATACATAATGAAATATTGCTGAATTATAAAGAGGGATACATGGGAGTCATTCATAGGAAAATGGAGGCAACTTGAAAGTATAATGTTAACCGAAATAAATCTGAGACATAAGCTTAAATATTGTGATTTCTCCTGTATGAGTAAAATATAAATGAAGTCTAGAAAAAAATAAAAGATAGAATATGGAAAGCAGTGAAAAGATCTTCTACAAAAGAGAAGGGAAACAAGAGATGGAGTGTGGTAGGTGACAGGAGGTGAGAGACATATGCAAAGAATCGGAATGTATAATGTATATGTACCAACTAGCCACAAGGAATGTAATGGTTATGTGATCAGAGAAAGGATAGCAAAAGAGGGAAGAGAAGGAAAAGGGACTAAAATGATTTAAAATGTGCTAATTACATGCACCTACTCACTAAAGTCGCTATAAATATTATAATACCACAAATACATTCTACAATGTAAAATCTAAAAAGCATTAAACAACAACCTAATAAAAGGTTACAAATTCTTGGATAATATGGTTCATTACAGCCTTACTTATAAACTGAAAACAAGTATGTGCATTCATTAGGTGATTCGGGAAAGTAAAAGACATTGAATTCTAAATTGCAAGATCTCATGTTCGTTTGTTTATTCTAAGCAGGAGCTTTGTAGGAGATGCCTCGATTTCCATGTTCAGAAAGAAGGAGGGCGCCTTAGGTCTCAGGAAGAGATCCTCTTGGTAGCCAGTCTAGATTCCCATTCTGGATACTGAGGGGGATGTTTGGAGGCCGGTGGACTCCATTCAGTCTCAAGAGGAAGACCAGCATTCACAGAATACATGGCCTCATCTGAGGCACTGGGCAGAGCATCCAGAGGAGTTGCCAATCGTCACCTGGAAGGTGTGACAAAGCGAAGCACCAGCAGCTAAGAAATAAGGACCTGGATGTGTGGCCTGGGCTTTGGGTACAACTAGTGTCAAGGAGATGACCCTGCCGCCTACTGACAAGACCTGTCCACAGATATAGAGGCTCACAAAGCCCTGCCCCTGCTGCGAGTCTTGCGATGCTCGGGTAGGTGGAGCCCTGTGGGCGTGCACAGATTTCCTGCTCTATATAAGAATTAGCTGTGCACTTGGCTTGAAGGCTGTGTGACTCCGGAGAGAAAAAGGAGGACTCCCAGGCTCTGCTGGATATCAAGGTGAGGACCTAAGTAGCACTGGCTTTATGACAGTGTGACCCCTTTGAGAACTCGGCCCTCATAAGAGCTCTGGAGAATGCTAGTGTCTGTAGCAGGGGTGTGGATCAGCCTCCTTTGCACTCTGAAAGCTAGGACCTGGTTGTGAGAAGCGCAGGGTCAGTTCCCCTGAGGGTAAAAGCTCAGAACTCTTCTGCATTCAAGGTAAGGTTCCTGCAGGTGCACAGAAGGGAGGGACCAACCTCTCCTCTTTATGAACTGGGCCCCAATGAGTTCAGCCACTGCCCCAGCCCTAAGAGTGCCTGTGCCAATGCTGCAATGTTAAGAGCACCTCTGCGGCCTGCCGTCTCTGACCTAGGTACCTGGAGAGTCTCCGGTGTGGCCTTCTGTTATCCAAAGAGGGAAAGGTCCAGTGACAGAGAGAAAAGCCTTCTCACCCTAATGGAGAAAAGTGAAGCACCAAGTGCTAAGAAGCTGACATTGATCAAAATAGGGGACTACACAGAGCAGTGTCGCCACTGTCACACATAGGAACGAGGGCCCAAATGAGGCAGTCAGACAGGCACAAAGCAACTTTCCCTCTGGTGAATGACACAGGGGGAGAAGGGCTTTGGTTTGTGGCTTCTGCTCCCAAATCAATAGAATGAGCAGCCATAAATTTTACCAGGCTTGGAGATCAGGATCCTGTGTCCACCGAGGGAGGCAGGCCTAAGACTTGGGAGATCCGAGTCCCATTCAGGCTCTCAACACACGCAGTCCTTGACCGTAGTGGGTCAGCCTGGCTGTCAACTCAGGTCCAAGCAATGTGGGGACATGTGTCACAGGGACGTAGACTTCTGGACAGCAGAATACACAGTCCCAGGAATGGCAGATCAAGGTGAAAAGACAGAGAGAGGAAATGGAGGCTTCTCAACACACTGCAGAGACAGACACCTGCACCTGATGTGATCCCAGGTAGTGCCAGGTGAAAGCTAAGAGGCTTAAGTGGGTGAGGCTTTACCATGCCTGGACTTAGGGAGAAAAGAGTTGTCCATATAGGATATGGACCCCAGTTCAATAGAAGAATGAGTCCTGGGCTTTTGGAGATGTCAAAGAGCAAATCATGAATGAGAAATGACCCAAGAGCTTAACAAACAACAAAGGGAACACACATGAAATCTGGCGCCTGCCCTGGATCCTGAGAAGGAGGGGTTAGAGCTGTGAAGGCTGATGTGCTCCTTTTGTCCTCACAGCCATAGTTTCATGGACAATGAGTGTACCGTTTAATGGGAGAGTCCCACAGGGAGGCCATTTGGTTCCTGATACGAGTTGAAGTGGTAATAGTGTGCACGGGGAGTCTTTTCCATGAAAGCGGCGACCAGCATAGCACCGTGGACTTGCAGTGAGAACTGGAGGAGCTGGGCACGGATACACGATGATGTTCACTCATTCACTCACTCCAAGGATGTCTGAGGGAGAAGAGGAAGTGTCATGGTGAGCAGCCTCAGATTATCAAGTGGAGGGGAGCACTGAGGGCCACGTGTCAGGGAGAAGACCCCGAGAGCTGAGGGACCCTTCTGTTCCGTAAGAGGGCAAAACAGAAGGCCTTCTCAACTGTCAGGCTTGGAGGACTACAGGAAGCTGTGATTCAGACAAAAGAGAAAATTATCACAGGATCTACATAACTCTGGGGGGTGGAGAACTTCAGTACGACTGGATAGGCTCTGTGTAAAACTGAGGGGACAATGCATGAGTACTTAGACGAGCATGCAGTCAAAACGAGGGGTCCCAAAATCTCATCCCCTCTCTGCCTCAGGAAAACGCAAGCAGAGGTAGGCAGATATACTACATGTTCATATTCATCCCTGGAACTTAGGCAGCTGCAGGCTTAGTGCAAGTCTGGAAGCGTCTGATTACTGGGTCGTGGAGAACAGTCCATGCATGAGTGGGTACCACAGAGAACAGCAAGTCCAGGAGAGTGCATCCCACGGGTCAGAGGAGTGACAGCATGTGCCTCACATTTTATTCGACCTCTGAGTTCTGCACAACGTGAGAATCTTAATCAGATCTAAAAGGACTCCGGTCATCAGAGGGCAGTTTTTATATGGCCAGAAGTGATAGCAAAAGCCCTGAGGCTTCAGAGAATTCCCACTCCATGTCGGCAGTGGGCTCAAACCCGTTCTCTGGAGGGCAGGTGTAGGAAGCCCCAGGCGTAGATGTCAAGCAGCAAAGCC
>NW_022900951.1:25791381-25824503 GCF_012274545.1 Fukomys damarensis
TGTTTCAGGTAGTAACAAAAAGGATGGGATAAGTGTTTGAAACTAGGTAAGGTATTTTTGTGGGAGAATAAAGGCAACATGTCTTACTGTAACAATTTTTAAAAATTTGTATTTTTGTTTTTTGAGACAGGGTCTCACTATGTAGTAGAGACTGCCCAGGAACTTACTATGTAGCCTCCTGACCCAAGGGAGGGATCTTTATATAGCTCATCACTGTGCTAAGTGCTTTCCATTTGTTACACACCTCCGCCAGGCCTATAAGACAAGGAGCGCCAGAAACATCTCATTCCTATGGAACCAAAGGCTCCTAGACACCTGCACAATTCACACAGCTGGTAACTCACAAGTCTGGGAATAGAGCCTTGGTTTGAGTTAATTTGAAGCTCACACATTTCCAGTTCTCGCAACCTGAGGCAGGTGTCGCGTCCCCTTATTTGTATTATTACAAACACCACAGAGGTAATAAAAAACCTACTATATTCAAATTATTGAAGTTAAAGCGATAGCAAGAAAAACAAGATTGCTAAATCCAGTGAGATGTTTGAAAAAGGAAATGAAAATCATATTGGTGAAAATAGGATCACATGCTGATGTGAGACCAGCTTTGTTGAAAAAATCAGGGTCTGAAACATCATGAGGTTAACTTTCTTATTAAACACACAATAAATATTGGAGGACAGAAGGTACATAGACTCTACATGAAGCTGGGAATGAAAAAGTTGTCAAAATTAAGTTTTCCTATTATAGCCCACCCTGTGAACACCACCCCCACCTTCTGTTAGTTTCTTCCATCTCCCATCAGCCCAAGGACCAGGACTCATTTTCTGCCCGTCTTTTGGAAGGGAATGGCAGAGCTTGCAGGCATTTAGCATTATCCAGGAAGTCTTTAACCCATGTCACAAGAGCCTACATGAGGATATGCACAAATGAGAACAGCTGAATAGAATGTGGCAGCATCTTCAAGGTACAAATAGATTGCTCCCCAGCTTCCTTCAGGCCCAGGGAGCCCAGGCAAAGATGTCCGGCCCAGTGTCACTTCACACATTCTTCCCAGATGTGAAGGACTGTTAAGCTTTGTTCAAGGAAGACCAGTGTCAGGTCAGGAACAACAGAGTCTTAGGATCTATAGGAAATCAAAGTGAGATTGTTCAAATAATGGAGGAAGCACCAGCAGAGCATGAGTGTGGTAAAGACGCCAGGCCCTTCTGTTGGCCAATGGAGGCTCGGAGTTCCCTGCCTTGACAAAGTATAAAGAGACTTTGAGACTTGAGAACTGAAGAGCCTGAGCCAGAGTGTCAGCCAGCGTTAGCACTGTTGCTCTAACTAGCACACATAGTCGGGCCACATTCAGGGGTTCATCTCACATCTAGATAGCTTTGAGTCATTCTTTGCTCTGCTTAAAAGCAGAGGTCAGCGTTCTAAGTACTGTGGACCAGTTTGGAGTTGGGAGTAACACTCGGCAGCACTTTTATTCTCCTTCTACTTTAGTCACTTGAGGATTTACTTGTTTGTTTGAGTTTTGGCTCTTTTATATGTGTTCCACTTAATAGACTTATTTAGTTTCATTTTCTAGTTTAATAATATATAATCATATCTATAATTGTAAATTTTTCTTTTTAATCAATATATTGATCATTCTTCCATATCCTTTCTAGCGGCAACAACAGAATGTGTCATGAGTAAGAGGTTTATTTTTATCACATAAATTTAAGGAGCACAACATCATGTTGATACTATATATATAGCAGAAATTACTGCACAGAAGCCATTTAACTTACCCTTTCTATCACATACTGCCTGTTTTTGTGGAAAGATAGCACAGTCCCCTCTAATAAATTTGCAGTATGGTATTCAATCTGATTTGCTGCAGATCTCCTGTTGTACATGCAGCGTCTTCGTTTATTCTTCCTTCATGATGGCAATTTTGTAGTCTTCCATCTATATCTCCATAACCCCCAACACCCAACATTTTTCCTCCCCTTTTTGACTCCTCCTGTGGATTCATGTTTTTCCTTCGTTTTAGTTTCTGAATCTAAAGGTCATCATACACTATCATTCTTTCCATGTCTGACTTATTTCTCATAGTGGAAGTTCCCCTAGTGGATGAAGGCAGGGTGCCCTTTTTGAAGAGTGACTAATACTCTATTGTTTGTGTATACCACAATTTTTAAGCAGTTTTGGACAGCAGTGATGAACACTTCTTTTGCATATGTTCGCTCTTGAGAATATGCTGCCATAAGCACGCCAAACATGTCTCTCCATGGTAGAGTTATTTCATTTCCTTTTGGCATATACTCAGGGAAGGCTTGATGGATTCTATGGCAGTTTTATTCTAATTTATCGAAGAACATCTAAACTTTATAGTATGATGGCAGTAACAATTTAAGTTCCCATCATCTATACAAAATTTTCCCTTTTTGCACAAGCTTATCAAGTTTATCATTCCTTTTTTTGTGTTTCTTTTGTTAATGATAACTTTTGTAATAAACATACTATGAACTATATTAAGGATTATATTTCCATTGCTCCTATGGCTAGTGATGTTGATCACCTGTTTGCAAGTTTACTTGAAATTTTTTGTCTTTTAAAGAGCAATGTCATATAACCAGCGATATTCTTGAAAATGTGAAGGAACATATCTTTAAAATTTTTATATTCAAAACATAAAATACTAAGGCTACCAGTTCTTGTATAACACAATACAATCTTGCATTTCTTGTACAATGAATACATTTTATATGCATTTACTTAGTTTATTCAAGAAAGGAGAAGTAATTAAATTATAATTTATTATAACTTCTACTCTTGTTTATTCCAAGCAGAAGCCTTGTAGTGAATGCCTTGACATCCTGTGCATTTACTGAGAGAAGTGTTGGGGCTCTGAGGCTCTAGGACGTGATCCTCTTGGCAGCATGCCTAGTATTCCACTCTAGGGCCTAGGTGAGTGCTATGTTTGTAGGCTGCTGAACTCTCTTCAGGACCAAGAGAAAAACTAGCATTCACAGAATACCTGTGCTTTTTGAGGCACTGGACAGAGTCACCCAATTGAGTGTCTATTTCCTCCTGGAAGGCCTCAGATCACAGGTGTATGTATTCAGGTCCTTGGATAAAACCAGAGTCGAGGTGACGACTCTATCTGCTGCTGGGAGGAATGTTCCCCAAGAATGGAGGCTCACAGAGCCTACTCACTCTGCTATCAGGTATTTGAGGCTCACCCAGAATGAACCTTGTGGGTATGTACAGGTTTCCTCCACAAAGATTGAGTGAGGTATTGCCTTTTTTTTTGGAGATTATTCAGGAGGGGAGAAACAGATTTCCCAGGCTCTGCTGGATATCAAGGCAAGAACTCAGTCATTACTGACTCCCAACAATGTGGTCCCTTTAAGGCTTACCCTGCTGCTAGCCCTGGAAACTCTTGGGCACCTGTGGCCTCATGTGGTTCACCCTCACTTCCTTTTTGAATTTGAGGACCTCTGTGTGAGAGGTGATGTTTCTCATCAGCTGAGGATAAATTCTCAGGACCATTCAAAGTTTCAGGTGAGGAACCTCAGTGTAGATTGAAGGGATTACTTCTTTTCATTAAGAAGTGGGCCATACAAAGTTCCTCGCCCTCACTCAGGCTTGGATATTAATGGGCAGAGCTGCCTCAAAAGAGGGCAACCCATCCGCCCCACCCTTCACACATACTCTGCCAACCCAGTACTGCACTTTCCACCTGGAGGATCTCTGGAAGTGGTGGTGTGTTATAGAAAAAGGAAAATCTCTATAAACAGCGAGAGTGGTTTGGAATTACATTAAGGCCCCGCGTGCATAAGAGCTGCTTCCTCAAAATAGGGGGCCATGCTGAGCAGCACCCACCACGCCCTGGTCACACAAGGGAGTGAAAGACCAAGTAGGGTAGTAAGATGCGGTGCAATCTAACACTCCCTCTAGTCAGGGAGATGTGCTTTGGTCTGAGTCTTCTGCGTTCACTTCAGTAGAGGAAGCAGTCCTAAAGCCTACTAGGAGTCAAAGGCAAAGTCCATTCTTTGGTGAGGGATTCAGAATCCAGAATGGTGAGATCTAGACTTCTATTCCTGCTCTCAACACACACAGGACTTAACATGATGTAGCTCACGCTTCCTGACAACTCAGGTTCAAGGAATATGCAGACATGTCCCATGTCTCTGGGGCATGGTTTCTGTACATCATGGTACAGACTTCCATAAAGTGTACCGGTGAAGGGCAGAGGCTGAGTAACGAAATGGAGGCTACTTAGTTCATAAGGAAGATTGCTGAACAGCACTCAGTCTCCAGAAATCCCAGGGCAACTCCAAGAGGCTTTACTTGATGGTAGCTTACACTGATGTGTAGAAGGGAGATTAGAGTTGCAAAGACCAAACACCCCAGTTCAGTATAAAGAAAATAGCCCTGGGCCAGGACAGGTATCAAAGTCCAAATCCTGTTCAAGAGATGAGACTTCATACCAGAAAAGAGGCAACATACAATTTCTTTTCTCTGTACTCTGTCCTGAGAAGCAAAGGTGAGAGCTCTCATGATGAGGTGCCCCCATGTTTCATCCAAGGATGACCTCGGGGGGGAAATTCCTAGAGAGTAATGTGTCAGCGCCTTTGGGAGAAAATCTGGTTCCGAAAGGAGTTGAATTGGTCATTGTGAGTACATGGATGCTCTTCCAAAAGAGCAATGACCTATGTAGAGTCTTGAGCCCGAGAGCTGCAGGAGCATGGGAATGGTCTCATAACACGCGTGAACTTCTCCCAGAGAGATTAGAAGGAGATGTGGAATGCTGTTGGATTAGCAGGTGCAGATTTCCAGTTAGTGCCAGGTTTCAAGGAGAGGACCCTGAGAGCCGAAAGAATCACCCATCCCTTAACAGTGAAGGCAGTGCACAATTCTTAGTTTTTTGCCTTGGGAAACTACAGGCAGAGTAGTGAGGCCAAAAGAGCAGATGATCACACCATATTTAAAAGTCTCAGAGAGTTGGCATCATTAACAATACTAGATAGGTGCTAAATAAAGAGGAAGGCACTGGGGGAGGAAGACTTAGATGAGCACCTAATCAGAAATGGGTTTCACAAAATCCCGTTGCCTCTCATATCTGAGAAACAACAAGAGTGTGACTCTGGCTGCGCTCTCCTGTCATAAACCCAAGCACGGTTCTCAGTTGAGACTTCTTGGCATTTCTTTGTATCAAGCGTGAAGAAATAGAGAGCACTCTTTGTGAGGGTTGAGGACCAACGAGCACAGGAGAGAGACAGCTCCACAGAACTGTCAGCATTGCTTCCTCACAGGAGTGATAGAAAGACAAATTCTCTCTTTTAATTTCATCATACCGGGGTGCCTTGAACTTGAAATTCAGAGTAGCACAAAAAAGCGGTGACAGGCCCTACCAAGAACACCTGTGATGATTCTCTGTGCGAAATGAGAGCACACTTGCACACACATGGAGGATACGCGGTCAGACGGTGCAGTCTCCAGGGCAGCCCTAGAGAGGGGTACAGCCTAAGACACAATACCACCCGTTCCACTGGGTCCTGGGGGCCAGGGCAAGAAAAAACACAGTGTAGGTACAACAATGCGGAGGCGCTGCCAAGAGGCACAGTGGCATCTTCTGAAAGTACTCACGGGGGTCTCATTCTTCCTCCTCCAGGTTCCTGCAACACCTGCTCTCCAGCTCACAGACTTGCCCGCTGTCGCTGCCCTCAGCCATCATGCCCCGGGGACGGAAGAGTAAGCTCCGAGCTCGTGAGAAACGCCGCCAAGCCCGAAGTGAGACCCAGCAGGCACAGGAAGGAGAGTCCCCCACCTGCTCTTCTCTCTCTGGAGATGTTGCTGCAAGCACCTCTGCTACTGCTCTTCCTCCGGAGTCCCAAGAAACTCCACCCATTCCCCCTCCTGCTGGTGCACCTTCACAAAAAAGGTCTGGTAAAGGTGCTAAGGGCAGGAGGCCTGAAAGGGCAACTTCCTCTGAGGCCACACTCTCTCCTGCTAACATAGAAAAAAATCTCATAATGCAGAAGGCAGGATTGTTGATTCACTACCTGCTGTGTAAGTATAAATTGAAGCAGCCTATGAGAAAGGGTGAAATGCTAACGATTATCCACAAAAGGTTCCGGCGGCAATTCCCTGATATCCTCAAGATGGCCGCTGATAGGATTGACCTGCTCTTTGGTCTTAAGTTGAAGGAAATCAAGCCTGGGAGTGGCTCCTACACCCTTAATAGCACAGTAGATGACCCCAACAGTGGGAGTTCAGAGGGTGGCTTGGACTTCCCCGCAAATGGGCTTCTGATGCCTCTCCTTGCGTTGATCTTCTTACATGGCAACTGTGCCTCTGAAGAACATATCTGGGAATTCCTGAGTGTTTTGGAGATTTATGATGGGGAGGAACACATCATCTTTGGTGAGCCACGAAAGCTCATCACCCAAAATCTGGTAAAGTTAGAGTATCTGGTGTACCGCCAGGTGCCTTACAGTGATCCTCCATGTTTTGAATTCCTGTGGGGCCCAAGGGCATATGTTGAGACCAGCAAGATGAAAGTCCTCGAGTTTTTGGCCAAGATTAATGAAACCATCCCTAGTGCCTTCCCTTTCCATTATGCAGAGGCTTTGAGAGAGCAGGAAGAGCGGGCCCAAGCCCCTTAGTGGTGGCTCTACTTCTGTATTTACTTAAGTTCCAGGGAATACTCCAGCCACTGTATCCCATAGTGAGGTGTAAGGCAAATATTTCTTGTATTTTTGAGGAGGGCTTCCTACCTTACAAATAGTGGTGGGCAGACATGGGGCTAGACGGGTCATTATACTTGTATTCCTGTTACATTTTAGTATCTTTCGAATGTTTTTTTTCTCTTTTGATAGAGTATTTGCTTAACTTCAGAATCCATGCTTATGAATTAACCATCTCACACATTCATTGTTGCCACGAAATTTATGTGTATTAATTTTAATATTGTGTAACATGTTTAAAAATCTTTGTCTGCTTTGTTTTAAGAATAAATGCATTGGGGGGCCGGGGATTTAGCTTAGTGGTTCTGCTGCCTGCCTCGTAAGCCCAAGGACCCAATTTTGAAACCTGGTTCCAAAAAAAAAAAAAAAAAAAAAAAAAAGAGTAAATGCATGGATTTGAAATGGAAGCATTTTTTGGTAATGTGTCAGAGAACCGCACAATATATAGGTGGGGTCTTAAATGGTAATAGCAATGTGAAACATATTCAAAAATTGGTTTGCCTTATTCTCTCGTCTTGTTTTTTGTAAAGTTCCAAATGATACTACTAGTTGCCTTAGACTGATTCAAGAATATCAATAAAATCAAATACTAATAAACTGTATTCTTGCTCAGTGGCTCATTATCAATTGAGTATTTGCTCTTTGGAAGGTTCGATACTTGTAATAATGATGCTAAGATGAAAATAACCCATCCCCTGACCTTAGATTTTTGGAGTCTAAGAGAAACTTTTATAAAATGAAGATGGTGCGCTATACTTTGATACAGAACAAATAGAAAGACTCAGGAGAGAGAAGGAGAGCTCTAGATGAGAACAGCCTAAACACTAGTGTTTGGGGACATTGCGGCCTCTTCTTGGGAGCTCATATTGAATCAGCCACATTGGGATAGATAAGGCTCTGACATTTGTGTGCCTTGGCCAAGCCATCAGAAGGTGAGCCTCAAAATTAGGGCACTAAATCTAGAATGATAAATATTCCTTAATGATTACTCTTGATTTATAAAGCAGAAAAAAAATCTGCCTGGGGAAGAATAGAAAAAGACTGACACTACTGTCCAAACACATTCTAACAGTGCGCACACTAGTGTCTTTTGCATATTTAGATGAATAAGGGGCATTTTCTCCTGAGGTGAGTATCCAAGGATCCACTGGGTGATAGGTTTTTCCTTGAGTTGAGACAACCTGAGCCTTTTGTGTTAATTAAATTATTTAATTTTGGTAAAATTCTAAATTATATCTGGATGCTGTTGTAGTAAAACAAAACTTTGGATGTTTTCTTGGGGGAATATAGAGAAAGAGAGTAATTATTGGTCTTTGTAATAAAGTCTACAGGCTTTCAGAAAAATCTGAAATTCCAGATTGGTGAATTCCATGCCTCCACATTAAATAACATTGTCTCCTATCAGGGCCTGATCAGACCCCAAATCACCTGGGCAAGGGTATGATGAAGAAGGAAAGAGACAGAGACAATAATTTAGAAAGTGAGGGGTTCCCAAGGCAGATAGGCCTCTTCTGGACACATTCCACAATCTCTAGATTGACCCACTTTTTTTTTTCTAATGGAATTTATTGGTACTTTTTAGGTATATAGTACAGTTACTTTCATCATTGGGATCTTGTACCTTTACATGACAGATCTGGGTTCTCATTTTTTCCCCATGCCCCTGCCCTCTCTTCACCCCCTTCACCCTTCTCTATTTACAAAGACTTTGTTTCAATATTTTTTCGTTTTCTTATGTTTTCTTTTCCCTTATTTCCTTTTCCCCACCTTTCCCACTTGTCCTACACCTTTAGCCCTTTTCTTCCTATTTCACATTGTCAGTTATACCCTTTGAATCTTATTCACACTTTCAGTTTTTCACACCAGAGAAACTATTTGGTGTTTACACATGTGTGTCTTACTTATTTCTCTTAAGTGTGTGGCCTCAATATGCATCCATTTTCCTATTAATGACTCTAGTCTCTCATTCTTTATGTCTGAGTACCACTCCATTTTATAGAAAAACCACATCTTCTTTATCCAGTCTTCAACTGATAGGCAGTTTGGCTGTTTCCAAATTTTAGCTATTACAAACTGTGCCGCTATAAACATGGGTGCACATATATAACCATGATATGATTCTTTTAATTCTTTTGGAAAGATATCCAACAGATGGATAGCTGGATCAAATGGAACCTCCAATCTTAGTTCTTTGCGGTAACTCCATATTGATTTCCATAGTGGTTGAATGAGTCTGCATGCCCACCAACAATAGAGAAGGGTTCCTTTCTCTCCACAACTCTGCCAACATTTGTTATTGGCTGATTTTTTTGATAGCAGCCATTCTTTCTGGGGTGAGGTGGAATCTCAGCATTGTTTTCATATGCGTCTCTCGAATGCCCAGTGATGTTGAACATTTTTTCATATATTTATTTGCTACTTTTACTTCTTTGAGAAATTTCTGTTCATTTCAGAGGCCCATTTTGAATTGGGTCTTTATATTTGGGGGCCTGATTTTTTGACTTCTTTATATATTCTAGATAATAGCCCTTTGAGCAGCAGCTGGTAAAATTTTTCCCACATTGTAGGTTGTTTCTTTGCTCTGTTGGTGTGGTTTGTTTTGTTTTTTTTTTTGCAATGCAGAAGCTTTTTAATATGATGAGATCCCAGTTATTGATTCTTTGTGCTAGTTCCTGTGCTATTGAGGATTTGTTCATAAAGTCTTTTCCTATGCCAGTGTCTTCAAGAGTTCTGCCTAACTTATCTTACAGCAAATTTAGTGTCTCTTTTTTAATATTTAGATCTTTAATCCACTTGGATTTTAGTTCAGTGCATGGTGAAAGATAAGGGTCTAGTTTTAATCCTTGGCAGGTTGAAATCCAGTTTTCCCAACATTTATGAAAGAGACTATCTTTCCTCCAGTGAGGATGGTTGGCTCGCTTGTCAAAGATGAGGTAGCTGAGTACATCTGGAGTTGTTTCTGTATCTTCCAATCTATTCCACTGATCCTCAGATCTCTTTCTTTGACAGTCCCATGCTGTTTTTATCACAGTGGCTTTGTAGTATAGTTTCAAGTTGGGGGTTGTGATACCCCCTGCCATGTTTCTGTTGCCTAGAATGGCTTTTGCTATTCTAGGTCATTTCTGGTTCCAAATCAATTTTTGGATTATTTTTTCTAGTTCTGTGAAGTACAGTGTTGGAATTTCAATTGGCATTGCATTGAATCTGTATAGCAGTTTTGGTAGTATGGCCATTTTCACTATGTTGATTCTTCCTACCCAGGAGCAGGGGATATCTTTCCATTTCCTTATATCCTCTTTGATCTCTTTTTTCCAGACTGCTGTAGTATTCAGTGTAGAGGTCTTTTTCTTCCTACGTTAGACTGATTCCTAGATACTTCAATTTTTTGGATGCTATTGTGAAAGGAATTGTTTCCCTAATTTCTCTCTCAGTGAGTCTGTTATTTGTGTACAAGAAGGCTATTGATTTTTGAGTGTTAACCTTGTATCCAGCTACTCTGCTGAAAGTTTCAATTAAGTCTAGAAGTCTTTTGGCAGAGTTTTTTTGGGAGGTTGACCGACTTTTGTTAGAAAGCCAAAAGCATAGCGGTAGAGGGTGATGCATCATTCGTGGAACAGTGACTGCCAGTAGATGTTAGTAAATGCATAACTAATTAGTACGGAGAAAGATTAATGGGGAACACAGCACATTTTTCCCTCTACCCAGATACATATGTTCTTATGGGTCATCCTCAGCAGAAATTATCTTGCCCTAGGGGTACAGTGCTTATACACTTTCCCACACAGCCAGAAAGATAGTGGGTTTTTTGTTGTTGGTGGTGGTGTTGTTTTTTGCTATTAACTTCTCTGTTCCTGAAGCAAGTTACATCAGTTTTGGACTCTGTGGGAGTGAAATCATGTAGCGTGGTGTGCAAGACTCTCCTGTAGAAAATTTATTTATTTATGTTTGCTTATCAGCATTTTTGGTGATTTGATTTTCTTTTTTCTGGAGTACTGCGTGTTCTCTAAGTTTTTGATGAACCTAAAACTCCTCAGAGGTGTAAATGATCTCTTCAAGGGCTAACATAATCATGGTCACAACTGCCTTTATTTAAATACCCAAATATTTGCCCCCTTTTCCAGTGTTTAAGTTAACAAGGCTGGTAAATGGCAGAGGTAGAACTACACACAGGACTGAAATACCTGGGGCCATGTTTATGTCCTTTATTTCTTCCCATGACTCCAAAATGTGTCTGGAGCAATGAAATTTACTATGGCTAAAGTACTAAAAAATCAGACCTAAATGGAATACTACTCAGCCATAAGGAATGAGAAATTAGAGTCATTCATAGGAAAATGGATACATATTGAGGATACACTCCTAAGTGAAATAAGTCACACATGTATAAATAACGAATAGTTGCTCTGGTGTGAATATTTATAATGGTAAATAACATTCTAATGATAGAATTGACAGTGTGAAATAGGAAGAAAAGGGCTAAAAGTGTAGGGGAAATGGGAAGGGTAGGGGAAAGGTAATAAGGGAAAAGGAAAAAAAACATGAAAAAATGGAAATAAAGAATTTATAACTAGGGAAGGGAGGAAGGGGTGAAAGGAGGGCAGGGGTAAGGGGAAAAAATGAGAACCACGACCTGTCATGTAAAGGTACAAGAACCCAATGAGGAGTTTAACTGTACTGTATACCTAAATTGTACCAATAAACTCAATGAGGAAGAAAAGAAGAAAATGAGGCCTAAAGAAGCAAAGTGCAAGGAAAAAGCTAACCTGCCTGGGAACTGCCCATAAGGTTCTCTTGCCTGGAGTCCTGCCCCTCACACTGTGGTTTCTGGAGAGCTGACTCTGTCCTGGACTCAGACACTGTGTCCAGCCCAAGCACATTCACCTTTCCAGTGCCCTTCCCAAGTCTTCATCAGTGAGCCTTCCTATCTAAACTGGACCTGAAGTGCTGGCCAGTTCTTCACAGCCTTTTCTAGAGCCCACACTGGCTGCCAAGAAACAAACAGCCCGGACTCCCCTGTCTGCCCCCTGCCACAGAAGGTTCCAACTCCCCTGATACCCTGTCCCTCACCATGGACTCTTCCTGACATCAACAATCCCTTCCATGTAATCGTTCTCTTCTGGATAGTGAAGTTTAGAAACATCTTCATCCCTCTGGGTGCTTCCTCTACTCCCCAAAGTCTTTTCAGATCTTTAGTTGAGCAGTGTATTTGGCACGGAATCTACTGGGTGGTTCTTGACTTAGAACCCCAGGGCTAGAAAGACATTTTTAAACTATCTTGATATTTGCGGGAGAATTTGAATGGAGTGTTTCATTTCAGACTGGCCACAGAAGGCATTCATTTTATTTTTTTTGGCTTCACTGTTGAATTCAAATTTGTACATAGTCCGTTATTAAACAGTTTCCTGCTGAGGGTCACAGACTTTGTTCCCATTTATTATTATGATTGCTAAAGTAAAGCAAATGCCTTCACACATGAATTTATGGGTAAATATATATTGTTGCTTATATGAAAGACATGGCAAAGATTAAGTTTAAATAGAGGTGTGACAATTACCAGTTTTCTTAAGTTTTGCTAAAATTTCAGTACAAATTACATATATTGAGTTTTATTAGGACAACTTAAAATATCTATACCCCATACCCTCTTGGGCATGTTATATTGTTAATTTTTCAAGTCTCAACTTAACAGTGAGGTCTATTTTTTCTCATGCTTACATTAATCCATATATCATTATTTTCTCTTTAGTTGGAGCAGAAAATTTACTTAATCTTTCTCCCAAATAAAGTGAAATTTCTACAGTGTTATAATGAGTAGCAGAATGCCTCTGGACATTCCTTGCTATAGTGAAATATCAATGAACCACACATGTTTGTTTTGAGAGGTCAGGATTTAGAATAAAATTATTCTAGACAAGTCATCATGAGTTACTGAGGCTCACGAGGATGAAATGAGTTTATGTTAATTTTGAGTATCCACAAAAGAGATGACCTGCTGAACAAGAACCCAGAGCTGGGGCAGCTAACAGCTTTGTGCATCTAAAGTCTAGCATAATGTAAACAAGGAACCAGGAGGAGAGAGAGCAGAGAATTTGATGGAAGGCCTGGATAGAGTACATGAGTTTAGAAGTCTCTGGATGATTATTACCCTCCTAAGTTACAGGGGTATCTGAGTGAGAAGTCTTACACCCATCCTCCTTTAGAATTTCTCCTACCCGCTGTCAGGCAGAATATGTATAGCTCACTTGTGTCATCCAGTTGTATTACTGATGGATTCTGGAAGCGCCCATGTCTTGGCATCAGTGCAGGCCTAGGGCGTACTGGCCAGGTACCAGAGCAGAAAGCTGTCTTGATGTCTGCTTGAGATGGGCATTTTTTTCTGGGTACATTGATGCTGTCCACTGCGTTTAGGACTGTGAGAATGGCTAAAGTTATTCACGAATGAAAGACAGTCACAGATGATGTGGTGAAATCTGAGGCTGGCCAGGAATACCTATGAGCAGTGCAAGGAAGTGTGCAGCTGCCAGGAGAAAGGCTGGTGCTCATTACTTCGGTAACATGATGAAAGTATGATTGATAAGAACAAGTCTTCTTAAGCAATCCAGATGATTTCCTCAGTTCCGACTTTCTCCTGTAGTTCCCGAGTTCTGGCACCCTTGCCTTGTGTGTTCCTGCCTGTGTTGCCTCCATGTACTTCCTGTGGGAGGGCTTGAACCAAGGCACCGGCATTCATAGGGGGGGTGACCTGATGGAGATGGAACATGACCTTGTTAAAATGGTGGGGATGGGGCAAACATCAGGCGTCCGCTTAAGAGTGTGTCACGTACCATGCTGTTGCCAGAATCTTCCAATTGAAGAGGAGCATTTTAACGCCTAGAACGGAACTGTTCACGGTCCCCCTCTGAGTGAGTTTTCCATAAGGATTCTTGTGAGTCGAGCAGTTGCAGCATTTAGAGATTCTTCCATGGAGGCAGGGGCTTCTCACAGAGGGCAAGCTCCACATTGCAGTACTTGGTCCACCCTTTCTTCCATTCACCAGACATTTATAGAACGTATTCTGAGGCAAAGCTTAAGCATACATAAGAAAAGGGATAGCCTGGCACTGATTTAGGCTTGAGTTTAAGGATTGTAGAAATAAAAGTTTCAATTCTGGGAATTTGAGCACTTTGTGAAAAGGTGTGGGGAAGTTGATAGTGACTGAGTTTTGAAAGCTACCTGGCTAGGGAGAAGATTTTTCTCTTAACTTAGACTGAAGACCTTAGATAGGGAAGAGCTGGTGGCAGTTGGGGGCAAACATGAGGAAGGGTATGAGGAATGAGGTCAGTGAAGACCTTTGAAATGACAAGTTTCTATTGGCTGTCCAGCTGGGCGTGAACATTGTAAAGCAGAAAAGGTGAGCTTGCGTGTATCAAGAAGGGTCTAGGCCACAAGTAAGGTTTATCTTCATCAGAGGACTCCTGTGTACATGTGGCTTGAGGTCAGAGCAAGTGCTGTGCATACAGTGATCACATTCAGTAGAATGCATCTCCTCTTCCACTAATTCACTGGGCTTCTCCACAGGCATGTGCACGTGTAGACTCCATTCTTCCCAATTCACTGCGCTGCCATTTTGCTGTCTGGCTTTCCGGTATTATACAAACGTAGCCTCATCCCTGCAACACTGTGATCCTTGCCATCCAGTCTTTTGTTTCCCAAGCCCTCAGTCATCACTGTCAATCCCACTCACACATGGAGACACACTGTCCTGCCTACTCGTCCACTCGTTTTTTGTCAGCAAGGTCTGGCCACCCTCTCTTCAACTCACCACACTCACTAGTATTTTCAAATCTTTTCATTCTTACTGGCAAAAATCCCTGTCTCTGTCCCTATCCTAGCCCTGTTTCAAACTCTCTCATAAGATATAGATGACCCCCACTCCAGGAACCCAGTAGCTTTTTAGCATCTAAGAACATTCTTGGATTTATATGCCTTGTCACCTGTGTTTCTTTCTTTTGAAAATCTTAGATTATGTCTATGTGTCCAACTCCTCGACTTAAAAGTATGGGGCTTGGCATGCTCTACTTTCATCTCTTGCTTCTGCTCCTTCAAGTGCTACATAATCCTCTTCAATCTTGCACAGTCATTTTGCTCAGTCTCAACCAAATGTATGAAAGATATGTAGCTTTATCCCTTTTAATTATAAAATGTTCAAGATGTTCTGATAGACCAGGCATGGTGGCGCACGCCTGTAATCCCAGCACTCGGGAGGCTGAGGCAGGAGGATCGCTGTGAGTTCGAGACCATCCTGGGCTACATAGTGAGTTCCAGGTCAGTCTCAACTACATAGTGAGACCCTGTCTCAAAAAACCAAAAAAAAAAAAAAAAAAAAAAAAAGATGTTCTCATAGGAGTTCTTGCTTTAGAAAACAGTGAAGAATACTTTGTGACTTGGGTTCACACTGCTACCTGCTGTCACTCTGTGTGAAATCATGAGTGTATTTTTTTAATATCTGGTATGTGTGAGCTCACCTGGTATCCAGGTCCTCAAGTAATAAGAAGAAAAATCTGGCCATACCTTTTAGAGCCCAGAATAGTCACACATACCAGAAATAATATATTTCCATCTCTTTCCTCATCATTTGCTATATTATCCCACATTGTACTTAAATATATGTTCTTTGAAATTATTTTTATGGTTCTGGGGATTGAATTAAGGAAGCTACATCTCCATCAATTTATTATTATGTTTTACCTTTTGAGATAGAGTCTGGTGAAATTGCCCAGGCTAGCCTTAAGCTTAATAATTTTACCTCTGCCTGCCAAGCTGCCCCCAGCTCTATAAACTTTGCTATGATGAACATCTGCTGGTAATAAATCATCTCAGGTTTTATATATTTGAAAGAACTCTACTTCAGTGCCTATAGAATTTTAGGTCATTCTTTTTTTCCTTCAATAATTTAAAGGCACTTACATGATATTTAACATGCATTGTTTTTGTTTTAGTTTTTGTTTTTTGGCACTGAAGATCAAACGCTGGTCCTTGCTCTTGCCAGGCAAGTGGTGGCACCACTGAGCTAAATCCCTGGCCCCTGGCATGCATTGTTGAAGAAAAATCTATTGTCATTTTAATCTCAGTTCTTCTGATGTCTTGTATCCCTATTTATTGCTGAGTTTCTCTTTCTCACATAATGTGAGCAATTTGATTACAAGTTGTCTTGTATTTTTTGCATGTTTTTTTCCTTAAGACATTTTCAGAATCTTGGATCTGTGCTGGTGGGTTTTCATTCAGCAGGGGATAAACATAACTTGACTTTCTTTTCTTCCTATATCCCAGAGGTGGCTGTGATCACTTGTTGGATGACCAATGTCTTAAATACTTTGCTCCATACACTTTACTATTTTTGCTACTGTTGTCATTTCTTCTGGGAGACAAAAACTAGTCTGGAAGCAGAATTTCTTACAGATTAATTCTAAGTAATCCGTTTTCTTTCATTTTTCATCTTTTTTGTGTGTGATGTGTGCATGTACCAACTTCACACAAATAATGTAAATATTATGCACTGCAGACTTGGTCTTAAAAATAATAAATTTTAAAAACTCTGAGATAAAGTACAGTTGAGAATTACAAGTTTGTGAAATTTAGTTTATTTCTTGGTCTCCAAGTGCATAGAAATTTCATAATAATATTTTTTAAATGTATTGACTTTAAGAAGTATTGTTTATATTCGGCCCCTTCTTTTTTACTTCTATTGCCATTTCAGGGGTTCAAACCCTTGTTATCAGAACTATTGCAATAATTTCCTCCTGGTTTTCATATTTTCAGTGTGGCGTCATCTAATTTGTTTCAATAGTTGACAAACAGTAAGAAAACCAACATCACTAAATTTTAGACTGGATAGGAAACAGACATCATCTTAGCTACCTATGGTTCCCTGCATATGAATATGGAAGATATTCAACAAATCAGAGCTTAGTGGCCTACCATACTTACTTCCTGTCCTAATGGCTTTACTTATCAGTCCATTTCTCAATCTGTAAACTGTTCTCCATCTTGGAATGATATAAGAAAACAATTATGTGTTCTTTCAGTCTGTCACTCTTCATTTCATATCCTGCCTGGTTAAACTGTAGGTCAATTCCTTGATTTAAATGTAAAATAATATAAAATATGCTAACTCACCTCAGGTCTCTACCAAAACTTTGTGCTGCAATGTCTAACATGCTAATATACTGTGGCAGATGTTTTTATACTGCACTATGCTATACAGTTGTGAAATTATTTCTTTTTAAATTATTAGTTGTATATGTTGTTCTTTCTAGGGTTTTTTTTACAAGATTACCAAGCTATTCAAATGTGGAAGATGGCATGGAGTTTTTATAATCTCTCTTGAGAATTTTTATGTATTTCTTGAATAGTTTTTGAAACTTACTAAGTAAATAGCACATTTCATAATGTCATATAAGAAGAAATATGTATTATAGTTTTTATCCTAATTGATTCCCCACTGAGGGTTATTTACTCAATAAATTTATATTTATTACTAATGGTATGCCTTGCCTGTGACTCTATAAATTCTGCATTCTCAAAAGTAAAAAATTTTAAATGATGCATTGGATTTTTTTTTAACTCAGATTTCCTCAGATTGGGAGAATATGGCCTAACTGTAGACCTATCATACTGTGGCCAGAAGTGACAATTATTAAGACTTGAAGTATAGCATTTCTGAACTGAAGTGTTCTGTAAATATAAAGTACATTTTGTATTTCAAATGCATAATACAAAAATATAAGACATCTAAAAGATCTCATAAATAAGATATATGATTAAAATTCTTTTTTTTTTTTTTTTTGGTACTGGGGATTGAACTTGGGTCCTTGCGCTTGCAAAGCAGGCCACCAAACTGCTGAGCTAAATCCCCTGCCCTGATTAAAATTCTTTACTGTTACTTTTCTTTTTTCATCAAGTTTATCAGTACATTTTAGGTCTACAGTACAGTTACATGCATCATTGGGATCTTGTACCTTTACATGACAGGTCTTGGTTCTTATTTTTTCCCATTCCCCTGCTCTCCTTTCACCACCTCCAACCTTCCCTATTTTGAAAGACTTTGTTTTCATGTTTTTCCATGTCTCATAATTTTTCTTTTGCCTTCTTTCCTTCCCCCTACCCCTCCCACATCCAAACTGTTACTTTTCTAATGTAGCTGGTAGAAAATTTAAGATTATAAGCATAGCTCACATGAAATTTATCTTGGATGATGGTATTAATCTTTTCTGCTCAGTAAAATTCAGACATTTTTCTCAATGAACAAGAATACAATAATGGTTTCAATGTCATTTATAATTATCAAGACATTTCTAGTACCAATAAATAGTAAGTCAGCAACAAGCAATTTTTAAGTCAGGCTCTTTAACACAGAAATTCAAGAGGCTGGATAACTGCTACGGCTCCTCTTGCTCGAAATCTATATGGTGTCATTATTCACGTGATGCCTTAAATAGTAAAGGTCCAAGACATAGACAATTTACTATGTGTGAAGGAATTAGTGAATGAAGGGAAGAAAGGAAAAAGGAAGGAAGAAAATGAAAAAGGAAGGGAGGGAGGAAAGGGTTTTCAAATTGACAATGAGAATTTTTTTAAAGTACAAATACCGTCAACATGTCCTTTCCTAAGGCGCTGCCAAAGAGATTCAATGACCCTTCCGGTTGTGTTCCATTCCCCAGATGCTTATGATGTTAACACATCAGAGGTGTCTAAAGGACCAGTATCCTTTCAGAAATCACAAAGATTGCAAAAACAAAAAGAATCTCTGCAAAATCTTAGTGTTGACAAAGATGTTACCTTGCCTGCTTCAGCTAAGAAAGCTAAGGCTTTGGAGTTGGAGAGGGAATCTCAGAAGAATGATAAATGCCAGGCGTGGTGGCACACCCCTGTTATCCCAGCACTCCGGAGGCTGAGGCAGGAGGATTGCTGTGAATTCGAGACTGGCCTGGGCTACACAGTGAGTTCCAGGTCAGTCTCAACTACATAGTGAGATCCTGTCTAAAAAAAACCAAAACAAAATAAAACAAAAATGACCTGAAGAGATTAGAGAAAGAGATTCGTGTCCTTCTTCAAGAATGTGTTGTTCAGGATAAGCAAATCCAGAGAATGGAAACTGAGTTAGAGAAGATGGAAGCCAAGTCAAATGCTATAGGCAGGGAATAAATATCCCTCTTTGCAATAATGCTTCAATGGACAAACAACTTATTGGATTAACCAGGACTAACGAATTACTAAAAATCTAAATTTTCTGAAGTTGTTAACCAGAAAAACGTGAGAATTCTAAGCCTGGAATTGATAAAACTTAAAAACAAAAGAGAAATAAAATGAGGAGAAGCAAGAGAGCATGGAGATGAAGCTACAGGTCACTCAGAGGACTTTCCAAGAGTCTCTGGGGAAGACAGCAGAAGTGGAGAGGAAACTTGTTTCAATAGAGAAAGAAAAGACTTAGGAAAAGTCTGAAACAGAAAAGAAGGCTCTTAGAATACATCGAAGAAATTAGTGGTTCATCAGATAGAGTGGAAAAAATGTAAGCTAGATATTGCTCACTGAGAAGAAAATTGGAAAGAGAAGGAAGAAATTTTAAGCTTTAAACAAGCTTTTGAGGAAAATGTTATGTTGTCTAAACAAGTAGAAGACATGAATGCCAAATGGCATCTGCTTGGAACAGAAAAAGAACTTGTCAACAGGAATAGAGAAAGGGTTGAAAATCTAAATGCCAAGATGCAAGACTTAAAAAGGAATCTTATTCTTGCAAAACAAGAACATGAAAGACTGCAACAAAAAGAATTGCAAATTAAGTCACTTCTCCATCAAGAGAAGGAATTATCTTCTAGTCTTCAGCAGAGGCTGTGTTCTTTTCAATAGGAAATGATTAAAGAGAGGAATCTCTGTGCAGAAGAATGGAAGCTGGCACTGGAAGAACTAGATACAGTTCAGCAGAAGGAGGAACAATCTGAAAAGCTTGTCAAGCAGTTGGAAGAGGAAACAAAAGCTACAGCTGACCCACTAAGACTCCTGCAAGAGAAGGAAGCTGAACTGGAGGAGTCACACTGCTCACATTCAAGCCACCCTGATTTTTCAGGAAAAATATAATAGTACAGTGCAAATCCTTGGAGATGTTACTGCTGAATCTGAAAACTACAACACATTAATAATTAGTGAGATAGATGATCTGGAGAATGCACGGCTACAGGAAAAATTGGCCAAAGCTGAAAAAAAAAAAACACTGAGGATGTGCAACATCAAATATTGAAAACTGAGAACACAAATCAAGAATATGAGAGGATGCTACAAGATCTGCAGAACAAGTCAGTATTAAAAGAAGCAGAAATTAAAGAAATCACAGTTTCTTTTCTTCAAAAAAATAACTGAACCAACTCAAACCAACTGAACAAGTTGTAGAACCAACTCAAACAAGAAGATGAAGGCTTTAGAAGACAAAAAGAAGAGCAAGAAGGAAGAAAAGCTGAGAAAGAAAATATGGCAGGAGACTTAACTGAAGAAGTTAATAAATGGTGTCTCCTTTATGAAGAACTATATAATAAAACAGCCTTTTCAGCAACAACTAGAGGCCTTTGAAGCAGAAAAACTGGCCTTGTTGAATGAACATGGTGCAACTCAGGAACAGCTAAATAAAATAAGAGATTAATGTGCTGAATTACTGTGTCATCAAAATCTCAAGCAAAAAAAAATCAAGCATGTTGTGAAATTGAAAGATGAAAATAGCCAACTCAAATCCAAAGTGTCAAAACTCCAATTGAGGCTTGCTAAAAAGAAACAAAATGAGATGAAACTTTAGGAGAAACTGAATAAAGTTCTGGGTGTCAGATGCTTTGATCCTTCAAAGGCTTTCCAACAGGAATGTAAAGAAAATGTTGCTCTGAAAACCCCATTAAGAGAAAGCAAAACAAGGAATATATGTGTAGAACTGTCATCTTCCTTTGGATTTGCTTTCATGACAGTAGCAACTTGCCTTCTTATGAACTGTGAAAATTTATTGATACCTTCTGATGTGAAAGAACTTCTAACCAAAACTGATACATATAATGCCTTTCCCAGCTTTCATATTCTCCAACAGAACCAGATCCTCCTGTCCTTCAAGCCCTATTGTTGCTTGTAGTTTGGTGCCTTCTGCTTTCCTCTTCTGTCTGCCATGAACTGTTTCTCCTCTGTGACGCCCCTCTGCCAGGCCACCCTGACTTGGAGCCAGCCAATTATGGACTGAAATCTCTACAAACTGTGAGCCAAGTAAATCTTTTCTCCTTTAACTTTGGGTGTCAGGTATTTTGTCTTAGGAAAAACAAAAGTAACTAAGATATTACATTTTTGTACTTGCTTTATTTCACTTACCATTATGTTACAAGTTGCATCCATTTTCCTACAAATGTCTCAAGTTTAACTATCTTTATAGCTGAGTAATATTTTATTACATATAGATACTTCATTTTCTTTATTCATCAGTTGACAGACATATAGTCTGCTTACAAGATTTAGCTCTTATGAATTGTGCTGCTGTAACTATGGCATCCATGTGTCACTGTAATATGATGTCTTTAACTTTCAGGAAGATGCCTATTAGAGGAATAGCTGAGTCAAATAGAATTTTTCTTTTTAGTTTTTTTACGATTCTTTATACTGATTTGCACTTGTTTACATTTTAACTAGCAATATAGAATGGTTCCTTTTCACTGCAGCCTTGCTAAAATTTATTATTATTTGATTTTCTGATGATTGCTATTCCTTCTAGATGAAAATAAAGTCTCAGTGTTTTAATTTGCATTTTTATAATGGCCAACACTGTTGAACATTTTTCATATATTTATTGATCATTTGTACTTATTCTGAGCATGATTGTTTTTGTTGCTCATTTTGTATTGGATCTTTCATTTTGAGAGAGCCTCATAATATTGAGTTCTTTATATATTCTAGATGACAATCCTGTCTGAGGAATTGCTGACAAAAATTTTTCCCATTCTATAAGTTGTCTCTTTATTCTGTAGTTGCTTCCTTGGCAACCATTTGTTGACTCTTGCTGTTATGTCTTGTGCAACTGGTGTTCTGTTCAGAAAGCCCTTGCCTGTGCCTATGACTTCAAGAATTTTACTTATTTTATCTTCCATAAAGTTGTGTTTCTGTGTCAATATTAAATCTTTGGTCCATTTTTATTTTATTTTAGTATATCACATGAGATATGGGTCTAGATTCAATCTTCTGCTTATGGATAGCTGGTCTTGCCAGTACCACTTGGTAAAGAGGCTATCTCTCCACCAGCCTATGTTTTTGGCATCTTTGTGTAACAATAACGCAGATGAATGGAAATGGCTTTCTTTCTCATTCTTTATCCTGTTTCGTTGATCCACATGCCTATTTTTGTGCCAATGCTATGTTGTTTTTAACACTGTAACTTCGTAGTATGACTTCAAAGCAGGTATTGTTATGCTTCCTTTTATTCTCTTGTAGCCCAGGATTGCATTAACTCTATGCATCATTGTTGGCCATAAGGCCATTTTGATAATGTTTATTCTGCCTATTCAAAAATAGGGTATAACTTTCCATCATCTGTTATATCTTTGATAATCTTTTTCAAAGTTTTATAGTTTTATTGTAGAAGTCCTTCACTTCTTTGATTAGGCTAATTGCTAAGTATTTAATTTTTCTGGATGCTATATTGATTTTGTAATTTCTTTTTTGTGAATGCATTATTGATGTACAAAAATGTTATTGATTTTTTTCTGCTGAATTTGAATCCTGCTCTATTGAACTTGGCTATTACTTCGAGAATCTTTTGGTGGAATCTTTTGGGTCTTCTATGTGAACCATCATATTATCTGTAAATAATAATAATTATATTTCTTCCATATATATCCTTTTATGTTTTTCTTGCCTGACTGCTCCGACTAATGTTTTACATACTATGTTGAACAGGAGTGGTAATGTTGAACATCCTTGTCACGTTCCTGATTTAGAAGAAAGCTTTACCTTATCCTCATTTTATATGATGTTGGCCATTTTTTTGTCCTGAATGTTTTTTACTGGATTATGGTAAACTCCTTCTTTATCTATTTTTTAATTGTTTTTATGATGAATCAGTGCTAGATTTTGTCAAAAATCTTGGTGTTTTTTTAATTAATCAATTTCATTGCTTGTTATTGGATTTTTCAGAATTTTAATGTCTTCTTGGCTCAGTTTTGGTAATTCATACAAAACTAAGAATCTATCCATTTCTTCAAGATTTTCCAGTTTGTTGGAGTACAATTTTTCATAGTAGTTACTAACAATTTTCTGGATTTTGGTGTCATCTATTGTGATCTTGTATTTTTCATTTGTAATTGCATTGATGTAAGCCTTTTCTCTCTTTCTTTTGGTAAGTTTTGCTAAGAATTTATCAGTTTTGTTTATTCTTTCAAGGTACTGGCTCTTTGATTCACTTAGTCTTTGTATCATTTTTCTAGTCTCAAGTTCATTAATTTTCACTGCAATCTTTTTGGTTTCCCTTCTCAAACTAGTTTTGGATTTGTATTGTTGCTTTTCAGGTATCTTGAAGTTCAACATTAGGATATGTATTTGTACTCATTATGTTTTCTTAATGTGTGGATTCACTGCAATAAACTTCCCTCATAGGATTCTTTTCATTGTGTCACATAGGCTCTGGTTTGTTGTACTGAGATTGTTTGAAATTGTTGAATTTCGTCCTGAGTAATTAGTTGTGTGCATTGTTTTCAGGAGTTTATATATCTTCTGTGGTTTCTTTTGCAATTGGTTTCTAGTTTTAATGCACAAAAATCAGATAGTACACACGGGATGACTTCTATTCTTTTGTATTTAAGCAGGCTTTGTGGTCTATTTTAGAGAATGTTCTATGTGCTGCTGAAATTTTTTTTTCTGTTGTAGTGAGGTAGAACACTCTGTAGATATTCATTAACATGTTCACACCAACTTAAACCACCAGTGGTACATGCTTAACTGTTGAACCTGGCAGCTTCTACCATTGATGGTACAAATAGATCTAGTAACATTTTTTAGGTCTTTTTACTAATACCATTAGTAAAAATGTGCCTGATGAGACAGTCATGCATGTACCACCGGTGGTTCAAGTCACCTGGTAGCAAGAGATATAAAGTGTAGCCCCATTGTGAACATGTTAAGTCCATTTGTTTGAAAGTGTGGTTCAATTATGCTATTTTTTTGTCGAATTTTTTTTCATCTGTATCTTTGTGAAAGTGGGGTATTGAGGTCACCCACTCTGACTGTATTAGTGTTTATTTGATCCCTTATGTGCAACAGTATTTGTTTTATGAAGTTAGGTGATAAATTATTTGGTGCATACATATTTACAACTGTCAGTTCTTCCTGCTGGACTGTTCACTTAACTAATATGTAGTGTGACCTTCTGTCTTTTCTGATCACTTTTAACTTGAAGTTTACTTTGTCTTTGGAAGCCATTTGTCTGAGAATAAGATTGTTACTTTTGTTCACTTTTAGGGTCCTGGGGACTAAAATATTTTTTTACCATCTGATCTTTAGAATATGAATTTATTCTGAGATTAGATAAGTTTCTTGAAAGCAACAGGCTGTTGAGTTCTATTCTTTATCTGATCTGACAATATATGTCTTTAATTGGGGAGTTTATTAAAAGTTATTACAGAAAGATATTGATTTATTCCTGTCATTGTGATCTTTTGGTGTTGAAGAATATTTTTCATTTTTTGTTTAACTCTTTTCCTTGCTTGACATATTCATTCCATCTGATTTTTTAGTTTTGTTGCTTTGATATCTCTATTTAGAATATTGAATATTTTGTGTATGCTGTTTTGCTATTAATACATTAAAGATGGAGCCACAATTCATATGTCTGAGTGCCAAGCAACTCGGAACTACCAGTGGGTACATGCATGAATGTCTCATTGGGTGACATAAGATAATCCTATTGCATGGTACAAGTTCCCCAATGAGACATTCACATAAGTAACACAACTGGGTCAAGTCAGTGACAATGTGTTAATTTATCTCTTAAGGTATTCTTTGTCATGGAATGTTCTTATTTCTTCAGCAATATTGAAAGATAGTTTTGCAGGATGTATTAGTCTGAAATGGAAGTCAATTGCTTTTAGAGCTTGAGACACTTCACTCCATTCTCTTCTAACCTAGAAAGTTTATGTTGAGAAGTCTACTGTAATCCTGATGAATTTATTTTTTTCTCATTGAATTTATTGGTACTTTTTAGGTATACAGTACAGATACATTAATCATTGTGATCTTGCGCCATTATATGACAGGTCTTGGTTCTCATTTTTTCCCCCATACCCCTGCCCTCCCTTTACCCCCTCCTCCCTTTCCTATTTACAAATACTTTATTTCCATTTTCTCATTTTCTCATTTTTTTATTTTCCCTTATTTCCTTTCCCCTACCCTTCCCTTGTCCCCTACAACTTTAGCACTTTTCTTCCTATTTCACATTGTCAATTATACCATTTGGATCTTATTTACACTTTTAGTTTTTCACACTAGAGAATCTATTCAGTATTTACATGTGTGTGACTTATTTATTTCACTTGAGTATGACCTCAATATGCATCCATTTTCCTATGAAAGACTCTAATTTCACATTCTTTATGGCTAAGTAGTATTCCATTTTATAGAACAAACACATCTTCTTTATCCAGTCTCCAACTGATGGGCGATTGGGCTGTTTCCGAGTTTTAGTTATTACAAAATGTGCTGCTATAAACATGGGTGAGCATATATTGCTGTAGTTTTAATTCTTTTGGAAAAATACCCAACAGATGGATGGCTATGTCAAATGGAACCTCTAATCCTAGCTTTCTGAGGTATATCCATATTGATTTCCATAGTGGTTGCATCAGTCTGCACTCCCACGAACAGTGAAGAAGGGTTCCTTTCTCCCCACACCCCAGCTAACATTTGTTATTGGTTGATTTACTGATAGCAGCCATTCTTTCTGGGGTGAGGTGGAATCTCAGTGTTGTTCTCATCTGCATTCTCAAACTGATGAAGAACATTTTTTCATATATTTATTTGATGGTTTTACTTCATTGTCTGAGAAATGTCTGTTCATTTCAGATGCCCATTTTTTAATCAGGTCTTTATATTTGGGGGCCCTGATTTTTTTGAGTTCTTTACATATTCTAGATAATAGACCTTTGTCTTAGGAACAGCTGATATATTGTTTTCCCACATTGTAGGTTTTCTCTTAGCTCAGTTGGTATTTTCTCTCACAGTGCAGAAGATTTTTAATAAGATGAGATTCTAGTTGTTGATTCTTTCTGCTAGTTCCCATGCTACTGAAGATTTGTTCATAAAGTCTTTTCCTATGCCAATGTCTTCAAGAGTTCTGCCTAACATACCTTCCAGCAAATTTAGAGTCTCTTTTCCAATATTTAGATCTTTAATCCACATGGATTTTAGTTTAGTGCATAGTGAAAGATAAGGGTCTAGTTTGAATCTCTGGCAGATTGAAATCCAGGTTTTCCAACACCATTAATTGAAGAGGCTATCTTTCCTCCACTGAGGATGGTTGGCTCCTTTGTCAAAGATGAGGTAGCTGAGTATATTTGGAGTTGTGTCTGAATGTTCCAATCCATTCCACTGATCCTTAGGTATGTTTCTTTGCCAGTAGCATGCTGTTTTTAATCACAGTGGCTTTGTAGTATAATTTCAAATTGGTAATTATTATACGCACTGCTTTGTCGCTGTTGTCTAGGATGGCTTTAGGTATTCTAGGTCTCTTCTGGTTCCAAATCAATTTTTGGATTATTTTTTCTTGTTCTGTCAAATATAGTGTTGGACTTTCAATCGGGATTGCATTGAATCTGTATAGCAGTTTTGGTAGTATGGCCATTTTCCCTATGTTGATTCTTCCTACCAGAAGCAGGGCAGATCTTTCCATTTTCTTATATCCTCTTTGATCTCTTTTTTCAGAGTGCTGTAGTTTTCAGGGTAGAGGTCTTTTGCTTCCTTTGTTAGACTGATTCATAGATACTTCATTTTTTGGGGATGCTATTGTGAAAGGAATTGTTTCTCTAATTTCTCTCTCAGTGATTCTGTTATTTCTGTACAAGAAGGCTGTTGGTTTTGAGTGTTGACCTTGCATCTAGGTACACTGCTGAAAGTGTCAATTAAGCATAGAAGTCTTTTGGTGGAATTTTTTGGGTATTAAATGTAGTGTTTCATGTCCTCAGCAAATAAGGACAGTGGAAATTCTTCCTTTCCTATCTTTATTGCTTTAATTTCTTTCTCTTGTCTAATTGCTGTGGCTAACATTTCCAGAACTATATTGAAGAGGAGTGGTGATAGTGGGCATCCTTGTCTTCTTCCTGATTTTAGTGAGAAGGTTTTCAGTTTTTGGCAATTTAATATGATGTGGCTGTTGGTTTTTCATAGATAGTCTTCATTAAATTGAGATAGAGACAATCAATACCAACTTTTTGCAGGGTTTTTATCATGAATGGGTGTTGAATTTTGTTAAATTCTTTTTCTGCATCCATTGAGAGGATCATATGGTATTTATCCTTGACTCTGTTAATATAGTGTATTACATTCATTTATTTACTTATGTTGAACCATGCTTGCATCCCTGGAATAAATCCGACTTACTCAGAGTGTATGATCTTCTTGATGACTCTCTGTATACTGTTTTTCAGTAACTTATTGGGGATTTTTGCATCTGTGTTCAGTGAGGAGATTGGACTGTAGTTCTCTTTTTAGTTGGGTATTTCCCTGGTTTGGGAATTAATTTAACACTTGCTTCCAGGAATTAATTTGGAAGTATTGCTTCCCTTTCAATTTCACTGAAAAGCTTAAAGAGTAGTGGCAGTAGTTCTTCAATAAAAGTCTTGTAAAATTCAGTGGTGAATCCATCAGGACCTGGGCTTTTCTACATTGGTAAACTTTTAATTATGTTTTAAATTTCACTGACTGTAAATAGGGTTTTTAGAATTGTTTCATCTTCTTCTTTCAACTTTGGTAATTCATAAGTATCAAGAAATCTGTCCGTTTCTTCTGTGTTCTCCATTTTATTAGAGTACAGGTTCTCAAAGTAAGTATTGATGATCCTCTGGATTTCTGCTGAATCTGTTGTGACTTCAACTTTTTTGTTCCTAATTTCATGGATCTGAGCCTTTTCTTTCCTTTTTTGACAAGGTTAGCTAAGGGATTATCAATTTTATTTATTCTTTCAAAAAACCAACTCTTTGATTCATTCATTTTTTTGGTATTGTTTTCTTAGTTTCCATTGCATTGATTTCTGCTCTAATCTTTGTAATTTCCTCTCTTGTATGTGCTTTGGACTTTTCTTACTCTTCTTTTTCTAGGAGTCTAAGATTCATCATTAGGTTGCATATTTGAGTTCGCTCTGTTTTCCTAGTGTGAGCATTCGCTGTTATAAATTTTCCACGTAGAACTGCTTTCATTGTGTACCATAGATTCCTATATGTTGTATTGGCATTATCATTTATTTCTAAAAACTGTCTAATTTCTTCTTTAATTTCCTCTGTGACCCATTGATTTTTCAGGAGGGTTTTGTTCAATTTCTTTGTACTTGTGAACTTCCTACAGTTTCTTATGCTATTTATTTCCAGTTTAATTGCACTATAATCTGATAATATACAGGGGATGACTTGGATTCCTTTGCATTTATGCAAACCTGCTGTATGAGCTAGTATGTGGTCTATATTGGAGAATGACCCATGTGCTGCTGAAAAGAATGCATATTCTGATTTTGTGGGGTGGAACACTCTATATATGTCTATTAAGTCCATATGTGCAAACGCTTGGTTCAGTTCTAGTATTTCATTATTGATTTTTTGCCTAGATGTTCTGTCTATGTGTGATAGTGGGGTATTTACATCCTCCACTTCAATTGTATTAGTGCTTACTTGGTTTTTCATGCTCCTTAATATTTATTTTAGTTTGAGGCATTAATATTTCATACATATATGTTTATGATTGTCATCTCTTCCTCTTGAATTGTTCTCTTTACAAAGATGTAGTGGCCGTCCTTGTCTCTCTTAATCAGTTTTGGTTTGAAATTTACTTTGTCTGTGAATAAGATAGCCAGCCCTGCTTTTTTCTGGGCTCCTGTCACATGGAGAACTGTTTTCCATCCTTTCACTTTTAGTCTATGGGCTTCTTTTTGCACTAGGTGTGTTTCTTGCATACAACAAATTGTTTGATTTTGCTTTTTAATCCATTCTGCTAGTGTGTTTCTCTTGATTGGTGAGTTGAGGCCATTGACATTGATGGTTATAACTGATATGTACTTATTTATTATTGTCATGTTATTTTCCTGTTGTTGGCTCTTTTTAATTCCCCCCCCTCTCCTTTTAGTTTCTTGCCTTGCCTATTTGATTTGTTCTGTTGGGCCTCACGGTGTTGTGACCTTCCTTTTCTATTTCTAGGATATTGTTTAGAATTCCTTGTAATGCTGCTTTGGTATTCATGAAGTTTCTCAGGTGTTCTTTTTCATGGAAGTATCTTATTTCCCCATCCATTATGAAAGAGAGTTTTGCATGACACATCAGTCTAGGTTGGAGGTTGTTTTCTTTTAGGACCTGAAAGACCTTACTCCAGGCTCTCCTTGACCTGAGGGTTTGTGTTGAAATGTCTGCTATGATTCTGATGGGCTTCCTTTGCATGTGATTTGTTTCTTTTCTCTTACTGCTTGTAGTATTTTGTTCTTCTGTTGGGTTTCTGAGATCTTGACTATTATATGTCTAGTTGTAGATTTTTTTTTTATCGTGGCTAGTTGAAGTCCTATATGCCTCATTTATCTGTATGTCAAATTCTTTCCCTCTGTTTGGAAAGTTTTCTATCATTAATTCTGTGAAAAGTTTTTAAAGTTATTTGTATTTTCTCCTGCTACTTCATGGATTCCTATCAGTCTTATGTTATTCTTCTTTGCATCATCTAGGAGTTGTTGGATCAATTTCTCATGATCCCTTTCTAATTTTAAAAGTACTGTCCTTTCACAGTTTCTGATTGCAATCCTACCTTCTTTATTTGAAAGTTTATCTTCATATTCACTTATCCTGCTGTGAAAACTTTCAATAGAGTTTTTAATCTCCTGGATATCTCTTTGAATCTGTTTCATGGATTCCATCACTTTGAATCTGATGGATTCCATCTCTTTCCTATGTTAGGCATTCATGGTTTCCATTTATGCCTTATGCTGAGCCTTCATGGCTTCTATTATGGTCCTGAGCTCTTCTATTTTTTTTTGTCAGTTTCTGTGCTACAATCTCGAATCATGTCTTTCATTGTGCTTACCATCTCTGTAGTTATCTGGGAAATTATTTCTGGTTTGAATTTTTCTAGAGCCTGATCGATCTGTTTTGGTACTTGCTATCAGTTCAAGGTGTCCTAGTGGTTGAATGTCAGACTTTTCAACCTCATTTCCCCTACAGTTTGCCATTGGTGAACTGGAAGTCTGTCTTTGTGTCTTGCTTAAGTGTTTTCTCATTTTTATTTTTGTTGTTAGGTTGTCCTTGGATTAATTCCTGGGTTATTACTTAAATCTTCCTAATATAGTTGCGCTTCAGCTTTTAATTCTCCAATGACTCATAGACACTCTCATTTTCATAATATCAGAAAGGACAACTCATTAAGTCAACCTTTAGCCCAGTTGATACAATCAGCAACACAATGGGATTAAGCACAGTTTAATAATTAACCGTTTGTGGTTGTCATTATATTATCACCTTTAAACCATATGAATTAAAATCAAAATCAAAGAGCAGCCCAAAATATGTTTACAGTGATTAAACTCTTCAACATAGCAACTACCCTTTAGGATGGGGGCTTAGATAGTGTTAGGATGAGAGGAATAGATAGGTAGAAGAATTGGAGGTTTCAAGTGAAGCCAGAGGACACAGGATGACCACACAAACTTTAGGAAACTGTTGAAGACAAGAGGGAAAGACAGAGTGCAAGAATATAATGATTTAACGGTAATAGTAGCTCACTCTCCTTTTAAACTAGTGACCCTTGTGTGAAGGAAAAAGAGAGAAGGAAAGAAAGAAAGAAAGAAAGAAAGAAAGAAAGAAAGAAAGAAAGAAAGAAAGAAAGAAAGAAAAGAAAGAAAGAATAAAAACAAAAAAGAAGTAATCAGAGTTAAGGCAGGAACAGGAACAGAAAGGGAGATGAAGAATAATATGGGGGAGCAAGAGAATGAGTTGTAAAAAGAAGACAGAAAAAAGAAACAATTTGCAGAATGGAATGAGGAAAAGAAAGAAGAAAATGAATTTGACGGGCCTCTTTCAGACTATATCTCTGCTGTCACAACAGATGTTGTATACAGCAATATGCAGAACTAAGTCATTTAATCTCAGCTAGCTGATGGCTGACCCCTGAGATTCAGGCTGAATTCAGTCTGCAAGGCCCAAATTGAGCTCCCTGACCTCCTGCAGGGTTGATCTCTGTGAGTTTCTACTTCAGGATCCCTCTACCTTTTCCCTGAAGATAGTCAAAGTTCTGATGGCAAGTCGTGATCTCTCCAACTTACCAGCTATGGAAATCTGATGTGACTGTATTGCAATTATTCACTTCTGTTCCATCTTCTAGCGTTCAGAAAAATGACCTTTATGACCACCTGTGCCTCGGCAGAGGGGATCCAGGAACTGGCACAATCAGGAGGCCTCAGAGCATGGAGGGCGGTGTTGTGGGCAGTGTGTGTGGATCTTGCAGAGGTGCCCACGAGGCTAACCAGTCCTCACCGGTTGGCTTGATGCAGGCCAGAGTGAGGACAGGATCTCTGCACATCTGATCCAGACCTCCACCTTCCCCTGGATGCAGCAATCCTGATGAACTTAACTTTATACATGAATTTTTTTTTTTTTTTGCTTTTTTCTGGTAGCCTTTAAGGTTCTGTCATTTTGTTGGAAACTATACAAGAATTTTTTTTTTTTTTGCTTTTTTCTGGTAGCCTTTAAGGTTCTGTCATTTTGTTGGACATCGGTTGTTTTAAGCAAGTGTGTCACAAGGAGCTTCTTTTTTCATCATAATTAGGTGATATTCTACAAGGCTCCCTTATCTGTATGTTAAAATATTTTTTCATCCTTAGAAAGTTTTTTACTATAATTTCTGTAAACAGATTTTTTAAATTTTATGTGTCTAATTTCTCTCTGATTCCAATTGGCCTTAGGTTATATTTTTTAGTTTCACCTAGTAGCTGTGGAGAAATTTTACTTGTTTTCCTGCTGTTTTTGAGACTTCTCTGAGTAATTCATTGTGATTTACCATTTTGGCCTTGATTTCAGAAACCTGTCTTTGCATTGGTCATCTGTATATTAATTATTTATATTTGTTTTAATCTCTGGTATTTCTGTCACCTTTCATGGAGTCTGTATCACTGATAAGTTTTTCATTGATGTTTTGAACTATTTTTTTCAGCTCTTCCAACTTTTATCTCATATTCACGTTGATCATTTTGTTAGTTTCACCATTCAGGGGGTTATGTCCTCTTTGAATTTGCCAATTTTCTTTTTTTGTTATTGTTGTTGTTGTTGTTGTTGTTGTTTGGTACTGGGGATCAAACTTGGATCTTTGCAACTGTGAGGAAGGTGGCAGAACCACTGAGCTAATCCCTGGCCCTTGAAATTTTTCTTTACCTCTTCCTTAATCATTTTTTACAACTTTACTGCTTAATGTTTGCTTTCCTCTCCTTCACTGCCACTTGGACCCGCTTTGAGGGTGTTGGCAGACTCAGGAGCCCTTGCTTCCTTATATTCCTTTGTACTGAGAGTTGAGGTCAAATAGAGTGATGCTATGATCACCTCCTCATACACTCATAGTAGGTAAGACTTTTGGGAAGTGATTGGATCATGGGGACATGATACTCATCATTAGATTATTCCATAACACATTAGCTAAATGCAATGTTGGTAACTACAGCCTGGTTGTAGAATGTGTGTTACAGGAAGCACAGCACAGAATGGTAAATCACCTCCTTCCCTGATCTCACCCTGCTTCCTGATTGCCATGCCGGAGTAAGCCTCCTTTGCATGCCCATCTGCTATGTTGCTCTGTCTTAGAGGCAGCCAACTATGGACTGAAACTTTTACAAACTTTGAACCAATATAATCTTTCTTCCTTAGACTTCTGGGTTTCAGGTATTATGTCTCAGTGATAAGAAAGTAACAAAAGATAATGACCTAGATTTCTGTCTTCCCTTATTGACGTCTTCTCTTCTCTACTTTGCCTTAGATCAGAAGATAATGTTGTACCCTTTAATAGCATGAAAAAAAAAAGCTTCTACCAATAGCTGAAAACTGACTTTAAGGACTCAAAAAGTCATCCTTTTGGGAACTTTAATGCAGAACTTTCAATTAATATCCTTCCATCATTACAGGCAATATATATACA
>NW_022900951.1:25825728-25828759 GCF_012274545.1 Fukomys damarensis
TCAAACTCAGGACCTTGCTCTTTCGAGGCAGGTGGGCAGGTGGCAGCACCACTCAGGCATTTTAAATTTACATTTCAAAACAGTTTATGAACTGTCCCTTAAACTTGGGTTTACTATGGCTCTATTACTACCCTTATTGCTCATGTCAAAAACTTAGGCATTATTCATCTTACTTGTTACTCTTCTAAACTATAATTAAGAGTCAAAGCCTGTTTAATCTATTGCTAAATGATAATAAAAATCTTTTCATCTGTCTTTATTTCTACTAAACTATCCTTTACTCTTTTCTTTGATGTTTTCATTTGCTTTCTAACTATTGAATTACCTGTACTTATTCCTATGCATTCTTCCAATCCTTTTTTCCACAAAAAGTAAGTTTTAAGTAATTCCACATGATCTGAGAATGCATTTTTTCTTGAATATGAGGGAATAGATTAAAGTATATAAATCCTACTGTATTAGTCACTTTTTGTCACTGGGAAAAAACACTCAGCACCAGAAAATTGAAAGTGGAAAGGTTTATTTTGGCTCATAGTTTTCAGAAAATTCAGTCCACTGTTGGTTCCGGCAGAAATGGCATGGCAGAAGGGCATGGCAGAGGAAAGATGCTTAGCCCCTGACAGCCTGGAAACAGATTCAAGAAAAAAATGGGCTCAGGAAAAGAATATACCCTTCTAGGTCATAGCCAAGAAACTGCCCCTCAACCAAGCTGCACTTCTGAACATGAGACTTTTGGAGGGCTTTCTATATAAACCATAACATTCAGTACCTACCCTCCCCAAAGGCTTGTGTCTGTCTCATGTTAAATGCATTGAGTCTACCTCTGAAGTTTCCAAAGTCTTTAACAGTTTTAGTATCAGTTTAAAAAAAATGTCCAATTCCAAACATCTCCCTTGAGAAGCAAGGTGAACTCTTTGCTGGGCACCTCTGAAAAAAAATCAAAAACAAAATTAAACACCGATGGCAAACCATGGAATTGGATAAACATTCCGATTTCAAAAGAGAGGAATGAGGGAATATAAAGGATTTGGACTAAAGCAAGACCAAAATCCATCTCAGCAAACATTAAATTCTGTAGCTTTATGTCCAGCATCCATGGCAGGTTGTGGAAATATGTGAGCTGCAAGGGGCTTGGATAGCCTTGTCCTTATGGTATGCCAGTGGTAGCCCTCATGGCCTTTCTCTTGGGCTGGTTCTGCTGAGTGCCTGCAATTTTCTCAGCAGATATTCCACATTTCTGATGTCTCCAACTTTGCGAGGGCTCCACTGAACCTTTGGTTTCACTCACAACTTCACTCATTCCTTTTCAAGAGCACATTCCTTCTTCTGATATGTGGGAAAAAGCCCCTCTGAACCTATAACTCTTCTATTCTGCCTTTCTAAAAAACAGCACCAAATAGATGATGCCAAGGTCTAGCGCCAGCTCAAACACTACCTGTGCTTCCTTGGACCATGGCTGCAACAGCCTCTGAGTGCCTGGATGTCCAAACATAGTGAAATTAAACCTACAGACCCAATTCCCTAGGCAGGCCTTCTTCAGCATGCGCCCTAGTATTCTCTCATCAAATCAAGATCTTTCAAAGGAGTTTATTCCTCTACACTCTTGAGCCTATAATGAATGAGGTCTGGCGAATTCCTTAGATGCCGTCAAGGTGTCTTTTCTATTATCCTGATGCAAAATACTGGGGCTATTTTAAAAACTTCTCAGCAACTATGCTCTCTTTTGCCCCAACTTTGCAGGCTCCAATTTTATAGATGCTCCTATTAGGTAAAGTCAAAGAATTGATCCCACTCCTAGTAGAAATTTCTGTATTCATTAATTTTTACTTACTTGGATGAAATATCCAACATCTGAAACTCAAGAGAAATTTATTTTGAGTCAGTGTTTGCAGAATATTTGGCCCCTAGTTGGTTGGCTCCCAGGCAGAAACAGTGCAATAGAAAGGCATGGCAGAGAAATACTGCTCACCCCATGGCAGCCAAGAAGCAGAGAGAGAAGGAAGAAGCCAAGGATAAACCCTTTAAATAATAAAAAAGTTTTCCAGGTCACACCACAGTGACTGATTTCAACCTTGCCATTGCAGATATTCAATACTGTAGCCATATACAATATGGAAATGAATGAGTGAGGATGTGGTCCAGCAAAGCTTTTGGTTAGAATCTGTCCTATGGGTGAGTTTGTCTATCTCTGCTCTAAACACACTGTTTATATTTCTCCCACACAAGTCCTTTTTAACTCTCAAGTTCACCAAACTTACTCTTCTTCTAGTCAGCACTTTCCCATTTTCTTTTCCTGATTCTGTTTCAGTCTTTTGTTCTCAGCTGAACTGATATGACCTTAGAAAACCTTTCTTATATTCCCTTTTATCTGTTGACTAACTTAGCTCCTCCTTCTATATGCTTTAAAAACACCCCATCTTTTTCTACTATAGCAATTTTCCCAATTGTTAGATATTTATCAATATTTGTTTAAAATAATTCATCCATGAGGCGAAGGATTGTGCTTGACGTATTCACTGCTGGATCCAACAACATCGAATGCAATATCTAAACCAGTGCAGGTTCTCAGTGTTTGTTGAATGAAGAAATGAATGATAAAATTAATAGACCTAAAACTTTACATGTAGCCCTACAAGTCAGTGCTGGTACTTCCGTGTGATTTATTTAGCTACTCTGTAAAACACTGAAGTTAATTAGTCCATCTGAAAATTTGTTCAGAGTAATGTCTTTTTTCTCTCATGGGGAAACATCCTAAGCTATACAAATTTTGATGCCAATGTACCAGCATTAGTTAAAAATTTTAATAGGCTGTTTCCAAGATTTAGCTATTACAAACTGTGCCTCTATAAACATGGGTGTGCATACTTCTCTGTGATATGATTCTTTTAGTTCTTTTGGAAAGATACCCAGCAGAGGGATGGCTGGGTCCAATGGAACCTCCAGTCCAAACTCTTTGAGGTACCTCCATATTGATTTCCATAGTGGTTGCAGCAGTCTGCACTCCCACCAACAATGGAGAAGGGTTCCTTTC
>NW_022900951.1:25829032-25829574 GCF_012274545.1 Fukomys damarensis
ATGGTTTCTTTTGAAGTACAGAAGCTTTTTAGTAAGATGAGATCCCAGTTGTTGATTCTTTCTGCTAGTTCCCGTGCTACTGAGGATTTGTTCATAAAGTCTTTTCCTATACCAATGTCTTCCAGAGTTCTGCCTAACTTACCTTCCAGCAAGTTTAATGTTTCTGTTTTAATATTTAGATCTTTAATCCATTTGGATTTTAATTTAGTGCATGGCGAAAGATAAGTATGCGCACCCATGTTTATAGCGGCATAGTTTGTATTAGCTAAATCTTGGAAACAGCCCATTTGCCCATCCGTTGGAAACTGGATAAAGAAGATGTGGTTTTTCTATAAAATGGAATATTACTCAGCCATAAAGCCTGAGAAAATAGATTCATTCATAGGAAAATGGATACATATTGAAGATATATTCCTAAGTGAAATAAATAAGTCACACATGTGTAAATACCGAATAGTTTCTCTGGTGTGAATAATCTGCATTAATACATAAGATCCTAATAAGATTACTGACATTTAGAAATGGGAAGAAAGGAGCTAAAG
>NW_022900951.1:25829714-25850287 GCF_012274545.1 Fukomys damarensis
TTTGTAGATGGGGAGGGGAGGAGGGGGTGAAGGGAGGGCAGGGGTAAGGGGAAAAAATGAGAATCAAGACTTGTCATGTGGAGGTACAAGATCCCAACAATGAATGTAACTGTACTGTATCCCTAAAATGTACCAATAAACTCAATTAAAGCTGAAAAAAAATAATAAATAAAAGTTCATTATATTGAAATGGCAAATGGAAACAAAGTTATAAAAAATATATCACCAAAATGAAAGCTTTGACTGAAACAACCTTCTGTTATTTCAAAAACAGGCTTAACTAAGGCTGTTTATTCCTGTTTAGTATCATTTCTTTCCAGGCCACCACCTTAGATTACCCATATCTCAGTCCCCAAGTACCTAGCCTACTTTAGTTACAGGGTTTTTTAATACCACTTGTGCTTTCATTAGGTTAATTAATAACATGAACATGAGCCATGGGCCAGCCAGGGTTCAATAAATGAAACAGAAGCCTTGATCATCAGATGTACTAAAGGACTTATTATTGGGACTTGACATATCTAATCATCAGGCTTAGTCCAATTGTTTCTACTGTGTTCAGTGCTAAGCCTAGAGTCACAGTGAAAGGGTGTAAAGGGGAGATAGCTGTCAAGTAAAAACAGCAAAACACTGGAATTTCTCCTTGTGTCCTCACTGTGAGGTACTTAATGGGAATCTGGTGCTCTGGTCATCAATCTGCACCTTGCTTCAGAGACTGGAGAAGTGGAAGAAGAGTTCTAATGAGAGCTGGAGAAGACGTGCATGCAGATCCTTCCTAAAAAAGCAAAAGGCATAATACATCTGCATGAACCTGAATATGGTGCAACAGGATTCAACTTATGTACTGTGTTTTCCAGAAAATAATTTTTAAAAATTAAAACTAGAGATCATAACTGCCTGCCAGGGATTTAGCTCAGTGGAACCGTGCCTGCTTCGCAAGTGCAAGGTCCTGAGCTCAATCCTGGTATAAAGACTTAAAAAAAAAACTTTATCAAAACTGTCAGCACAACCTGCCAAGTAGTCACCAAGTAAGAGTATAGTGATGGCAGGTAAGGCAAGGATAGGTTGATTGAGGCTGGCATTTTTGATCTCTCATTTTCAGGGCTGATTATTTTCTGGCTAGGTCTTCTTGTCAGAGAAAGAAGGTAGAAACTGGGCACGACTTCACTTTGGCCTTATTAGTCTCAGGCAAATCAGTCTTGTAGTCAATGCTGACTAAAAACATATAAGAAATGGAATTCTGCAAAAAATGTGATCCACCTTAGTGAAGTTGACCATGCATTTGCATTTACAAAACCACTACAGTAAGTTTTGAGGAAATCTACAAAAGACAGAATATGTATATATGTGTGTGTGTGTGTGTGTATGTGTGTGTGTAGTGAATATAATATATATAGTGAACGTTATAGAGATATAGATATAGATATATATGGTTCAATTTTGAGCATCATCATCATGAACTCTAGACAGTGGTTTGCACAGGCCTTGAGATTTTTTCCAATTATCTCAGCTTGACTTTGTACCATTGTGTTCCTAGGAATATCATGGAAATCTCGAATTTCAGGGTTCTGCTTGAAGAATATGAAAATCAAGGAGTATGTTATTAGGTTTTGATAAGAAAAAGAAAGCATCCATCGTTTCTCAATCTTACACAGCCAGATGGCAGTGTTGCTTCTTGGAAGATAGTCATCAGAAGTTTGTAGGATTCGAGTTGGGGTAAGAGATTGACCATTAGCACTTATTTTATTTTACTGAATCCAATCTGCCTGAACTTATTTCTCCCCAGTCATGTCAGAGGAGATGCCACACAGGCCTGATTCTTTATTTCTTTCAAGTATCCTTTTTTTTTTTTCTTTAAACACACCTCTCATTTCCTGAAGGAAAAAACTTTCCCTGAAAGGAAAACTATATGAACAAGGATTAGAATAAATTTCTGGCTGTCCTTCCTATAGGAGACTCATCACGGAAGCAATGGAGTCTTTTACAACAGGCATGGAAACTGATGTGGAACCTATAGCAAAAGAATGCAAAAAGCAGTTTGGCCAATCCATGTGACTGCGGGGTAATTAATGAAATCCAGATAAATCAGAACTTGCTAGTCAGTTCAGTGATTTGACTAAAAACCTGGAAAGGTACAAAATAGCTGTGTAGTGAAGTGGAACCCACTGTAATATGCATGATTGCACCTGGGATTATAAAGAAATTAGTTATTTAGATAGGTGCTATATCTTATGGACACAAGATCTTTAAAACTGGAAATGTTGCATTTTCCCAATCTAATTCTGTTTCATAGACCAAGGATTGAAGGGCATCCTTACAAAGAGGATTATTTTACAAAACAATTGCAGGGCCAGCCTGCTTCCTATTATCAAAGGTGGAGGATGTATTCTGTGTTTCCCTAGGACTTTGCCACACAGCATCTTACCTCATCCTCATAAAAATAAACCCTGTCTTTAGCAGAAAGGTGTCACTCTTACTTTTCCATAGATGATGAACTTAAAGATCTAAAATATGAAATGTTGGATTTGAATGTAAATACTAACAACATGTAAAGGCAAGTGCTTTTCATTAGTGATGCCGATGGGAGTTGCCAGGCTTTGATGCCTAGGCTGCTGCTGAAAAATTCTCTTTAATTTAGCTCAAGCAAAGTGTAAAATATTATGCAGATGTTATTGGGCAAATTATCGACTTCACAGATAACATGAACACTTTTTTTAATCAGGTGAACTCTCAGAAATAAATAAGTATATCCATATCCACTTCTTATGAAAAACTCTTCTAACAGGAAGAGTTAGCATTAGGCATGAAGGGAAATTAACTATCTATGTGGCAAGACTCAGGAAATTTCCTAATGGCTTCTTTCTCTGGTGTGACACAAATCCAAATAGAACTCCTCTATTCCTCTTATTCCAACTCTCCGAGGTGGGAGAGTAAACACAAGATCAGAGGTAGATGGTGCTATGATTATAGTGCAGTGCAAAGGTGCTAGAGCAAGTGGACAGAGTCAAACATTTGATAAAAGAAAGGGAAAAAAAGACAAATTGAATTTCCTGGATTTGAGAATTGAAACATGAGCAGAGTCTAATTCAACTTTTCTCTGAGGAATCAGCAAAGAGAAAATACCAACAGCAACAACAATAATAATTAAATTGATTCCTTTAGAATTACATTGCACCCCAGGAAGGATAGAACTATGACAAACACTATCATGCCCTCAAAGAGATTCGAGCTTTCGTTTAGACATAACACCTGAGCATGCAGAACTGTCCGGGGCAGTTCACTACATATGTGAAATGACTGATTCAGAGTGGAGATATGCTTGAGTCAAGTAATTCAAAATAATGTTTCTCTTTCTTTTCTTTCTTTAATATTTATGTTGTGACTGGGAGGCACATTGGGAATTTTTCTGAGCTTATATTGCAATATTTTGAAAGAGGATAGGAGTTGAAAAGATTTTTCTCCTTAAAACCAAAACAAAGACATAAAGATAATTCTACTTCTCACATTCTTCTAATATCCTGACTCTAAACCACATAATAAAATCATCAAGAATCAACCCAGCAAGAATCAATCACAGGTGAAATACTCTCTGTTCTTGTAAGCATTTTGTACGGCATTACAAAAATACATTTATGTTTATGTTTTCCATGTATTCACATCATTTGCATAAAGTATGGGGAGCAGAGATTAACCTGAAAATTTTTGGGTGAGATCTCTAACTACACTGTAAAAGTTAAAGACAATTTTTTATCAGTGATGCTTTCTAGATGATTTTGACACCAAAAGTTCTTATCACAATAGAGATGCAGACATAAATCACACACACAAGAAAAGAAGAAATAAACAATAGGGAGGGGTTAAATTGGCTCTGGTCTATGATTCAGAAGATCTGCACTTGAGTCTTGATGGTACTGCTTACACTGAGTGAATCTAGACAAGTTACTTGACTTCTTGTAATCCTATATTTTTATCCATAAAGCTAGTCAATCGCTTTTTGTGTTACTAAAATGTTCACATTAAATGTCATATATGAATAGGCTTTAGGAACAATAAAGTTCTACCTAAACATGTATGACTTAAAGGAAAAGACGGTTTTAAAATATAAAGAGGGCCAGGGATTTAGATCAGTGGTTCAGCCGCCTGCCTCACAAGTGCAAGGTCCTGAGTTCAATCCCTGGTACCCTGCCCAAATGAAGATAAGAGCTAAATAAAACCATAATAATAATAATAAATGCATTGATTGCTGACTATTTCCAGGGGCTGTCATAGTCATATATATATAGATATATAGATATATCTATATATATATATATAGAGAGAGAGAGAGAGAGACATAAAACTGGATAATTTTCACAAGAACATTTGAAGTAGGCATTATACCTTACAGATGGGAAAAACTATTTAGAGCTTTACTTAGTTACCTAAGTTTACATAAGTAGTAAATAGCAGAGTCATAAATGAAGATTGTAAGATATTTTTTCTATCATTCTTTCATGTGATTTTAAGAATAAATGGAAAGATGGTGAACTATGGTACTATAATTTTCCTACTGAAGGAGTTCATTTAACTGCTCCATGGGGATATGGTGGAATATTTTATTTATCTGAAGAAATAAATGAATATGCAAAAATGTACTAATTGTGATGAAATGATAGCCCTACAGTAACTTCTATGTTCTGAAATAATACTATATTTCTAGTAAAAAACTTCAAGATGGAGTTTCATACTTGAGGAGATGTAGGTCAAAGAAAACAAAATAGCAGATATGTGGAATGAGCAATTTTAGAGATCTACTATACCACATGAGTATTAAAACCTGTATTTTATTAGGAATTTTTATTAAATAACTAGACTTTAGACAAAACATAAAAAATCAACTCTGTAAATAGATACATTAATCTACTTTCTACAGTAGCCATTTTATTATTTATATGTATCTCATACCATCATGCTGTAACCACATATATAGACAATAAAATAACAATAGTGTACTAAATATTTTTGAAAGTCAGAAAAAAGGATATTGAATGCATTTACCATTAAAAAATGCTAAATAGACCACAGGAAGGAGAGCCACACCTTCTCCCACTGGAGCCACCATCGCTACAGCACCAGGAAGGTAGCTGCATGGGCGACCCTGAATCCCCATAACTCCCCCACCCACGCACTCTCAGACCTCCTGATTGTGCCAGTCTTTTGACCCACTCTGCAGAGGCAGAGGTCGTCATAAAGGGTATTTTTCTTAGTTCCCAACTTTGAACATCTTTAAAGAAAGGTCATGGGAAACCTGTAGTAGAATGGAGTTCTACCATTCAGAAGGTTGGGGAACTCAATCTGGGCCTTGCAACCTGAGGTCAGTCTGCGTCATGGGGTTCAGACATCAGCTGAGATCAGGGGTCTTGAGTCTGAGCTCTGTGTGAGCCATTAAATGGTAAATATACTATATTGAAATTTTGTTCACTGCAGACATGTCTGGACTGCTTCTTGATTTCAATTTAATTCAAATGGTTTAAGGATGATAGACTAGTGATTACCACAGGTGGTCAGTTTCCAATTTGTGCTTGATCATAATGTGTTGCTGATTGTATCAGTTGGGATAAAGGATTGTGATTCATTTGATGAGCTGTTTTCTCTGAAGTTATGGAGATGAGAATGTCTGTGGGTCGTTAGGGACACAGAAGCTAGGGCGCAACTATCTCAGGAAGATTTGGGTGATAATCCAGAGATTAAACCAAGGACAGTCTTACAGCAAAAATAAAAATGAGAAAACACTTAAGCAAGACACAAAGACAGACTTCCAGTTCACCAATGGCAAACAGTAGGAAAAATGAGGATGAAAAGGCCGATAGTGAACCACCAGGTCACCCTGAACTCAAAGCACAGGAAGTAACAAAACAGATCAACCAGGCTCTAGAAAAATTCAAAACAGAAATTATTTCCCAGATAACCATAGAGATAGTGAGCAAAATAGAAGTCGTGATTAGAGACTCTAGAGCAGAAACTAACAAAAAAAATAGATGAGCTCAGGACCACGATAGAAGCCATGAAGGGCCAGCATAAGAAAGAAATGGAAAAAATAAACACCCAACATAGGAAAGAAATGGAATCCATAAAACAGATTCAAACAGATATCCAGGAGATTAAACACTCCATTGAAAGTGTACACAGCAGAATAAAAGAATGCGAAGATAGACTCTCTGATATAGAAGATAAGATTGCAGTTAGTGACCACAAAAAGAGAGGTCTCTTAAAAACAGTAGGAGATCATGAGAAATCGATCCAACAATTCTTAGATGATGCAAAGAAGAATAACATAAGACTGATAGGAATCCATGAAGTAGCAGGAGAAAATACAAATGACTTAAAAAGGCTGTTCACAGAATTAATGACAGAAAACTTCCCAAACAGAGGGGAAGAATTTGACATTCAGATAAGTGAACCATGCAGGACCCCAACTAGCCACAATCAAAAAAAGTCTACACCTAGACATATAATAATCATGATCCCAGAAACCCAACAGAAGAACAAAATACTACAAGCAGTTAGAGAAAAGGAAAAAAAATCACATGCAAAGAAAAGCCCATCAGAATCATAGAAGACATTTCAACAAAAACCCTTAGGGCAAGGAGAGCCTGGAGTGAGGTATTTCAAGTACTAAAAGAGAACAACCTCCAACCTAGACTGATGTATCCTGCAAAACTCTCTTTCAAAATGGATAGGACAATAAGATACTTCCAAGACAAAGAACACCTGAGAAACTACATGAATACCAAACCAGCACTACAAGCAATTCTAAACAAGATCCTAGAAAAAGACAATGAAGGCAACAACACCATGAGGCCCAACAGAGCAAATCAAATAGGCAAGGCAAGAAACTAAAAGGAGAAGGTGAAAAAGTAAAAAGAGTCAACAAAAGGCCAATAACATGACAATAAGTCCGTACATATCCGTTATAACCATCAATGTCAATGGCCTCAACTCACCAATCAAGCAAAATAGACTGGCAAAATGGAGTAAGAAGCAAAATCCAACAATATGTTGTATACAAGAAAGACACCTAGTGCAAAAAGAAGCCCATAGACTGAAAGTGAAAGGATGGAAAACAAAAGAATAAGGTAAATTCTAGTTAATCGGAAGATAATGTTTCTCATATATCTCAGCTGCACAAAACAGATTTCTAAGAGAAACTTCTGAAAGGAACATGACAATATCCATTCCTGTGTTAGGTTAATTGAGAAATCCAGGGTAATTAAATCTCCAGGGAAGATGTCCTTATAAAATAATTCTCAGAGGCTAACATTATCCTGATCTCTAAACCAAAGAAAGATCCAATCAGAAATGAAAACCATAGGCCAATCTCGCTAATGAACATAGATATAAAACTCTTTGAAATGACACTGGCAGACAGAATGAAACTAATTATCCAAATGGTCATACACCTTGACTAGGCAGGCTTCTTCCCAGAGACAAAGATAGTTCAAATACACAAATCAATTAATGTAATTCAGCACATAAATAGAAGCAATGCTGGGGATTTAGCTCAGTGGTTCAGTGGCCTGCCTTGCAAGCGCAAGGACCCAACTTCAATCCCCGGTACCAAAAAATAAAAAATAAAAAAAATAAATAGAAGCAATGACAAATAGCACATGGTCATCTCAGTAGTTACAGAAAGAGCCTTTCACAAAATACTACATCTATTCATGGTAAAAAAACAAAACAACAGCATCAATAAAAAAAAACTCTGATGAAAATAAGGATAGAAGGACCTTATTTCAATCTGGTAAAAGCCATTTATGACCAAACTACTACCTATCATATTAAATGAGGAAATATTTAAAGCTTCCCCTCTAAAATTAGAAAGAACACAGGATGTTCATTATCACCACTCTTGTTCTATATGATCCTTGAAACATTAGCCAGGGTAATCATGTAAGAGAAAGAAATAAAAGAGGTATGTACAGAAAAGGATGACTTCAAAGTATCATTATTTGCAGAGGACATGATCCCTTTTTTTTTTTTTTTTTTTTTGGTACAGGGGATCAAACTCAGGACCTTGCGCCTGTGAGACAGGGGCCCAAACCACTGAGCTAAATCCCCAGCCCTATCCTTTCTTTACTTAAAGACCCAAAAGTCTCCACCAAAAGATTCCTAGAATTGATAACAAAATTCAGCAGTATATAAGGATACAAAATAAACACACAAAAATCAATGCCATTCCAATACAGTAACAAGGAACTCACTGAAAAATAAATTAGGAAAACAATACCATTTACCATAGTATCATTCAATTAAATATTTAGGAATTAACCTAACCAAGGATGTGAAAGACCTCCAAAGTGAAAATCATATTACTCTGACAAAGGAAATTAAGGAGAATATCAGAAAATGGGAAGATATACTGTGTTCCTGGATAGGCAGATACAATATTATCAAAATGGCCATACTTCCTAAACTAATATACAGATTTAATGCAACACCAATCAAAATTCTAATGATATTTCTCACAGAACTAGAAAAAATAATTCTAAAATTCATATGGAACAAGAGAAGACTGAGTATAGAAAAAGCAATATTGGGTAAGTAAAGCAAATCAGGTGACATCAGAATCCCACACTTAATGTACTATAAAGAAAGATATGGTGACCGAAACAGCATGATACTGGTGCAAAAACAGACATATGAATCAGTGGAATAGAACAGAAAGAGCAAAAACAACTCCAGGCACATACAGCTATTTGATATTTGACAAAGGTGTCAAAAACATACTCTGGAGAATATAATAAACTTTAATAAATGATACTGGGATAAATGGATACCCACATGCAGAAGGTTAAATATAGGCCCATATATCTCACCATGTTCTAAACTAAAATTAAAATATATCAAATATTTAAATCTTAAAACAGAAACAATCAGCTGGAAGATAAGTAACATTCTTGGCAAGGAATTTGGGAATAGAACCCTGAAGGCACAAGAAATAATGCTGAGACTCAATACATGGGATCATATCAAATTAAAAAGCTACTGCACAGCAAAAGAAACAACTAAAAGAGTGAAGAGAACCTACAGAATGGGATTTTTTTACCAACTATTCCTCAGAGGACTAACATCTAAAATATATAAAGAACTCAAAAAATTAGACTTCCCAAGATAAAGACCCAATCAATGGGCAACCAAAATTAATAGGCACTTCCCAGAAGAAGTCAATAAAATAAACTTGAAAATGCCCAATAAATAAGTTAAAATATGTTTAACATAACTGGGCATTACAGAAATGCAGATTAAAATTAACTTTTAAAAATTTGAGATAGTATCTTACCTCAAGAAAAACAGCTGTTTTCTTAGTTACTTTTCTCATTGCTCAGACAAAATACCCAACACCTCCAACAATTAAAAGAGGAAATATTTATTTCAACTGACAGTTTGTAGAGGTTTCAATCCATAATTAGATTGCTCTAAGGCAGGGTGACATGGCAGAGGGGCATCACAGAGGAGAAACAGTCCATGGCAGAGAAGACAGGAGGCATCCAGCAGTAGGCCTCCCTTTCCCTCTTATCACATCATACTAGAAGCCTTTTGGGTGGTACCACCCACACCCAGGGTGGGCTTTCCAATTATCCATAATACCCAGAATGATGCTAAACCAATTTAGTTATCACACAACATTAATATTAATATCATGCATGCTAATCTAGCATTACAAAACCGTAATCCCTGCACCTCCCAAAATCCACACCCATGAGAGTATGAGACCTTGGAAGGACATCTAGATACAAGTCATAACATCTATCATGAAAACAACCTAATCATAACAAATACTTGCAAGGTTTTGGGGAAAAAATAACTCTTCTATATTGCTGATGGGAATGTAAACTAATACACCACTATGAAAATCAATGTGGAAATTTCTCAAAAAAATGAAAAAAAAATTTTATGTGACTTAGCTATCTCTCTTCTAGGTATTTTCCCAAAATAATTAAATATATGAAAAAATGTTTATTACCACTTTTCATTCGAAAGATGCAGATGAAAAGAACACTGATATCCAACTTCTCCCCAGAAAGAAGGGCTGCTATCAAGAAATCAACCAATAACAAATGTTGGCGGGGTTGTGGGGAGAAAGAACCCTTCTTCATTGTTCGTGGGAGTGCAGACTGGTGCAACTGTGAAAATCAATATGGAGATACCTCAAAAAACTAGGATTACAGCATCCATTTGACCCACTATCCCTCTGCCGGGTATCTTTCCAAAAGAATTTTTAAAATCATACCACAGTGATATATGCACACCCATGTTTATAGCGGCACAGTTTGTAATAGCTAAAATTTGGAAACAGCCCAATTGCCCATCAGTTGGAGAATGGATAAAGGAGATGTGGTTTTTCTGTAAAATGAAATACAACTCAGTCATAAAGAATGACAAATTAGATTCATTCATGGGAAATGGGTGCATATTGAGGTGAAACTCCTAAGTGAAATAAATAAGACACATGTGTGTAAATACTAAATAGTTTCTCTGGTGTGAAAAACTGAAAGTGTAAATAGGATCCAAATGGTATAACTAACAATGTGAAATAGGAAGAAGAGGGCTAAAATTATATGGGAATTGATAGGAAATAAGGGAAAAGAAAAAATACAAGAACAGGAAAAAATGGAAACAAAGTCTTTGCAAATGGTGGGGGGGATGAAAGGAGGGCAGGTATATGGGGAAAAGATAACCAAGATCTGTCATGTAAGGGTACAAGATCCCAATGATGAATGTAACTGTACTATATACTTAAAAAGTACCAAATAACTCAATGGAAAACAAAAAAGAAAAAAAGTATTATATTACAAGGAAACATGTTTACCATGTTTATAGCAACACAATTTATAATAGCTTGATCTTGAAAAAAGCATGCATATCCATCAGTACTATTCTTCCATACAGAAAGATAAACTTGAGGAATTTGTAGGTAAATAAATTCAACTTGAGAACACCATGGTAAGTGAAATAAGTCTGATACTCAAGCTTAAATCTGGCACAGTTTCTCTTATATGAGAAATTATATATTATATGTATATATATGCAAATGAAGAGGAAAGTGGAAGATAGATAATTTGCAATTGAGGAGAGGTTCCAATGGTTCTCTAAATTGCCTATTCCATTGTTTCAAAAAGGTGTTAATATATATGCTAATTTGTTTCATTTATGTTTCTCTTACTTCATTGAAAAGAAAGTTTTGTGCTAATATCTGTTTTTTCTTTGTAAAAGAATACTTTTTCAGTGTTCTTGTATTCTGAGTAAATACTTTGAAGATAATAATACAGTGCATTGGCTATTGTTATTATTTGATTGTTTTGTCATGATTTTTATTTTTTCACAAAATAAAAATTAAATATTTTTATTATAATGCAGGAGAATTAGGAGATGTCTTATGTGTGCTCCAGAAAACTCTTTTCAGTAATGATTAAAGTTCATGAGTTTACAATTTCTGTGGCCAGAATCTCAAATTCATGTCACACTCAAAATGATTGCTGGAATTCTGTTATATTCCCCTTTCTTTCACATAGTCAACAGAATCCTCAGAACCCACACATTCTTGATAAAACTCATTCTCATAAGCTATATATTCCATTGTAATAGTTACTGGTTTGATAGTTTTTATAGTTATCACTTTTTTATAATGTTTGAATTATAATTAAATAAAATTAATAAATACCTTCTCTCCTAGGTAAAGGAGAGATGCATGAATTATCTTCTTTGCAATTTTGCATTTGTCAGTGCATGAGAGTGGTTTGGAGTGAGTCTGGAATATTTCCTAAAAATCTACACGTATGAAAGCCTAGGTATTCTTCTTCAACATTCATCATGCTAGCATATTTAAAAAATTATTTCAGGAGCAGCAATGGTGCCTGCCAGGGAGGTTGCAGCTACACAGACTCCTAAGTAAAATAAATAAATCACACATGTGTAAATACTGAATAGTTTCTCTGGTGTGAAAAACTATAATAGTACATAAGATCCTAATGATATAATGGACAGTGTGAAATAGGAAGAAAAGGGCTAAAGGTGTAGGTAAAGTGGGAAGGGTGGGGGAAAGGAAATAAGGGAAATGAAAAAAATATGAGAAAATGAAAAAAATGGAAATGAAGTGTTAGTAAATGGGGAGGGAAGGAGGGGTGAAGGGAGGGCAGGGATAAGGGGAAAAAATGAGAACCAAGACCTGTCATGTGAAGGTAAAAGATCCCAATAATGAATGTAACTGTCCTGTATACCTAGAATGTACCAATAAACTCAATAAAAAGAAAAAAAAAGAATTATTAATACAACAAGAACACATTTTATTCTAAGTTTTCAAATTGCTAGGAATCATTTCCAGAAGGAAATTTGATCTAGGGGCTTGTTGACACAAGCACCATTGCTAACTTTTGCAAACATTTTTCTTTTCTTTTTTCTTTGTCTTTTTCTTTTCTTTTCTTTTTTTTTTTTTTTTTTTTTTTTTTTTTTTTTTTTTTTTTTTTTTTTTTTGGATTTTTGAGAAATGTCTCACTATGTAGTTGAGACTGACCTGGAACTCACTTATGTAGCCCAGGCTGGTCGTGAACTCACAGAGATCCTCCTGCTTCAGCCTCCCGAGTGCTGGGATTACACTTCTCTGGAGAGCCACCACACCCAGCCGAACATTTTTCTTCTTTTTGGAGTTTTATTTCTTGTGTCTCTCAGGTAGCAGCTCTCATTACAGAGCAAATATCTCAGGGATTGAATGAAACTCAATCTTTTCCACCATGACATTCAGAGTATTTTCCGTCCATATTTAGTTATTGTCTTCATTACTCAGTATTTCAGTGCACTCAGCATATACTTTTGTGTACTGGGTGTGGTTTAGTTGGTATTTGTTGGGTATTCCCTTCTCCATTTTTCTAATTCCTACTTTATTTTTCTTTAGTGCTCTTTACCCATCTCTGTTTTCACAGTTTATTTTAAATACATAGCTTGTTAGATTTCTCATTGCATATGTCATTCAAATTTTGCTTCTACAGGCTTCATGGAATTTTAACACAAATGTCAGTCATTATTATACTTAAAACCTGTCAACCTCTAGGTAAATAAACATCCAAGAACCTATGTAAGTTGTTTGACTTATATCTACAATTTCATACAATTCATATTGATAGTCACCATCCTGGTTAGTAAAAACACTTATAAATTAATGGTCACTATTTTACATAATTGCTTAGTGAAACATTGACTGGGGTTTAACCCCTGAAAAACACCCTCAACCACACCTTGAGCAGAGGGTCCAGAGTGTTTTACACAGCTGTACCAGGAAGATTCATTTCAGACAGTGATGTTTTCTGAAATATGTTTCTCTTCCATCACTTCAAATAGTTTCTCAGTCTTTATCCTTTGATAGCTTTTTATTTGTTTTTGGTTTTTGTTTTCGGTTTTGTGGGGACAGCACTTGGGGTTGAACCCAGGGACTTTACCTTGAGCTAAATCCCCAAACTTTTTTATTTTTTAAAAAAATTGAGACAGGGTCTCAGTAAGTTGCCAAGTTACTGAGGCTGGGGTCAAGCTTGTGTTCTTCCTGGCTCAACCTCACAGAATACTGGGATTACAGATGTGTGGCATCGTGTTCACCTTGCCTCATGGAGTACTATAGGACACATAGAAATAGGATGGCTAAATTCATTTTCTTTCCTTTCTCAACCCATTAAATTATATTTTTCCTGTCCCACAGTTCAAATGGGAAGAGAGAGAGACATAGTTCTTGAAACAGGGTGGAAAGGAAATAAACTGATTAGAATTTGGTGCTAAGGTTTATCTGGTGTTAAGGGTTCTGGTGAGACCAAAGATCTATACACAATTTAGAGACAGCCCTCCAGAGAAGTGTTAACACTCAAAGCAATAGCTTATGATAAGTTTAGAGAAACACAGGTCTCACTTGGTGGAATTGTGCTTGAATTTGGATTGAGGTTCAATTTCATTTAAATAAAAGAACAAATGAATATTCCTTGCATATCTGAGCTTGTCCAATACCATTTCTACCCGCCATACGTATTGGCAAATCTGAAACTGCTGAGAATCCTCGTGTTGCATAGATCTGTATACAGGACCAATTATAATCCCTATCTTCCACAAGTGACTGCCAAACAGCTGTGTTCATCTGCAACAAACATGGAACATGTCATATGGAGTTTGTATGTTTCAACTTGGAAAGAGGCATTATTTCTATTTGCATATCAATGTCTAGAAATCTATTCTATGCTTCCTGCAAGGTAAGAAGTTATACTCAGTGGTATATCCTACTTGTACGCTGAGAAAGAGGACTCCAGATTGCCAACCTCTTCAAGAGTTTTTCTTTCTTATCACTGAATAATTGCTTTTGTGCTTTTTTCCCACATATGGAATACATTTACCTTTTCCTCAAGCATGACAACATAATTCCACTACATTCACTGCATCCAACTGAACATATAAGTTCTCTAGTTGATGTGTACTCCTCTCCATACATCCAGTGTCCACTGGATATGCAATGACAAGTCAGGAACAGGATAAATGCCATTCAAATTTTCATTCAGAACAGAGATGTATGTAAGACCCTAGAAGTAATTGATCTACAGCACTTATAAAATCTTACTGGGTAAGATATTTCTTGATTGACCCTGAATATCTAGGAAAAGTTCCCTAACTTAGATCTGCTAGTGAATTTTCCTATCAATTTTCTTGCAAAAATACACATCTGTCATGCTCAATTTACAAATGTCCAGTTTATGTCTGTATAAAAAGTTGAGAGAAATTGCAGATTCTTGGAGAGCAACTGAAGTTCAGAATTCCTTTATGTTTTTATGATTTTTTAAAACTTCTGAGACTGTCTTGTTCATGCTTAATTTAATAGCAATTTATGTTTTAGTTACTCACCTTAGGTATTTTTAAAATACTTAATAGAAACAATAATTTATATATATTTATATCCATACTTACCTACAGTATACAATTACAATAACAAAAGTAAGAGTACATACATTTGCTATTTAATTTAGTAGATTCTTATAAACATATAACTCTGAATGATAAAAGACAAGACATTCTAGATATAACTTTTAGAAAGGCATATTCAATCTCTGCTAGGAGTCAGGTTAAGTGCTTAAGAAAGGAAATCAGAGCTTCACTTAATCCAGAGGGCAGGTGATAAAAGAATTTAATTATAATAACTTCCTCTTCAGTTTAAGATCTCCAATTTTTCAGAGCCTACCTGATGTCATTGGCTTTCATCATTATATTTGCCTATGCTTTGAAGTGCTTTAGTGTATTGAAGAGATAAATCTGTGTGGCTCACAGCAGAATGGAGAAAAAGAGAGGTGCTGGAGGGACTGAGACCATGAAGCAAACAGCCTGGTGGATCTTAAGACAACAAGAATCAGCATATCATTTGGCATACATTTTGCAGGGAGAACTCAGGAAAAGCTGGAATTGAGCTACATGATTTCCATCCTTATTGAAGATTCCTGTTTAAAGCATGGCAAAGAAGCTAGAAGAAGGCCATCAGAACCCTGAACTTTCACCATTAGATCTAAGAGTTTGGAAATGGGAAATCCAAAGAATGATTAAGGTTGAATATCTCATGGACCCTGTGGGTTTACACTTGGATGTCAGTTTTGATTTTATTTAAAGACATAAATAACTGACTATTCCTTGAACAACTCCATTTTAGGTTCATATTCATACCCATCATATAGATAAGGTTGTCCTTTAAGCACTAAAATTTAGAAAGTATATTTAAAAGGCACATTTCCCAGGAGAGCAAAAACAACAACAATATACTGACATACAATTGGAAATGTGTAAGAAATATGATTGGCAACAAAAATTTTAAGCAAAGGAAGAAAAATAAAAGGTAATGTAGGCATCATCATTGCAACATGATCTCCCTATTCGTATCTCAAGTATTTTAGTTCCTTATTACCTGGTCCGTGGTCTGTCTGACAATGTAACAAGATTAAGGACCAAGTGCGCTACATTAATTATAAAAGGGAATCTGCGTATTTTTGTACAACTTCACAGAAGAAAACCCTCAGCAATTGAAATTTTGTACACTTCAAAACGAGCTTACTAACAGTGACTTGAAATGATTCTAAACCTCAGGCATCAACAAACTAAATGATAAAAACATCAACTCTTACTTTTCAAAAATATTGCTTACAATAATAAACACTAGCTGTAGTCAGGGATATTGTCAGCTAAATAAGCTCTGAATGGAAATCCTGAACAATTTGATTCCATATAAAATTTATACTATTAGATAATTTTCAGTACTGTGAAAACACATTTCCTTTAAAACATTTCAAGGTGAGAAATAATGTCAACTGAAAATTTGGAAACAGATTTACTTATTGATGTATTTTATCACACAGAAATGTGAATACAAGTGTGCCTTCCTGTATATCACCCAAGTTCTTGGTGAATGAAGGTTCTTCAAGAGAGGTAAGAGCTTAAATGAACAAAAAACAATAAGTAAACTAAGTTGACTATATGGTGACATCATAACGAACCCACAAGATGAAAATCAACTACCTCTACAAACATTCCTTGTTTACTGACAAGTTACATTCATGTGATTAGGTCATTAATTGATTTGGTCTCTAAATGAGGAATTGTATATAGTATATACATTATAATACTCAGACCAAAAAAATGGTCAAAAGAAACTCCAATTTGATGGCTTTGCTTTTATTTGCATAACTCTTACATGCAGTACTGTAATGTATCACAGAACATAAAAACATAGTACTGTACTGTATAATCAACAAAAATTACAATACTATAGGGCCAGGGATTTAGCTCAGTGGCACTGTGCCTGTCTTGCAGGCACAAGGTCCTGAGTTTGAACCCTGGTACTATTAAAAAAAGACATTAAGGCACTATAAACAAGATGTACAGAACTGTACCCCAAAAATGGGACATAAGCCCCAATGGCAGATCTTAGGTTGAAACAGCCTTTAAGCTGGTAGGTTGTTAAAGAAGGAGTAACTGTATATTAAGTGTGACAAAATGTCTCAAAAATATTAGAAGTTTATAAAACTAGCTGGGGATATAATTAATGGTAGTGCTTGCCTAGTATGTGGGAGGCCCTGGGTTCAATTCCCAGAACTGCAAAAATAAAGATGAAGGGAGGCCTTTGTATTAGCTATCAGCAGAAGAGTTTATCAGGCCACCTTACTTGTATCCTTATATAATTAACTTTCACCTTAACCCAAAAAGAAAGAATTATAGGAGAGCTTTTCTGTAGAGCCAGATTCAAGTTTCCTAAAACCATCTAATTTGTAACTTCAACTTTTTAGCTAACATCAATATCATCATAGAATTAAAAACTAAAGTTTTCCACAATTTAATTTTCCATCAGCATGTTATGAAACCAGATCAGAAAAACAAATACCCAGTGACTTCAGAGCAGGAAGCTTTGTACACAACTCAGAGGAACTCAAGCAAAGAGAATGCAATTGCATGCTGAAATCAAAATGATTATTGACCTACAAATCCTTGCCTGTATACAAAGAGAAAAAAAACATTTTTAGAACAAAGAACATCAAATCCACACAATTACAACTTCCTGGCATTTTATTGGCATGTGGATTAAGTGATAACTAAGTGAAAGGTCCCAGCTGCATGGTTTTCTATGCACCTGTTTATATATCCTTATTAATTGACTTTTCTTCAAATTATTCCTCAACAATGTGTCAGACATTTATGGCCAAAAATTGTTGACCCTGGTTTTCAGTCTTCTCTGGAGAAATTCAGCCAGTACCTTTACTGTCCATTAAACTTATTGATCTTAAATTTTTTTTTTCTTTTGCGATACCAGGGATCGAATTCAGTATCTTGCACTTTCCAGGCAGCCACAGTACCACTGAGCTACATCCCCAGCCCAACAATTTTATCTTTAAAATCTTTATTTTTATTAGTACGTGTATTTAGTACATAGTGATTCCATTTCTCATGGGGAGTTAGTACATGTACAAAACACATCTTAATTCTGTGTATGTTCCCTTCCCTCTCCCCCCACCCTCCATCCTTTGCTCCCCTTCCTATTCACAACAGATGTAAACAATTTAAAGTGAACTTTAATTCATACACATAGAAATGCAATCTGGCCTATTATAGGTCATGCTTCAGTTTATATTTCTTATGGCATTTCATCAACTTCTCCCATCAGGAATTTTGCTGCATCTTATCTAGAATAAAATTCTCAATCCCATAGTTGTTCAGTGTGCAACTCAGGGACTTGCGAAGAAACATAAATGACACCAGTATTTTGAATAGAGAAGATTAACATAAGGAGTTAATAACAAGTAAAAGGTACATAAATACTAAATAGAGTAAAAGAAAACGCTAAGGAATAAAGGATACAGTTCTAAATGAATAGCCACAATACCTAAGCTAAGGAGAGTTGATCAGTAACTTAGTAGAGTTCCACTAGATTGAAATTTAGATGTCTTTAGTGAAAGCAGAAACAGTTTGCCTCCAGGGGCAAAGACACAAGATGGCACAGATCTTAGCTGGTAAGAAGAACCCAGCCTGAGTGTGGCTGGTAGGCGCTGATCCATGAAGGACACTTGGTTCCCCATACAGCTTGATAAGAAAGGAGGCCACATACCTTTGTGCTGGCCATGACTTGTACTCTCTCTCTCTCTCAGCTCTTTCTTTGGTTGAAGCCAATATTACAGCAACTGAAAAAACAGAATGTGTACCGAGTACTTATTGTTCAGAAACAAAGGCAAATAAGGGAGGATATTGGACTGAGAGTTGAAAAAAATAAATAACTGGTACCCTCGCATATATTATCAATGTAACCAGTATCCAAGATTATTTAATATGATGGTCAAGATATTTATATGATATCTTACATTCTCTAAATCAAGAACAATAAAATCTAATCATCTTGGAAACCCAGATTACTTAAACAAGTAAAGTAGATTAGATATAAGATAATAAGAGAGATTTGAACTATGAGTGGAGAAAACATGTCTTGCCTTCTGAAAGAAATCCAATACACAGTTGACTCATTTTTAGGCTATCAAGGGAGTCAGTTTACAACTAATGCATGCAGACTCCCATAACACTGTATTAACAACTCTAGAAATGAGACAATGGACCTGTCCAAAGCCAGAAGATTTTGTTGGATTGCATTTTTCATGTGGTCAATGAGAACTCCCATTCTCCTCTCAGTTATAGAACCACTGATTCAATCACTCACCAATAGATTAGAAGACTTTTGTCATTCGCTGTTTAAGCACTGTGTCCTGTAAGACTCCCAAATAAAGAATTCATAGCATTTAACCAGATATACATGTGGAGAGGTTTCAGGTCAATTGAAAGCAATCATTTTCATTTTGTATTGGGAAGAAAAGAAGCAAGGTTCCTTGTATTTTAATATTCTAGATGCTATGCCTAATTTGAATTGGGATACATTTTCCACTTTGTCAATTCCTTTGTTTATAATTTAAACAGCAATGATAATACTAGCATCAGACTCTATTACAATTACTCTATGGATGTAAGAAAAACTATTTAAAGCATTGTAATTACATTAATGTTAGTAAATCGTCTGCGTGTTTTTAAATGTCGTACTCTGAGCATTAATTACCTGTATGCAGTGAAGCATGAAATGGCTTCAAAGTCCTTAGCTAAACAAGTATTGTGACTAAATTAGTAAGGGCAAATGCTTGACCTGAAAGCAACAAAAACATTTGGCTTTCGAAAATAGAAAAATATTTTCTATAGCAATATTTTCAAATGGGACCTCATTTCACTTTGACATTTTTCTTTTCAATCGAAGTGATTTGTAAAACATAATTAAAGGCAGTTTATTATTTCATATCTTTGTAAGCTTTTTCATATATCACATGTACAAATATTAAACTTTCTCAGAAATCTTGAGTTACAATTTCTGGTTGGAACGATATGTTCATTTTAACTTTGCAGCAGCAATATCAGATACACCCATACTCGGAAATCAAAAGTAGTTTTAGGTTGCTTTATTTTAAAAAAAAGGTGTGTTCAATGTATGCTATAAACTATCACAAATATATTTTCTCCTTTTAGCTCAATTGGAAGACGCTGTGCTATGATAACTCAGACACTGTTATCTTACAAGACGACTGTACTTTTAAATTCTAGCCATTGCCTCATGCTACTGATGGAGTCATGATAGAGTCTTGGGAAAAATACCCAGTTGCTGAGCCTTGATATACGTTTGACTTGAAACACACTGCAGTTTTCTCTATCTAAAAAGTAGAAGTAACACAAAAAGATGGCCAAACAGACTAGATAAATTTGATATTTATTTTATATTACAACAAAGGTGTTTTATTTTTCCTGCTTCTTTTGTTGTGGCAGTGGGGTCGGGAGTTTTGTTTTGAACTAATACCCAGCCAGTTTTTCTGTTTTTTGTTTTGAGATAGGGTCTGACTAATTCACTAAGTTACCCAGGCCAGGCTTGAATTTGCTATTCTCTTGCCTCAGCCCCCCAGAGTGCTGGTATTACAGGAATGCACAACCACATCCAGCTCTTTTTTTTTTTTTTTTTTTTT
>NW_022900951.1:25850451-25863654 GCF_012274545.1 Fukomys damarensis
TTTTTTTTTTGCTTATTTTATCCTCTCACTCCATTATTTGCTCCCTTCTTATTGTGTTTTATTTGATTTTATATTTTGTTTTCTCTAGACAACACTGTATCTTTCTCTAATCTCTATAAATGGTCATATATCTGTCAGAACTTTTTGTCTTCTGTTCTAAAATTGAGGATATGGTTCGATGAGAACATTTTTTACCTAAACCATCAGCTTTTGGGTTATTTCTCACCACTTCTACAAAAAGTACTTGACTATAATTTTTTAAAAGTCTAATTTGGCACTATTGATATATAAGATGTCTATAAACAATGAATATTTTCTCCATTCTCATATATTGCTTAAAACTCTAGATGACAGCTTCTTTAATTCACATACAAAACTTACTAAATGGTGTGATACTGCTTAACTTTTAAATGGCTTCCTATATAATAAAGACCCTCATTTGCATTAGACTTACAAGCTGATCTGAGGTTAAAGATGTAGAAAAACAACATAGTAACCTGCTGTTAAAATAGGATCAATTGCAAGTGTCTGCTGAGGCACAAAGAAAAGATGCCAAGTGAGTTTCAAAATCACAACACAGGAACCATGACGTTTACGTAGTTTTTCTTTGGTTTGAAGTATTCTTTATTTTGTAAACATCTGTGTTTAAAATAGATGAACCCTGCTCACAATTCATATAATGGACCAAAGACACAGTACACAAAGTTCACCTGTCACAGGAAGATGGTGGGGCTCAGGAACGGGCGGTATCTAGGGCTAGGCTGAGTTCCAAGCCACTGGGACAGAGGCTGTGACAAGATCAAGAAAGCCTAATGACACAGCGCAGGCCACTGCCTGGACTGGAGTGTAGAAGTAAGAGGCCACCTCTGGTTCCTTGTGAGTGCAGCTGCACCCTAAAATCCTAGGCCTATTTTTGCTCCCGTACCTATTACGAGCTGTCTCCCTCATGGAGAGCATTAACTGGTCCGTGTTTTCCTTTCCAGAATCTTTCGAGTACAAGAAAAATGTAGTCCTTCTTTTCTGAGGGGGCTAGAGGAGAAAGACAGCAGCGCTCTGCCTGATCTCCGGGAAAGCAAGGACACTGGGCCACAGGTAGGAGTCAGTGCCTAATATAACTGCTTTCTCAAGCCTCCAGCTGAAGCAGACTGAGGATGGACATTACCACCTGGCTCAACTTTAACACAAGTCGGTCCTCATGTAGCCACATCCTCATGGCAGCCACAGCCACTCATGGCTTCATCCTAATGCATCTGCTCTTAGTTTCTCATTTGCCAAAGATTATCTCTATTCCTGCTCTTTTGCCTTCTACCATGCTCACCTATCCCCCATCCTAAACTCTGAGTCACCTTCTCTTGCTGGCTCTCCCCTGGTTTAGTAAGAGCCAGGAGGAAAGGTCCAGTGATTTTATCCTTACTCCTTTCCTAGGAGAAATAAGGGAGTAGGGCCCTGTTGTGGGTCCTTGGTTGGAGAATAGTCAGTACCCACTTCTTTGCTTTGGCTCTAGCCCTGACCATGCTGTGTAGGTGAGGAATGATGCTCTTCCCTGGGCTTCTCCCACCTCTGGAAGGTGAGCAGGAATCCAAGCAGAGCTGATAACTGACATGAGCCTTTTGAAAGACTCTTTCACATTCCTCTTGGACTTCTTGGGGTTAAAGAAACTTCCTGAACATACAACTCAGAAGGAGGGAGTCCTTTTCTCTGCCCTGGTAGCCACAGTGCAGTTGTCAGACTCTCAAGCCTTCAAAGGAGCAGGAGGGCAAGATAACCACTCTGTCTTGAAGGCTAAAGAAGAGAGCACCAGGGTCATCTTTGTCTCTTTCCATGAATTCTTTGCCCTTCTTCCACAAGAAGCTGGAGCCCAGGAAAACCTTGATTACTGAAGGCTGGGATTCAGTAAAAGAGTGACATGGTTATGTCACCTCTCACCTCTTCCGGGGAGTCTGGGGAAAAATTCTTACATAAGGAAGAGGGGAGCAGGAGGCCTCACTGCTGCCATGTCCCCTCTGCTTTGCAAAACTCTGTCCCTTGATCTGACTGACACCTAGGAGATAGTCTTTCACTTCCAAGCCCTCCTCTTTCTCTGGTGTGTGGTTGGTTTGAGAATGACAACTGCCCCAGGGCTCTCCTTGACCCTCTGTACCCTCAGCCCTTGGTCCCTATCTTAAAATTCAGGAGCCCAGGTGGAGAGAAGCTCTGTATATGCTTCATGAGAAGTAGAGAATGGAGGTGACTTTTTAGATCTGTCACCAGGCCGAGGGAAAATTTTTAGTCTACGACACCCGGACAAATCATGAAACGGATCACTGAAGGTGTCCAGAAGATTCCTAGAGGGAATAAAGCTGATGAAAAGTGGAAATGGCCAATGGAAAGAGAGCAAGGGCAGCAGCTGGCTACAGAGTACACCTCGGACGTCTGTGAAACAAGTGCCGGCACCATCCTCAACATTAAAAGTCTTTCACATGTTTGACCAAGCTGGTGCTGCTGGCCCACGGGAAGGAGCTAGATGGTCTCCAGGCACATGCCAGCAGTGAGCTGGCCTTGGCAGAGCTGGAAGAGGAGAAAAGCAAAGTTGAGGTCCCAGGGAACTCTCCTAAAACCTGCTGTGCTGAGTGACCTGTGTGAGGTACCCCACACAAACCCCCTTCAGGGTAGCCTGAGCTTTGGCCACTGCTGCCCTCTCCTTTGAAGACCTGTTGCATCAGTAGCTGGTATTCTCCTCTGCCTGACCCCTAGAGCAGCTCTGCTGTCATATCTGAGCAACCTCTGTCCCTAGCCCTTCTACTCTGGAGGGGCATCCTTCAACCTGTTTCCCCAGCTACAGGCCTGCTGTGACCGCACAGTGTACTAGGAACTTGAAGAGGCAAAAAAGAAGTTACTTAGTTATATTTATTAGCCTTTAACTGAAATGTAGCATCTCCTCCAATTATGAATGTAAGTAATAAAACACAGTGGTTCTGAGAGTACCTGTGCAGAGAAGAGTTAACATAGCAGATCTGACCCTGTCGTTCCCAGAATGGCCTACTGGCAAGGTTGACATTTGGCTGACATCTGGGAATTTCTAGTTTAGAAATGTTCTCTCCCTTCCCTAATTCATGAGAATGACTCACTGTGCCTAAACTGGGCATACAAAGTGCTTCAGACTGAGCACCTGCTTGCTTTCTGTGTGTATGGAATTTTGATTCAGGCTAGGCAGAAGTCACCCATGTTACCAGCTTCAACAAAAATCCCTAAATGCCAAATCTCAAAAGGTTTTCCCAGGCAGAAATATTACACGATGTTGCTGAGTTTTCATTGATGGGAGAAGTGTGTACCCTGTGTGAACCTTCGTGGAAGTCAGAGAGCCTAAGAGGCTGCATATGGATTCTTTCAGGTTTTCCCTACATTTTCCCACATGATCCAGCAATGTATTCTTACTACATCTCTATAATAAATCTTAGCCATGAGTACAACTCTGGGAAATGCTGTGAGACCTATAAGCAAATATCTGAAAGTGAGAGCGCTTCCAGGGACAACTGGCACAATGGTTGCAGCAGTAGTGGGGTTGGCTAGAATGACTTCAACTTACTAAAATATATTTACAGTATTTAGGGGAGGAAGACAGAAAGGAGGCGGGAGATGAGGAAAACTTGGTTTAGAGGCTGCTGTGCAGTTAAACATAATATGAAACAGCAGTTTGTTTGTGGTCAGAGGTACCTGTGGAATTTGAAGATTATAAATCCACCCACAGAAGAGTTGGCTTTCTGGATTGACCCGGATGTTTTTGGCTATGTAGAGTTGGTTGATTCTGCTAAAGTGAGGGAGAAGTAGCACAGCCCAGGTGAAGATGTATTCCCCATCTCCCTTCCTCTCCATTCTCCCAGGCTTTCTCTCTCTCCCTTCAAACCCACAAGACAAAGGACTCAAACATTCTTCACAATGGGTTTCAGATGAGCCAAATACCATAAAATTTAGTCTGTAGTTGCTCTTTTCTCCGCGTATGAGGAAAAAACAGTTAAATTTATTTTCAAACCTGGAGTGAAGTGTTAGATAAAGCAGAAGCAGAAAGGGAAGCAGGAAAAACAAACACTCTTACCATCTCTTCAGCCTAGCTGCTGCTGCAGCTCCCCACTTCCCCGTCCTTCCATTCCAGCTGGGCTCTCCTGGCATCTGTGATGTGAACCTCATGAGTGACAAATGCAGCATTAGGTATTTGAGCAAACTTGTAATGAGAAAAGAAAGGCAATTTTAAAGCACAGACTTGCATTCATAGCTATTGCATCTGGGTGAATGATAAAGTTTGGTGTAAATGTTTCTGCTTGTAGTTTCATGAATGCCACATGGATCATCTCAATCAGGGAAAGCTGCAAAGAAAAACATATGTTCATGGGACACAGCTCCCTTGCTTCTTGCCACAGGTGGACAGATTGGAATTGAAACATTAGTATTGGAAATGAGGCCCTGTAACTGGTGATTTTTCCCTACAGTTCTGTCTTTTGGAGCCCCTGGAAAAAGGGAGCCAATTTCCAGATGGAGAAACACTTTTGACGTTTAAAAAAGTGGAGGTTTTGGAGCTATCTCGCTTTTGTTTTGTTTTTGCTAATGAGCTCTTGCAAAATCAGATTTCTCACCTTAAGTGCTAATGATTTTCTGGTAAGAGGTGTAGATATTTTTATGTGGGCTAATTTGAACAATCTGCCCCAACGAGATAAACAGTGATTTTGAAAACTTTGCTTGTTACTTGAACTTGGCAGATGGGTATCTCCCTACAGTGCCTGAGCTCTGCTGCTACTGCTGCTGCTGTTGAAAAAGAAAAAAAAAAAAAAACGCTGGCTTTTGGGGAACAGTGAATTCATGGATCCTAATTTCCTGGACCTAACCCTAAACTGAAACTTTGTACTGTCTGCTAAGGACCGGTTCCATTTCAACAACCAATTATGCTGAACTGAACCTAAAGCAAATACAGATTCAATGAACACAACTCCGTCTTTGCACTTTTACAAACTGAAGGCACATCTGTCTTTAAGCTGTAAAGCATTATGGATGCTGGCTGGACCACTTGGTTCGCTTGTAGATTCCCTGAGGGCTTGTTTTCTAATGGGACTATTTGAAATGAAGCTGCTGATCAATTCTATATTCCTGATATAGGAGCCGATTACATTGTTAACATGATTTCTGGTGAAACCTATAGTTGAGGCTGGGTGTGGTGGTGCACACCTGTAATCCCAGCACTCAGGAGGCTGAAGCAGGAGGATCGCTGTGAGTTCGAGACCAGCCTGGACTACATAGTGAGTTCCAGGTCAGTCTCAACTACACAGTGAGACCCTGTCTCAAAACAACAACAACAACAACAACCAAAAAAAAGAAAAAAACATAAAAAAGAGAGACCTGCAGTTAAGAGCAGAGCACAGTGCAGGGAGTGTGACCCCTCTGCCCATCTGTGATACGTGGGCAGGATGTCTCACTGCTGTTAACTCATGTTCCATTTTCCAGATCCACTGCAGTCTGCAACAACAGACTGAGTCTTTCTCCTGCTGCACACAGTGTAGTGAGGCAGCTTCATCATACAATGTAGACTTCCCAAGAAAGGAATTAATCTTGCTTAAATAGCCCACTGGATAAATGATCAGGATGAAGGGCCTGAAGGGAGATGTGTAAACCCATTTTGCAAAAATATCAGCACATCAGGAATTCACCCTGACAATTTCTTGGCCTTGGTGCGTCTTACTGGTTAAATTATATTCGAATGTTATTCGGTGAAAAATGTTTTTGTCCATTTTGCAAACAATTCTTCCATAAGAAATGTCTGGGTCAATAAAAAGAAATGATTAGGAAAAATTGGAAAGTTAGGGTTACTGAATGGGAATCAAGAATCTTGATTCTTGGAACAATGAAGAAAAAAGCAACAACACAGAGGGAGGCTTAAAGGAAAGAGCAGGGCATGAATGACTTTTTAAAGGAACTTCTGGAAGCTTTCTAGTCTTTCTGAATAAAAACTGTGATTGTGGTGCTGTTGTGAGCATTGTTGGATCAAGCTTCACGGCTGAACCTAAATGGCACATGATGGAAAAAGTTCTGAGACAACACAACCCTGGGCCAGCTCCTGTAAGTCTTCCAACACACCTCTGGATGCCATCCATCCAGTCAGACAGTTGGACTACTATCACAGACAGAGGTTTGGGGCCTCAGGGGGCCCCTCTAGAACCATGAAATGAACTGAATTACACTGCACTGAGCATCCCAGGATGAGAATGATCACATTAGGAGGTCACAGCCGAGTCCACCTGACATTGTCCTTTCTTGGTCTTCAAGGAACCACAAGGAACCCTCAGGGATTGTACATCTCATGCAAGTGCCCTATCACAACGCTGCCTCAGCCTTGGACAATGCTCAGGTCATCTTTAACTTACTGGCCAAAGCTCTGCTGGGACATGGGGGTAAAGGAGATTCATAACAGGAAGGCAGCCACCTGGCTGCCTAAGGCAGACCGTTATTGCTAATGGGATATGTTTCAGGACCCCTAAATAATAGATCAATACTGCTGGCTGGTCTCACCTTCCTGTGTGGGCTCCACTGATAATTCTGCTGTAAAGACACACTGGCCAAGAGCCCAAAGTGTAGATTGTGCAGAAAAGTAACAAGCAGGTCTGAGTCTACTGTCCTTAGATCAGGACAAGATTGCCTCTCAACTGGTATTTGAGAACTTGGATTTAGGAAGGATTCTAATCCTTCCTTAACTCAACTGACCCTATACTATGCAAACAATGTGGTTCAAAATAAACACATACTCTCTATTCTTGGAATTTTGATACATACTAGTTACAGGTTAGGAAAAACGTGACCACAGTCTTGATAAAAACAATAAACTCTGAATCTCAAGGAAGTTATACGGGCAGACCAACCCAGAGAATACTGAAGATGTGACATGTTGCTGAGTTTTCATTGTTTGGACAAGAATGTACCCATATGAACCCTCTTATGGGAGGGAAAGAAGGTAAGGTTTGCACATGGATTATTCCAGACTCGGCATATGTCCTTTCCTTTTATGATGCAGCCATCTCCCCTCACTCTAACACTGTAGTCTTTCTTACCCCTGAACACAACTATATGCTGACTGCTGAATTACACATCTCCCAATGCAACGGTAATGTGGACGTCCGCCACAGTCGCCACTAAAAATATCAAATCTTTTCTTATCATACTGTAGATGTCACAGATGTCTTGAAATTTGAACTATATTGATCACTGCTTTGAAATTAAGATAAATATTATATCTGCCACCAGGTAATTTCTTTCTTGATGTTTTATGATGATAAAGAAGCACACATATTATCATACCACCTATAAATTATTTCAAATATTTGTTTAATATTTTTCCTTAACATAATTCATTACATAATGTTTTTTTAACCTAATCCTAAGTATTTTCTTTGCTACATTACTCTGAGAACTTGATCCTAAGATGTCCGTAGGATTCACCAGACTGCTAAATGGATCTGAATGAAAGAAAGTAGAGAAAGCAGGAAGCTGGGTGTGGTGGAACCCACCTGTAATGCCAGTACTTTGGGAGCCTAAGGCAGAAGAATTGCAGGTTCAAGCCCAGCCTCAGAAACTTAGCTAGGCCCTGTCTCAAAATAAAAATTAAAAGAGGGCTTGGGGGTATAGGTTGGTGTGAATGTCCTGGGTTCAGTCTCTAGCACCACAAGAAACAAGGTGGAGGGCCTTGGATTTAGCTCAGTGGCACCACGCCTACCTTTCAAGTGCAAGGCACTGAGTTTGACCCCTGGTACAAAAAAAAAAAAAACCCAAAAGAAAGAAACAAGGCGGAGGAGAGCAGCAGGATTCAACAGTGAAGTCACTTTGTAATTTAATACCATGCTTGTTCAATGTGATAGGCACACTGCTGAAAGGTGAAGAATAATTGGGGTTTTATAATGTTGAGCTTTCTGAAATTGTAACCCTTCCTTATAGAATATATGTTTCTTGTGGAACTTCAGTTCAAATCCACAATTGTGTACAGAGAACTCCCAAAACAAAAGTGTGGAAATCTATTTTACCTTCAGGTGGCTTTCTGATTACAAACTGCCTCTTGATTTCAGTCTTCCACACAGCTTATGGAAGTGGCTCTGAAGATAAAGTCATCTCTCATTCACACACACTATAACATTAAATGTCATGAGATTACTCGTGAATATACTTTTTACTTATGTTGGTTACATTTAAATCGGTTTTGAAGCCTTACATAAACCCTGATGAATTTTATTTCAATCATTTTCATGTTTAACACTTTAAAATTTAATATTTCAAACTTGCCTTGAATAGGTTCAATAGCCAGAGTGGCTCCACTTGTGAAAACAACCTAATACCCTGCTGTAGCATAATACCCTGCTCTTTCCTTAGAGACGTTCTGAAGTATGGTTACCTGTTGGCAAACGTTTTCCTTCACAATGAAACAGTATGAACAGAGGGTTTTTACACTGTCTGTAGCTAAAGCATTTCTTTAATTGAATACAAAATACTCTTCATGTAAAAATAACAAGAAAGTTTATTTTTACAACATTTGACACTCTTCTGCCAACATCGTTTTATCTTTCCTCTATGGTAAACTGCACGTTGAGTAGCCCAAATGCTTTCATAACTTTGCACAGAGCATTTCCAGGATCAAATCATCCATACTGACTGTGCCAATGATGGGCCTGAAGAACAGTTCAGCGATGATATTGGCATTGATGAATCTCAGCAGGAAGAGGGCACTGTTCAGTTCGGCAAATCTGGCCTGGTACCCTCTGTGCGTCATCCTGATGTGCTCACTGAGGATCTGCTGCGTTCCCCACTGAAGTCCCTGAATATACTTCACGCACCGAAGGCCTGGCAGGTCTGGAGGGAGATAAAAACCCCTTTGTTATAAACAGCTCACCACAGAGATCTTCCTACATCAATTAGAATACACCCATTTCTGTCACTTCCCTATGAAGAAAGTGCTCAAGCGTCCTACTTAAGGGGTTTTCTAGAGCAAGGATAAAATGCCAAATTAGTTGTAAGTTTTCAGAAACAATACTAAAATCGCAACATCATGTAATTATTTTTATTTAATACTCCCTGGGTTTGTACATTCACAGTTACAAAACACTGGCTGCGAGCCAACAAAGGCACACTTCATTTAGCAGAAGAATATAGTTTAGTCTCTGCTCCAACTAACTTTTCATGCAAATCTGAAAAAATTAACACTTTTTCAAGACACAAAAACTGAAAAACAGACCACTGTAATATGGCAAGAAATCTTACCAGATGGTACATATTTTGCCATTCTTCCCCCAAATTTCCCATCATTATACTGATCGTCCAGCCAATGGCAAAAAACTTCACAGCCATAAAATGACTCACATGTTTCATTTTAATTATTTGCCAGCAGGTCAATATTACGCTAGAAGCCCATAATAATATGAAAACTAATGCTGACCACTTAACACATTGCACCATGATTTCTGAATTGGGGAAAGTTAAATTTTGTGATTCTAATGAGTGTTCTAAAACGTTCTCTAAAATACTTTACAAGGAGAGGTTTTTAGCAGCATTTTCTTACAGCCATTCAAAGGTAAAAATATAAACACAAAAACAGCCATGGATTGCAAGCAACATGATTTAAAAGTAACTTTTTAAAAACAGTGGTGCAGTGTGACGTTTAAGTAAAAATGAATAAAATGCAACACAGGAAAGGTTAAGTGCATGTACGTTTTATAAGGAGCATGGTAAGAGGAGGCTGCTTTAAAAAAATCTTTTGTATTAATGACGAATCCTTTGATTTTCTATGACAACAATGTTCTTGCAAAGTGCTTTATATTCAAGTAATCAATAGTTTCCTGTTTTGTTTAAATGATGTCACTGATAAACACAAATGTTTTCTTTACTTTCTCTACAAAATTCAGCAGAAAAAGATTTTCAGAGTATTGTGGAAATAATCACAAGTAGCAGAATCAGTGTTCTTTAAAAAATAATAATGCTGACAGACAAGAGGCACTCCTATTATAGGAAAATACCATGTGATGAAGGAAGTAAGAGCAATCTAAAGCCACATTTCTAACCCATATTCAATTCTGATTTCCCCAGTCCACACATTATTAGTCCCTGCTACCTGTAGCCCAAAGCCCAGTTGGACATCCTGCTTTTATTGTGCGTGGATGCCACTGAGAAAGCGCCTCTAGGCCTACATTCATGGCTACTGAAAACTTCATTTTGTGAACTCCACATTACTTTTTTTCTACTTTCACACCACAGCCCCCCATACCCGTTATACAAAATAGCTTTTCCAAACAAACAAAAAAAATTCAAAGTAGTCAGGAAAGAGAAAAGGCAGATGCCACCGTTTCATATACAAATATATATGTGTATGTATGCTTGTGTGTTTCTTGTCTCCTTGTGTTTAAACTCATATATGTGTGTTTAAACCTACCTCTGTTTCATTATATATAAATTACATTAAAATACACAAATGAGGAAATACAAAAGGATAAACAGCAAAGAAAGTTCATACTCTTAATAGGCATTACCTTTCCCCCAAATGTAGGTGCATTTGTGTTTCATACACATCCAGTTTAGCTGCTTAAACTACCATCGAGAGAAGATTCAGGAAAAAACATTTAAGAATAAGGGACACAGGGGTGGATGTGTGTATGTAAGTAAAACAAAAATTATATAAAAAGTATGTAAGACAGACAGGAAATTTTGAAATGTAAATTTGTGAAGCTGAGCCCCAGTCTGCCCTCTGTATCCCAAAAGAAGTGAGAAAACTATTTTCCAAAGGACCTCAAGAATCACCTGGGCACTTACTAGGAATGCAGATCTCAGAGGCTGGGGTTTAGGGTACAGAATCAGAATCCTGGGGGAGGAGTCTTGAAAGACTTAAACTCCCTGCTTGCTTCCCCCACACGCAGCAGCACTCTTTTTGCATAGGTAAGTTGGGAAAGCAATGGTATAAGCAAAAGGGTGACCTCCAATAGTCACTGGCTTCAGCTGAGGTATCGAGCTCATAAAATACAAGGTCTGAGAATATTATTATTCCACCAAATACCACGCTACGAGTACAGACTTAGAAGGAACATTATAAAGCATGACCCCAACTCAAGTTGCCTGAAACTTCCTACAGAGGCAACCTGGAAGAGCGCTGCTTGAAGGTAATTCTCCTAATAGGACGAATCCAAACAAGGTATCACATGTCCTCCAATGATTTGGTTGCATCGTGTGCGGCAGCATCCAGCACCCAACTGAAAAACCGAAACTACTGTACAGCTGACATCCCTTAGGGCTCAGAAGACAGGAAATCTAGATGCCAAATCACACCAGCCTTTTACTACCGAGTAAATTCACTGGGGACTTGGGCGCTCTGTAAAAAGGGGTGGGGGAAGGGTGCAGGGAGGCAAGGTCGGATTAGGAAGTCTGTGAGATCTCTGGAAGCTTTACAAGCGTAATGCCCCTGCTCTGTGCCTACTTTATCTTTTTCCTGCCCTTTTGCCAACCTGATATTCATAGAGACATGAAGCAGAGTCCCGAGGTTGGGGGCCACACAAACGACCATTGTGAGGCAGATCCGTGAGATACTTAGTCCACTGTCCTGTCTGACAGTAGTAATCCCATGGTAGAGTCTATAGGGATCCTTCACATGTTTCCTTTCTGCCCAGACTTAAGACTTGTTTCCGCTAACTAAAAGGTTCTAGTAAGTTTAAGACCGAGGTTTCAGAAAGCGTTACAGGATTTGCAGTGAGCAAAAACTTTTTTAAAGCTATGTTACGGAAAAAAACAAAACAAAACAAAAAAACGAAACACCTATGTCTTTTGAAGGCAGAACTTTTCTGTAGTATCAAAAATATGTAGAAAGCCAAGCACAAACCCCAAGAAACACCCCCCTCTCCTCTTGGCTGAACTTCTGACGGCAGCTCACCTATCTGGCGTGTTTTCTGGAGCCTGCTCCGCCAACTCTGCAGAGTTAGTCGCGATGCTCCGCTTGTGCTCCGACCCCAGCCCCACCACTAAAAATTCCTGAGTGCCTGAACCTAGCGGTAGGCAGTGCCTAATAACGGCCCTCTTACCCGGGTTAAAGAGCACGGTCCCCTTGAGGTAGGCGTACTCCTTGGTACTGATTTCCAGACTCCAGCACTTGGCAAGGAAGCTCTTGATGGCTTCGACCGCGGCGGCGGAGGGAAACTGCCCAGGCCCTGGCGGCGACACCAATTCCGGCTGCAAGGTGGAGAGGAGCTGTGGCTGGTGGCCCTCGGGCTCCGGCCGCCTGGTTGTGAGGATCCTTTGCAGGATGCTGGGCTCCGAGGTCTCCACTGTCTCCAAGTTCAGGTGGTCCTGGGCGAGCTCCAGCATGAGTAGGGGCGCCCAACTGCTGCGTACCAGCACCAGCTGCTGATCTAGAGGCAGCACTTGGAAGCAGGGCAAATACTTGACGAAACGCAACGTCTTCAACAAGCCTGCCGAGGCTGCCTCGCAGACCACCTGTGGACTTTTGAGGGCAACCAGCCGCGGTGCGCCACACCAGGTGGCCCACCAGGGGGCCTCCAGCTGCGCGGCTGGAACCTCGTGTGTTTGGTTTGCACTCCCGGGCAAGCCGTAGGGGATGCTGCCCCGCTGCGGGTGGTCTTCGCCGCCAAAGTAGTTGCGGTACTGGAGCGAGGCGGGCTGCCCGCTCGGCTGCCCCTCTCTACCACTGAGCCTCTGTGCATAGTAGGAGAGCTCCCACCAAGAGCCTCCGGGCCCTGCCTCGGGCGCTACTGGAGCCACTTGACTTTGCTTTGCGCTCGTGAGCAAGCTGTACAAGATGCTGCCCTGCCTAGGGTGGTCTTCGCCACAAAAGCAACAGCGGTACAGGAGGGACACAGCCCGCCCGCCCAGCGGCCCCTCTTCGCCCACCCGGGGCTCAGAACCGCAGGAGCAGCCCCAGCACGGAGCCCGGACCCGTGCCTTGGGAGCCTCAGGAGCCGCGGGCGTCAGCTTCGCACTGGAGAGCATGTTGTAGAGGATGCTGCCTGCCTAGGGTGGTCTTCGCCACAAAAGCAACAGCGGTACAGGAGGGACACAGCCCGCCCGCCCAGCGGCCCCTCTTCGCCCACCCGGGGCTCAGAACCGCAGGAGCAGCCCCAGCACGGAGCCCGGACCCGTGCCTTGGGAGCCTCAGGAGCCGCGGGCGTCAGCTTCGCACTGGAGAGCATGTTGTAGAGGATGCTGTGC
>NW_022900951.1:25863831-25902234 GCF_012274545.1 Fukomys damarensis
TCAGCGCCCGCCATGGTCCGCGGCGTCCACAGCCCGTTCTGCCCGGTAGCCGCCTCCTGGGACTTATTTATGCTGAGCGCGCGCGCAAGCGCGTCCTCCTCCGCCGCCTCCCTCCCCTGCAAGGGCGCTGCGTGGGGCGCGGCTGTGCGCTGCGACGTGTTCTGTGTTCGTCCGTGACCTGGGATGTTCAAAGGGGCAAAGAGTCCTTAGAAGCTGAAAATGGAAAAATGTCAACGCAGAAACTCCTGGGCACTTTATCCCTTCCTTTGCCCTCTGTCCTCCCTCTGGCAGACCTGAGCAGAGTGCCTGGAGCAGGGAGTTGGGGCACTGCTCCAACTCTTTCCATTGAATCCGCCAATCTGATTTGGTCCCTCTGTTGAGAGGGCACAGCGCCTCAAGGAGGAAGAAATAATCTATTTCTGTGCCATTTGTGGAAACTTTCATTAAATGATCACATTGTGTTAGTTATATTTTTATACAGATAGAGTTCTTATTTTCTGAGACCTTGAAAATAGACTATATACCAGCAACATCAGCTGTTGGGAACTGGTAAAAATGCCCAAACTCAAAACCCACTCAGACTTTCTAACTCCAAATCTGAATTTTAGTGAAATTCCCAGGGGATTCGCATAGCCGTAATGTTTGAAGAGCTCTGGTCAAAATATGTTATCATGAATGTTTAGTTTAATTCCATTAGTATTTATAAGCATCCCATATATCCCACTTGCTGTGTTAAAGAGCTGGGGGAAAACAACCTGGATATAAAGTTGGCTAAAATTTGGAATTAAAATAATGACAAGACTGTGAATGAGAGAACTTTTGATTCTTGTAGAGAATTACACTGGTAGGTCTGTAATTAACATTTCTGTCATGTCCTTCCTAAGCTAATGATAAATACAAGCAAAGGGTAAGCACGGATCCTAATGTTCATTTGTTCAGCCTCCTTCCTCTAGTTCCACACAGGCACTGAGATCAGTGAGTGTCCCCAAACTGCCAGGTGCCCCGTCTGCAACTAGCTGATTATTTCATCAACCAGCCCTGTAACTTCAATACCGTAGCCCTTTAAGCCTCATCTCTTAAAAACAAGATAATTATGTTAGTAATGTCTTGTGTCCAGACCCAGGCCTGAGGATGGGATTCCCTGCCCAGGCAGGGAAAGGGATTGACATAATCCAGCTGGTTTAGCTTCCCTTTCCTTTTAAAATCTTGAATCTTATTTATTTATGCATTTATTTGTTTGTTTGTTCATTTGTTTATGCTATATTGGAGTCAAACCTAGGAGTATTCTACCACTGCACTAGATCTCCAGCCTTTTTTCTGTTTTTTTTTAAATTTTGAAGCAAGTTCTCACTGGTTTGCCTAGGCAGAACTCAAACTTGTGATTCACCTAAATCAGCACTGGGATTACAGGCATGTGCCATGGCCAGCTTCTTTTTATTTTTATTTTTATTTTTTGGGCTTTCCTTGGATAATCTGAAATCTGGAATTATGAGCAAAAGAGGAAAACAAAGGAGATCTTCATTTTACTTTCAACTTAAAGTTTTATTCTGTCTGTGAGAGGTCATATGGCACAATGGTTAAATCTCTTGTACTGGAACCAGATTGCCACAGTTTTAATCCTGGCCCTGTTCAGTTTTTAGCTCCATGGCCTTGAGAAACGTATTACTCTCCTATTTTTTCTATAAAAGCTTACCACAGATTTAGTGGTTTAGGAAAACTCAAACATTTTTTCCTTTACAGTTTTGGAGGCCAGAAATCTGAAGTGGTTTTACTGGGCTAAAATCAAAGTGATATTACTTTCTGGAAGTTCTAGAGAAGATTCTATTTCCTTGTCTTTTGTAACTTTTTTCTACTGATTTGCGCTGGCAAGGCAGGCAGCAGAACCACTGAGCTAAATTCCTTCCTGGATCTCGCCTTTTGTAACTTTTTGAAGCTACCTGCATTCCTTGGCTCCCAGCCGTATCATTCTGACTTCTGCCTCCATCTTCTTCTCTGACTCTTTTATGGATCTTTGTTATTATATCAGGCCCATCTAGGTGATCCCATATGACCATCTCAAAATCCTTAATCACATCTGCAAAGTCCTTCTTACCCTATAAACTAAATTCACAGGTTCTAATGATTAGGATATGGACATCTTTCGGGGGAACACTCTTTAGTCTATCATAAAAAAGTTACTTAAGACATCTATGCCTCAGTTTCTCCATATGTAAAAGTAAGCAAAAGTATCTGTGAGAAAATCCTAATATATGAATTTATTCATGTAAAATGTTTAGAATATTTGATACATGATGCTTATTATATAATATATATATTATATAATATATGTATATTATATATATTACTTCTTTAAAAAGTAAATGTGAATTAAACTTCAGGCTTAGGAGATGATACTGAACCAGCTAACCCTCACCTTCCACCTATCAGTTTTTGCCCCACTTTTTCCTGCATGTCCACATTGCTTGAACCAGACTCAAAATACTGAATGAGACACCTGGTCACAATAATAATATATATTAGCTAGCGATGTTAATTCATTGTTCTCTCATTACTTTCCATTTCCAGTTCTCAGGCTACTTTTGGGGGCACTGTTATTGTTGCTTAACAATCTTCACGCATAATGAATTCACCAAAAAGTTGAGCTGAGAGAGCCAGTCTACCTGAGTCCCCACCTTAAATTTCCGGTGCTAATTAGGATTTTATTTTCTTCCCAATGCCTGCTGATTTCTATAGTTATGGGACGCTTGTTGGCTATTCCCCACAAACACACTACCATAAAAGTCTCTTGAGGGTAAGGAATCTGTGATTCTGTATCTAGCACTGTTTGACACATAGTAGATACTCAAAAAATATATTTGTTGGCCAACTGTACTATTTGGAAGAGAGGATTAGCTTGTGGATCTTACACTCAACACAGAGACTATGTGTTCCTGAACTGATTCTAGAGGAAGGAAAAACCAGGCTTTGTAGATTTAGATTTTTCTGGAGGCCTATTTTGATAACGCAGAATACTCTAAATATTTTGCCAACCTAACAAAATAACTGTGTCCAGGAACCTGGCCTTTATTGGGCTCTTCTACTCTATATATGTAACATTGAGCAAGTCATCTAACTTCAGTCTTATTTGTGAAATAGGGACAAAATTCTATAAACCAATATTAATATGTACACCTTGTTCTAAATACCTAAAACTTTATTATATTTTTCTCTCATTATGACCATTTACGGAAATGTTTTCTGTGCCTTCCACTACACTGAGACATGAAGTAACTTATGTTTACATTCATTTACTTTTTAATGACTTAACATTGAACAAAGCAGCATTTAAAATTACTTTTGCCCTTTCATCTATAAAATAAAAAAACACTATTATAAACTAGTTTCAATATGTGCACTTTAGCCTTATACCCTTCAAGGGTTTTTCTTAGACTCTTTCAACTCTTCAACTATATTTTTAAATATTCTAGAAACTTAAACCCATTTTGTGTGATTTTAATCATTCATACCTTATACGTATGTGATGCCTTTGAACTTCAATCATTGTCTGAAATTGAAACTTAACTGCAGTGTTAAGAAACATGAATTTATAATATATTGATTATTGTTCCTATTATTTACCAATAGCAGGGTTTTCTGATTTTCTTGTTTTCCTTGAAGTTGTGATATGATCTTCTATTTGTGACTCTGAAGGACTTTCTGGACTCTTTGGACTGAGTGTTTCTAAGGAGAGATTGCCTGCTTGTCCTTCACAAGTATTCATCCTTGGATATGTCAGGAGAAAACTCACTTCATCCTTCCACTTTCTGGGTTTTTTTTCCCCCCTGAACAAATAGCTCCCAAGAAACAAGATCATCCAAGTACTCCAGTGCAGACAATTGCACCAAGTAATGGCAGCCTGTTGGGTGCTGTAGGATTAGCAAAGGCATAACCTTTCAAGGCAGGCATAGGCTTTTTCATCTGATTTATTCCATGTTCTCAGACCACTGTGACAGCTAGACAAAAGGACACTCATCAACTGAACCTGTCATGTGCGGGGATTGTCCACTACTGTAATTTGGATATTTACTCTGACTCATTGTGCAATGACCTTGGACAGTCGGACACCTGCTCTGTAGAATCTATTATCTTTTCCAACTCAGGATGGGAGTAAGGCCGTTCTGCCTGCCTGAATGCAACCTTCAACTTCAAAGTAATGCAGTTTTCACTAAAAGGTGTAGGAGTGAAGTCCAGGTGGGAATAAAGCTGGGTAAAATTGTAAAAATGACCTTTGCCAGTAGGATGCTTTTGACCAGGGAATGCATGACGTGAAGGAATGATGATTTGAAACATGATGCAAATTTTCAATTTGAGCTTAAAAGAATTGAAATTCCTTACTATTCAGTTCCTTCAGTAACAGGCAACAGGGAGTACCAACAGTGTTTTCCTTATTTTTCAAGGTAAATGTTGGGTAAACACTGTTGTAGATGAACATTAGCTGAAGAAACCCCAAGAGATAGCCTCCCTCCTTTCCCTTTCCAAGACTTATAATGTTTAAAGCTATATTTATGGAAGAATCAATAGGCTTTAGCTGCTGATTCATGAAATCCCCAAAGAAAATAAAATCATCATTATTTCCTTCAGATAAGCTACAGAGAAGGTAATCAACTGCCTTAGGGTTTGTATAGTTGCTGAGCTGGAATTATGACTCATACTCATTATAATCCTGAAATATTCCCAAATGAACTTTCTGAATAACACTGAAGTAAAAACACTCATCAAACCAACTTATCTTACTGATTCTCCCAATGTTGAATCCATAGTAATATCAGATGCTAATCCAGGTGTCTAATTAATAATTTCAATGGTTGTGCAGGTTTAAAAATTATTGCCCAGTTTTTTCGACTGGTGAGTTTGAAAACTGTTATTCCATTGACCCACATGACTTGTCCATTAATGTTAATGGTAACTTTAATTATGGAACCTACCATATTGGGGTCTCAGTTTCTTTTAATATTTCCTTAATTAGAAAATTGTTTTCTTTTTCCTCCAAACTTTTCTTAGCAACTCACTTCTCGCAGTCATTATCGCTACAGTGTACATTGAGGAGCATATTGAAGACACTCAACAGTCACCTGCTGATGAAGCAGAGTGAAAACTTCTTCTACATTTAGTTCTCTTTTATCTAGATTGCTTAGCCTTCACTGCTTTCCTCTAGTTGTGTGGGCTTTAACGACTTTGCCAGCTCTCCCTTCTGTCAAATACTAACTACCTGTCTAAAGCACTCTCATTTCTAGTTTAATAATCTCTAGCCTGTGAGTAGAGTTGTTGAGCGCATTAAATGATGTTATATATCTTTTATGAAAACATTAATGGTACTTTGCAAAAGTTATTAGAGCTAGGTCACAGTTTCTTTGAGTCAGCAATATCAGGATTTGTGAAATGATATATTCCATACTTATATCAAATTCGCGCACCCAAAACTCTCTGTACATATACATGACAAATGCACTTGAAATAAGGATCACCACATTCAGTGAGGCATTCAGTCTAGGGTTAAACACATTTAACATTAGTAGTTCCATCAACCTAGTTCCTTTCTCTCAGCCCACAATGACAAACATGTAAAGAGTAAAAGCTGTAAAGAGACATAGATGGATTTCCTTTCAGGACAGCAAAATGCTGTTGATGATGAAAATTAGAACCTTTTCTTCTACACTGATGGCTTTTACCATGATGGGTGTGTCTGGGTTATAAAAAGAAGTTGCCTTAACTTGAGTTCATGGAAGCCAAAATGAGGTAAGGATTACGTAAACTTACTTGATTCTGGAAGCAGTGGTGAAGGAGCAAGAAAAGTGAAATTGGACATGAGCAAAACCAATATTAAGGTGCATGACTGTAGTCACTTCTGTAAGAAATAGGAGGCAATTCTACCAGAATCTTCAGACAAATACAGAATGCCCCCCCAAATTGTCCACCCCAAAAAGGGAGCAGCAGTATTTATCCATTACTTTCCATCTTCCAAGCTTAAAAGCTGTCATCGTGTTTCCTCTGGTACTTGTGACGTTGCAAAGTAATCAGTATGAAAAAGTCACACTTGCATGATGGAAGAGTCCATCCTATGTGTACTAGGAGTCCAGGTAAGAGGCAGGAAATAAGAGGCATCTGAGAAAGAAGCTCATGTTCCATCACCCTTAATTTTCTGCAGTAAGGTCAATGCAATTGATATGGAAGAGTTGATCAAAGTGACCTAATAACTACCTCAAGTTTCCTCTGCTGAAATTGATTGTCTTTGAAAACCACTCTACCATTGTATTCTAAGATGTCCAATTTTTTAGATAAGTGAGGCCTAAGTGGAGGAAGCAGGTGAGAACATTTAACCAGCATTAGAAAATAACTTTTCCTAATGGATCCTTTTTTCAGCCAGATAGTATTATCAGCCACTGTCTTACAGACCACAAAGAAAAAAAAAACATGCTGTTTACTAGTAAGAAGCCACAATTTCACCAGGTAGCCATGACTTGTACAAAATTGAGAGATCTGTGACATTCACTGTATCACTTCTTTCTAAACACTTTGGTATCATGCACAGGTTTTTTAAATTTTGAAATTTGTTTAAAGGAGTTTAAACAAAACTAAAAACTTTACAAAAGCATCCATGCCGTTAGGCATGGTAGTACTCAAATTACATTATGAAGACATGATTATGAAAGACTTCTGAACTCTAATTGTAATGTTAGCTATTCTTATACATATCCTGCAAGCTACCGAAACAACATGGTAGCAAATTTTATCAACTCTACCTTCAAAATGTATGTCAAATCCAATAACTTCCATTGCTACCACCTTACCAAATAAGCCACAGTCTTGTCTGACCTCAACTCCTCCAATAACCTCCTTCTTTTGGTATTCTCCTTTCTTTCTGTGCTTATAGCTACATCTGCATACAAAGAGTGATACATCAGTGGGACTGTAATTGTTCACTGCTACAAAACTTCCAATATCTTTCCATCATACCTAGGAAAATATGGCTTTTTAGCCTCCAGTTATTAAAATCTTACAGTATGTGACTTCCTTACAATTGAAGTTCTGGTGGATGGAAGTAAAAGATACCACTAGGGCCTGGTCCAAAAACTGATTCAATTGTCTTTCAACAGCATTCAAGTGGGCATTTCACATACAAGAAAAGACACATACAGATAAGAGATGGAACTTTTCATAACAAATCTGTTAAAATCCACCAAAGCTGAAAGCAATATAAGTAAAGTACAGTTTAGTATTTGTCTTGTATCTAGAATTACATGTGAGAAAGAAGTAACATGTGTTATTGGAATCCTTTAATTCTGCAGTTAAACTTTAATCTCTTAAAAATACCTTCTATTCAGACACAAAAGGTCATTCTAAATGGGTTTACCTTGTTTAGCATTCGTTAAAAGTTCATTGAGCATTTTTATTATGATTTCACATTGATTTTTTTTGGCATCCTTTTAAAGTTCTTTTATTAAGGGTTAGTAGAGCATAGCCTTTCACATTTCAAGGCCATTAAGTCCTATTAAAAGGGTAAATTGTATAATGCATTGTTCCTCTATGTGAAAATCTCAGCTGTACTCTATTAAAGTAAAGCATATTTGGCTTTTCATTAGCACTAAATCAAATACTTATAATGTAAAAGGGATGGCCAATCAAGGAATGTATACTTACGTAAAATTCTTAATGTAGCCCTGGAAGCAAAGAACATAATATTCCTTGGCAGTTACAAATTATGGTGTTTATTTAAAATATTCTCTTCAGAGAAAGGGAAACTTTTATATAATGTTAATAAGGTTGTAAATTAGTATAGCCATTGTGGGAAACAGTATTCAAGATTTTTCAAAATATTAAAAATAGACCTATCAAATGCTCCTACAATACCAGTACTGGGTATTTATTCATAGAAATAAAATCAATCTATCAAAGAGATACCTACACAGGTGTTTATTGCATCAGTATTCAAAATAGGTAATGTATGTAATCAACCAAGATATCCATCACCACATATGTAGATAAAAATCTTGTATAAACAATGGAATATTATTGAGCCAAAAAAATGAAATTCTGTCCTTTGTGGTGATGTGAATAGAAATGAAGGACACTATCGAATGTGAAATAAGCCAGGCACAGAAAGGCAAATAGATCATGTTCTCACCTGTAGAAGCTAAAAACGTTGACATCATAGAACGAGGTAGTATACTAGTGATCACTAGGGGTTAGGAAGGTGTAGCAAGGAGAAGAAATTGAGGAAGGTTGGATATCAGGAACCAAAGAAGAGTTACAAAAAAGGATTAAATTCTAATGTCCAATAGAATGATGGAATGCAGCAACATATATTTTATAAAATACTAGAAGCAAGGAGTTGCAAGGTTCCCAAAACAAAGAAATAATAAATATTTAAGGAGTGAAAATGCTAATTATTTTGATATTATCACTACACATTGCATACATATATAGAAACATCACACTCATAAATATGTACAGTTATAATGGATCAATTAAAAATACTAAAATTGTTTCACAGCAGAAATACTAATAGTGCACTAAGTCCTGGTTACACAAAGTTTGGTCCTATGACCAGCAACATTATCTGAGACTTGTTAGGAATACAGAAGCGGATGTCTCAGGCCACACGTGTGGACTTGGAATCTGTATTTGAGTAAGATTCCCATAAAATCTTAAGAAACACTCTATAAATCTCTGCATCTCAAATATGGCTACATTTTAGTTTCATCTGATTACATTAAAAATTACTGAGGCACTGATGTAATTTGTATGAGATATGACCTGGAGATAGAGAATTTGATAGACTATCCAATCAATTCTAATAAAAATCTATGTTTAAGAATCATTGGGGAGAAAGGAACCCTTCTCCATTGTTTGTGGGAGTGCAGACTGGTGCAACCACTATGGAAGTCAATATGGAGATACCTCAATGAACTAGGATTAGAGGTTCCATTTGACCCAGCCATCCCTCTGTTGGGTATCTTTCCAAAAGAATTTAAAGAATCATATCACAGTGATATATGCACACCCATGTTCATAGCAGCACAATTTGTAATAGATAAAACTTGCAAACAGCCAAATTTACCCATCAATTGGAAACTGGATAAAGAAGATGTGGTTTTTCTATAAAATGGAATACTACTCAGCCATAAAGAATGAGAAAGTAGATTCATTCATAGGTAAATGCGTTCATTTTGAGGATATACTCCTAAGTGAAATAAATAAGTCACACATATGCAAATATCGAATAGTTTCTCTGGTGTGAAAAGCTAAATTAGTAATCAAGATCCTAATGGGGCAATTAGCAATGTGAAATAGGAAGAAAAGGACCAAAGGTGTAGGGACAGTGAGAAGGATAGGGAAAGGGGAATAAGGGAAAAGGAAAAAAAATATGAGAAAATGTATAAATGGAATTAAAGTATTTGAAGGGGGGAGGGGAGGGTGAAGGGAGGGTGGGGACAAGGGGAAAAAATGAGAACCAAGACCTGGCATGTAAAGGTACAAGATCCCAGTAATGAATGTTTGTACTATCTACCTAGAATGTACCAATAAATTCAACTAAAAGAAAAAGAATCATTGACCTTGGGCAGGGGATTTGGCTCAGTCGTTCTGCCACCTGCCATGTAAGCGCAAGGGCCTGAGTTCAATCCCTAGTACAACAATAACAATAATAATAATAATAACAATAATTGATCTTGAAAGTAAAACCAAAGTGACAGAGATACAAAGAGAATTTGGGTTAGTGTCTCTCCAGCTAAGAGGACACTGCTTTCCAGCTTAAGTAGATCTGAGTATGCCTCTTTGTTGATTACATCAACCAACTCTGAGCCCTCACTGCATTTTGTTTTCAATTGGCACAATGCAGCAGAGTTGACTGACTGACTGACTGACTGACCTGATCATAGATGAGGCCAATGCCTAGGAGGGAAAGTAAGCTTGGAAGGTCAGCATCTCCAGAGAGAATTAATTAACTGGGCCAGCAGTGCTAGCCCCAAGAAAAGCCCATGGCTATTGTAAACTGCAAAAACAGTGTGGGATTTTATTCTCTAAGCGATTCAGCATGGCATGCTAGAGTTGGGAAAGAAATCCAGAAAACACCTGCCATACTTGAAAAAGTGTAATCAGTTGCCATTTTGGCAAAGGGATACTCTTTAAGACTGAATTACAGGGCATGGTAGCTCACGCCTGTGATCCCAGCACTTGGGAGGCTAAGGCAGGAGAATCGCTATGAATTCGAGACCAGCCTGGGCTACATAGTGAGGTCCAGGTCAGTCTCAAATACAGAGTGAGACCCTGTCTCAAAAAAACAAAAAATAAAAAAATAAAAAGATTGAACCACAGGATAACTTCTTTTCAGGGTTCCCAGTGTTACTCTGTCACAGTGACTGGGTAAGAAATAGCCACAAGAGACAATTATAGAGATGGTGCAAACTAGGCATAAACCATCTGAGAAGTTTAAACTCAGGCCAGGAAGGGAAGGGGTTCCTTCGCTCCTTGGTAAACCAGGCCTAGCATGTGTGGTTTTCAGAGGCAACTTGATCTGAAAGTACTGGCATTAAGTCCAGTGGTCTGTATGAACCCACATCCCACTGTCTACAATGAGGTCAGAGACCAGTGGACTGATTGCTTTCCTAATCCACCAACATGAGAAAAGGCATGTCTTAGCTTTGACAGTTGTCATGGCCTGAGGTATACAGACAGGAAACCCACTGGAATGGGAGAGAGCAACTCACAAAGACTCAAGCTATAAAGCTAAATGGAAAAAAAAACATGACTTGGTGGATTTCAAGACTGCAGCTCGTGGAAAGAAATCACTCATTCAAAAATACAGAAGAATATTTTTAATTCATTTTTTCTTTTCTTAATTACATTTTGGGGGTCTGGATTTTCCTTTTCTTTTATCTTTTCATCTTACTTTTTTCTTTATTTTGCTCTCTGTTCTTTCTTTTTTCTGTTCTTTCCTGTTATGTTGAAATAATGATATTAATTTCCTTTTACTCCTTAGCAGTGTTATCTCATTTTTTTCTTCTCCTCATCTGCCAATGGTTAATTTTCCAATTTTATTTTTTTCATTGTCCTATTCCTCATCCTTCTATCGTTACAAACACAATCAATAAACTGTATTCATCTTCAGATAATTAGTTAACACTATGATGTTACTGTTGAATTCTATTCTATTCTTAGTAGAAGTACAGTTGTTACATACAGTAGATATTTACTATAGATCAAAATTTTGTTTGTCTTATTGTTTATACTATAATTATAGGTCTCTTTTCCATGGGTAAAGATGATAGAATAAAGGCAAAGCTCCACAGTTAGCCAGGCCCAGAGCATATCACTGTAAATTAGACACTAACTTAAGAGGTCTCCATACTAGCAAAAAAAAAAAAAATCTTTCCACAATAACTAATGTGCAAACTTCAGCACACACACTAGAAATACGAGAAGAGAAGATGGGCAACAAAATGCCTCCAAAAGCTCCCAATTTCCCAAAGCTGATCCACAGCACATTGAGAGGGAGCGAATCAAAAGCCACACAGATGAATTATGTGAGATGATAAAAGAAGAGATTTACAAAAAAACATATTAACAAGGTGCTTGGTGAGCTCAAAAAAGATATAAAGAAAAAAAGATATAAAGATAATGGACTTGATAAAAAATGATCAACAAATTTAGAGAATACACTAATAAAAACTGAACTAAAGTAAATGATAGTAAAAAATGAATAACCAGTTAGCAAAGACTTAGAGTCCACAAAAAGGTACCAAACAGAAATCCAGGAGATTAAAAATTCTATGAAAAGTATGGGTAACAAATGTGACCAATGTGAGGACAGAGTGCCAGAATTAGATTATAGGGCCAATGTCATTAATCAGTAGCAGAAAATCTTCCAAATATGGGAGAAAATTTAACATGCAAATAGCCACAGTCAGAAAAGAAACTCCGCAAGACACATCATAGCCAAAATCCCAGAAGCAAAACATAATGACAGAATCTTAAAAGCTGTTAGAGAAAAGGAGCAAATCACTATAAAGTCAAATCCATTAGAATTACAACAAATTTCTTTACATAACCTTCATGGTGGGGAAAGCTTGGAGTGAAGTGTTATCAAGCCCTAAAAGAAAACAACTTAAAAATCAAGATTGATATGTTTTGCAAAACTGTCTTTCAAAATTAATGGAGAAATAAAGTCTTTCCGTGACAAAGAGCACCTTAAGAAATTCATGGCTACTAAACCAGCACTCTGAATAATTCTCAAGAATATCCTGAAAAGAGACATTGAAGCCGACAGTACCTAAAAGCCTAATAGAATAAATAAAACAAGCAGGGTGAGCAGACAGGCAAAAGGCCAAAAATAAATCAGCAACAGGAAAATAATGCAATGACAGGAATAAATCAATGCTTCTCATTAATAACTCTCAATGTAAATGAGTTACAATTCCCCAATCAAAAGATAAAGATTGGCAGAAGGGGTCAAGAAATAAAATTGACTGGTATGTTGTCTATAACACAATTCACCCAAAAAGAAACTCAAAGACTAAAAAATTGATGGTAAACAATATTCCATGCAATGGGAACTCAAAAAGAAAAGAAAAAAAAGAAGCAGTAGCAATCCTATTTTTAGACAAAGTGAACTTCAATCCAAAAATTATCAGAATAGTCAAAAAAGGGCACCACATATTAATTAAATAAGGGAACAATCTAACAAGAAGAGATAACAGTTACAAACATATATGCACCAAACTCTAGTGCACCCAACTTTATAAAATGAACACTACTGGAATACAATAAAAGAAAAAACAAGAAAATAATTATAGCAGGGGATACTCAGCAGAAATAGACAAATTGACTAGACAAAAAATTCAGCAAAAAATCAGAGTTGAACCAAACCTTTGAACAAATAGACTTAACAGACCTGGACAATACATTCAACCCAAAAGCAACAGAAAACACATTCTTCACAACAGCATATGTAACTTTCTAGATAGACAACATATTGCCCATAAAGCATGCTTAATTAAATGCAAAATAATCAAAATTATATCAAGCTTATTAACAGATCATAGTTCAATGAAGCTAGAAATCAATAACAAAGGAAACCACAGAAATTATGCAAAGACATTGAAAAGAATTACACCTTTGGGTCAGAGAAGAAATAGAGGAAAAATAAAAACAGATCCCAGAATCAAATATCAGTACAACATATCAAAACATATAGGACACAATGAAAGAAGTCCTAATAGGGAAGTTTATAATTAGCTATAGCCACATCAGAAAAACAGAGTGAGTCAAAAGAAATAACCTAATGATGGACCTCAAGATCCTAGAAAAACAAAAGCAATCCAAACCCAAAAATAGTACAAGGAAAGAAATTATAAAAATGAGAGCAGAAATGTCTCTAGCTTCTCATTCTTTATGGCTGAGTAGCTCTCCATTTTATTAAAAAAATTTTTTTCTTTATCCAGTCTCCCATTGATGGGCAATTGGGTTGCTTCCAAGTTTTAGCTATCATGAATTGTGCTAAATGGAGGCACACTGAGGTGATACTCTTAAGTGAAATAAATATGACACATATGTGTAAATACCCAATAGTTTCTCTAGAGTGAGAAACTGAAAGTGTAAATAAGGACTAAAAGGTATAATAGATAATGTGAAATATGAAGAAAAGGCGCAAAGGGGAAGGGGAAGTGGGAGAGGTAGGGGAAAAGAAAGAGGAGAATGGAATTAATATGAGAAAAAAAATGGAAACAAGGTCTTTGTAGATAGGGAGGGGCAAATGGGTTGAAGGGAGGGCAGAGGAATAGGGAAAAAATTAAATCAAGATGGATTATATAAAGGTAAAAATTTCCAATGATGAATGTCATTATATTGTATACCTTAAATATGCCAATAAAATTAATTTTTTAAAAAAGATGAGAGCAGAAATCAATTAAATGAAGACTGAAAAATCAATACAGATAATCAATAAATCAAGGAATTGGTTCTTTGAAAGAGAGCACAAAAAGACAAACTCTTAGCCTATCTTACCCCCCCAAAAAAACAACAACAACAAAACCAATGCAATTAGAAAAGAAGGTGAAATCACAGGTGACACCACTGAAATCCAGAATATTATGAGTAACTGCTTTGAAAGCCCGTATTACAATAAATTGGAGAATTCAGAAGAAATGGATAAGTTCATAAATACACATGAATTATGAAAACTGAACGAAGAAAATATAAAAATCCTGAATAATCCAATGACAGCCAATGAAATTGAAGCAATGATGACAAACCTACCAAGAAAAACCCAGGATTCAGTGGATCCAAAACTGAACTCGACAAGACCTTTAGGAAAGTTCTCATGCTAATATTCCTGAAACTCTTTAAATTAAAATGAAAGGAGTACTCTCAAAGATATTCCTGGAAACTAGCATTGCCTTGATTTCAAAAAGAAGGAAAGACACAGTCACAAAAGAGAGGCCATTAGCTTTAATGAACATAGACACACAAATCCTCAACAAGTTACTGACCAACAATGCAACAAATCATCAAAAAGATCATCCATCATGACCAAGTAGGCTTCATCCCAAGTAGGTAAGAATGGTTCAACACACACAAATCATAAATGTATACATCACAACAAACAGAAGCAAGAGGAAAAATATCACAGAGTCATCTCAATAGATTCATAAAAAGAATTTGACTAAACCCAACATCCATTCATGATAAAAACTGTGAAGAAAACAGGAATCAAAGGACCTTACTTCAATCTGTTAAGAGCTATTTATGCTAAAACAATGGCCACTATCATATTAAGTGGGAAAAAACCTGAAAGCTTTCCCTTTAAAATCAGGACCAAAGCAAGGTTGTCCACTATCATCCTTCCTGTTCAATGTAGTACTCATAATTCGAGCCAGAGTAATCACACACGAGAAATAAATAAAGGGATAGGTAGAGGAAAGGAAAAAGTCAAATTACCATTATTTGGAATGACATGATCTTCTACATGGAAAACTCCATCAAAACACTTCTAGAATTAATGACTCTATTCAGTAGTGTAGTGGGCTGCAAAATAAACACTCTGAAAATAGCATTATTGTACACCAATAATGATTTTATTATATAAGAAATTGGGGAAACAATACTATTCACTTAGGAATTAATCTAACCATAAAAGTGAAAAACTTCTACAATGAAAATTTCAGTACTCATAAAAGGGAGAGAGATGATGACATCACAAATTGGAACAATATCTCCTGATCCTGGATTTTCAGAATGAATATAGTCAAAATAGCCATATTTCCAAAACTGATATACAGATTTAATGCAGTCCAAAACAAAATAGCAATAGCATTACTCACATGAGAAAATAATCCTAAAATTTACATGGAAATAGAAAAGACACCAGAATAGCAAAAGCAATCCTGGATAACATGAATAAAGCAGGAGGCAACACATTCTTGGAGGTTAAGTTATTTTACAAAGCTGCAGTGATAAAAACATCTTGGTATTGAAACAAAAGCAGATATGTGGATCAATGAACAAATTAGAAGTTGCAGAAACAACCCCAGGCACATTCAGCTGATTTTTAATGATAGGGCCAAAAACATTGTAGGAAACATAGCCTATTTAACAAATACACAGACAAAGCTGGCTATCCACATGCAGAAGATTGACTCTAGACCTATGTCTCTCACTGTGTACTAAACTATAATCGAAATGTTCAATGATCTAAATGTTATAACAGAAACATTTAATCTGCTGCTGAAAGATAAAATGACAAAACTCTTGAAGACAAGTGTAAGCAAGTTGAAACCAACACCAAGTGCACAAGAAAAAATATTGAGCCAGGCGTGGTGGTGCATGCCTGTAATCCCAGCACTCAGGAGACTGAGGCAGGAGGATTGCTGTGAGTTCAAGGCCAGCCTGGGCTACATAGTGAGTTCCAGGTCATCTCAACTTCATAGTGAGACCCTGTCTCAAACAAAATAAAAACCCAAAATGAAAAACTATTGAGAATCAACAAGTGGAATCATATCAAATTTAAAAAGCTTCTACACAGGGAACAAAATAACCAATATGGTGAAGAGTCAATTTACAGAATAGGGAAAATTTTGAGCAACTATTTCCTGGATAGAGAACTAATATCTAGAATACACAAAGAACTCAAAAAAGTTAGAACCTTCAAAATAAAAGACACACTCAAAAAGTGGACAACTGAAATGAATAGACACTTCTCAGAAGAAGTATAAATTACTAATAAATAAAGAATAAATGTAAAAATAATAAATACATTAAGAAAAATGTGAAAAAGGATAAAATGGAAACAATGTCTTTGTAAATAGGGAAGGGGGTGAAGGGAGGGCAGGGGTATGGGGAAAAATAAGAACCAAGACATATCATGTAAAGGTACAAAATCCCAATGATAAATGTAACTAAAATAAGGGACAAGAAAAAATATGAGAAAAGGAAAAAAAGGAATGAAAGTCTTTGTAAATAGAGGAGGGTGGACAGGGTGAAGGGAGGGCAAGGGTATGGGGGAAAAATCAGAACCAAGATCTGTAATATAAGGGTACAAGATCCCAATGATGAATGCAACTGTACTGTATACTTAAAAAGTACCAATAAACTCAGTAAGATTAAAAAAATAAATGTAACTCTATTGTATGCTTTAAATGTACCAATAAATTTAATGGGAAAAAAAAGTTCAGTATCTCTGACCATTAGAGAAATGCAAATTAAAATACCACTAAGCTTCATCTTACTGCAGAAAGAATGGCCATCATCAAGAAATTAAATAATAAAAAATATTGGCAAGGCTGCAGGGGAAAAGATACCCTTCTACATTGTTGGTAGGAATGTTCACTAGTAGAATTAGTATGTGAATTAGTGTTCACATTCTTCTTCAAATAATGAAAAATAGAAATTGCATGCAATCTAGCTATATGTCTTCTAGGTATTTTACTGAAAAAAATTAAAGAATTTATTTTACAGTGATACATACACACCCATCATTATAACATTACTATTCCTAATGGCTAAATCTAGGAAATGGCATATATATCCAGCAGATGAATGGATGAAGAAACTATGGCATTTAAACACAAAGGAATATTACTCTGCCATAAAGAAGGATGGATTCGAGTCATTTGTAGGAAAGTAGATGCACCTTAAGACTCTAATGTTAGTGAAATAAATCTGATATATAGCTTAAAGAGCAAAATAAAACTTAAATAATAGGAAAAGAGGAAAAAGAACCAAGAGATGGATGGGCGGGGGAAAGAGAAGAAGAAAAGGGGATAAAAACGAATTAAGATGTGTTATGTATATGTACGAACTCCTCCCAAGGCATATAATCATTATGTACTGCAAACACATCCTAATAAAAATGGAAAAAAGAAAACTCATAATCACCTTTATTGTGTAATAATAATATGAAGTAGTTAAATTTTGTGATAAAGAAATCCTCAAAAATCACAAATGAAAGCTACCATGACAACTCTAATTAATGGAAATATTTTGTCAGATCATCACATTTACACTCTTCGGTTTATTGGATTAGCAGAAGTGATGGTAGGAAAGGATGAGATGAGCAAGTGCTATATTCCTGGAATTGTGCTAAGCATTTTTTGCAGATTATTCCATTCAGTTTAAGAATCTTAGGAAACATTTCCTCTCAAAATCATTCTTAAGTCCCACAATAACGGGTACACGAGATGCACCTGGGACAAGGGTAGCCTTTTCCATGGAAGGTGAGCTGGGCCAAAGCCCTCAGGGTAGAATAATCTTGGTAGGTTCAAGGAACTGAAAAGGGATAAATGTCACAGTGATGAATGGGAGAGACAACAAGTGGAGACGACCAAAATTACCATGACTATGTATAGCAGTGTTGAGCTAATTCACACATTTTCTGTATCTGATTTGTGATCTCTAGATTGTATTTATTTTTAAAAAATCTAACCCCTTTTTTCGTTATGTTTGTATATATAAAAGAAAATATTGTGTTAAATATTCTGAAATAAACAACCTGGTAGAATGGAATTATGGAATGAGCTACACTTTTCACAGTTCTACCAATCAGTCTGAGGACTGTTTTTAGGCATATGATTTTAGGTGGAGAGTGATTTTTCAATTGTTCATATGCTTTACCTTAATATTGATAGCATGGTAGTTTGAGATGTTCTATATTTTGATGGTATTTCCACACACATTTCTAAAGACAACAAACCCGGTCATTGTCTGCTGGAATTTTTTACTGACATGATGGTGCTTGATAAAATTTGGAATTCTCACTTCAAATAACATCACTGAAAATGTGTGTTTAACAAAGCAATCAAATCGTGTCTTATGTTTCATATGTCCCCCTTCCTTCCCATGAAATCACTGAATATCTATACGGGCCTTGGGTAATGTTACTTCCTTGAGTATACCTTTTCTGAAACATTGATTTCTTTTCATTTTTAAAATTTTGGAAAAATTTGGGGAATATTCAAATCATTTCAAACTCCCTCCCTTGTCTCTTATTAAAGCCCTATGTAGATAATGTTAAGTTTGTTTGTGGCAACCAATCATTCAATTCAAAATAATGGTACCTTCAATAATATAGAAGTTCATTTCTTTCTTATCTATAATTAGCCTTGATGGAAACTCCAGGGCTCTCAAGACATCTCTATAGTCATTCAGGACCTCTTATGGATGTGAAGGTTAGGCTTGATTGTGCCAACTTGATTGTCTTGGGAGTTGCCTAGCAGATTAGTAAAGCACACTTCTGTATGTGTCTGGCTGAATTATGGAAGTGTGACCTTGGGTACTATATATGGTCCCCCTGGCATCTTCCCCTCTGGCAATGTTCCCGTACTCTCCTTCCTGGACACAATGAACTACGCATCTTCGCTCCATCATACCTTTCTGCCATTAGGTTCTTGCCTTGCAATCTGCCAACCAAGTACTGAATGTCCTGAAACTATGAATTAAATTGCTAAACTGACACTCTCTTGCTTTTTGCTTGAAAATTTTGTTTTTTTGAAAATTAAACAATGAGTAAGGTAGCAAAACCTAAATAATTAGTGTTCTGACAGTATGACAACATGACCTTCCAAATGGTATTATGGAGACATGTACATGAAGACCATAGACAAAAATAAAGTAATATAAGAGGATAAATCCAGGCCAGACCTACAAGAGGTGTATTTTATTATCTATTTTCAGGTAAGAGATTTTGTCAGGTCCCTAGCGAGGAGAAATTGTAAGTCTAAGTAGTAGCTCACTTTGCATCTTTTGGGATTATTTATTAGTAAATGGCAGTACATCATCACTATATTCACATCTTAATTCTTTTTACATTCCTTGACCCTCCCTATCCCCTCTCCCTACACATTCCTTTCTACTTGCCAAAAAATTGTCTCCCTATTTACTATTTTTTATCTTTTGTTTTGTTCATTGAGTTTATTGGTACATTTTAGGGATACAGTACAGTTACATTCATCATTGGGATCTTGTACCTTTACATGACAGATCTTGGTTCTCATTTTTCCCACATACCCCTGCCCTCCCTTCACCCCCTCCTCCCTTCCCCTATTTACAAAGCCTTTGTTTAAAAAGAGGAATAATGTGATATTTTGCTCTTTTATTTGTTTATACTTGGGGTTTCTCATATAAGATAAACCACATAATTTTTAGGTTTGTGTATCTGATTTATTTCACTTAACATTATCAAGTCAAGGTGCATCCATTTTTCTAAAAATGACTCATTTATCCTTGTATAGTATAGAGTTCCATGGTGGATAAAAAGCACATTTTGTTTATCCATTCATCTGTTGATGGACATATAGGCCATTTCCAAGATTTAGCTATTATGAGTTGTGCTGCTTATGAGCATGCATGTACCACTGTAATTTGATATATTTAACTCTTTCAGAAAGACACCTAGAAGTACATAGATGGGTTAAATGAAATCTCTACAATAAGTTTTTTGAGGAATCACTACACTGATTTCCATAGTAGTTGAATTAGTTTACATTCTCACCAACAATGTAGAGTTTTGAGTGTCACGTATTGTGTCCAGCAACAGGAAAGCTGATTAATACAATTAATATCCTATCTTCCTTTTACATCATCACTACTGGCCAGTGGTTTTCCAGTCAAGAAGAAAACTTTGCCTCCATCTGTCATCTCCATCTGTGCATTGCAGCCAGCAGAGAGAGGAATGAGACATTAATTAAGTAGCAAAATGTCTTTTTAAATAGGGTAACTGGCATGGTAACATGAAACTTTCTATGCATATCATTGAGCAGAACATAGTTATAAAGACACAGTTTCACTCCACTTAACCATGTGTGCTGGTAAATTTGTTTTAGTTTGATTAAAAATTCAAACTCCTTGCTTATCATAGGACTCTTCAGATCTTATATTTTTTATTGAGTCAGGTTTGGTGGCTTGAACACTTCTGGAAATGTTTCTATTTCTTAACCTAATTTGTTGCTCTACAATTGTTCATAGTGTTCCCTTATAATTGCTTTTATTTTTGTGGGGTTGATAGCAATGTCTCCATTGCTACTGAATAAGTACTTTGAATCTTCTACCTGTTGTTCTTGTTCAATCTGACCAGATTCAAAAATACTATGATCTATCAAAGGAACTGAATTTTGGTTTTGTTGAGTCTCAGTAGCTTGAAAATTTGAGGAAGTGTGATTTGAAGGGAACACAGAAGAATTCTATAATATAGTTAGGAAAATATAGAGGAGTTCTAAAATATGCCTTTGACCTCAATTTTGGTGACTGGGTGGTTTACGTTAACAGTAGTCATCTCAAATACTATTTTTAAAAGAAAAGATGGCATATGGAGTAAAAGTGCTTATATATTTAAAATTGTCATGTTCTATTTGGAACATTAGGAGAAAATGTTTGCAGATAGAAAAATACATGGACAACTATGCACAGGGCACATATAATACTAGGGAAATTCTATACCTATCTGTTGTATGCTTATACCAAAACACCAGCAAACAGTGTATATGAAGGGTTAATGCATCCATTATATTTAAAACTGTATATCAAGATTTTTCTATCTGTTACAAATCCAGAAGTTCTAACAAATATCTACAAGGATGGAATAGGGATTGCACATCAATGTCTCTGAATAATATTTGCTTATTTCTAAATTTTAGATCCACCATCATTGTATTTATCACCAAAAACTATAGGAAGGAAGAAAGAAAGGAAGGAATTGGCTGGGGATTTAGCTCAGTGGTTCCACTCCCTGCCTTGCAAGTGGAAGGTCCTGAGTTTGATCCCTAGTATCCCGCCCTCCACAAAAAAAGAAAGGAAGGAAGGGAGGGAGGGAAGGATGGAAGAAAGGTAGGGAGAAAACCGTTATCTCTGAAGACAGATCTAAAAGATAAATGACACAAATTTTTTTAAAATAATTAAAATATGTTTACCTCTCCCAGACAATTATAAGAAGTGTTTTGAGGTGTGTTGATGGTGTTACTCTTTAAACACTTGTTATTCTATATGAACACATATGCTACTAAAGCCTAATGAGCCATAGATTACCAGACACAAGTTTGTAGTCTGCCAGAATCATACTTACTCTCTTAAAGATGTAAGAGAGGCGCAACCCAGAAGGACTCTGGATTGCTCCTCTCAGCATGAAGTAGGATGAACACATGTTTTGTAAGGTTTGGGTTCCTGATGAAAAATTCTCTTCAGGGTCTCGCTCAGGGAAGTGGTGATCAATTTCAGTCTTGTTAGTGTTTTTTGAGTTGGGATCAGAAGATTCAGGAATGATTAGGTATGGATTAACAGTTGACCATTGTCATGAGGCAAGGGTGGCTTAGCAATTGGGTACTACCAGTAATAGATAAGACTGATGAAGTGTACCTTCTTGCATCATTAATAAGGAAGCAGTGAACATTCAAATTGGAACAGAAATGGTAATGATGGTTATTATGACATTTAAAAACTGCTACACACCTTTGAAAGAACAATGTTTTTAATTTTTCAATTAAAATATCTGTCCTCACTGCATGATTAACAACAGAGGTTGCTTTGTTCTAGTTCTGTCCAAGACATCTTTTTCCTAGTCTTACACAGGTTTGTACTATTTCAGTATATATATTCTATCCATCTGTTGAATGTCATACATAATTAAGACATTGCTGTATAAATGGCATTGAAGGGCTAGGGATTCCGCTTAGTGGAGCTGCTGCCTAGCTTGCAAGTACAGAGCCCCGAGTTCAATCCCTGGTACCAAACATTGAAAAATTTTTAAATTAAATAGCATTAAATCTTCAAAGGTACTCCTTAATATAAAAGTGAAATCACAAAGCAATTTTTACTTTTAGTTAAATTTAAATTCTCTTTTTTAAAATGACTAAGATGTAAGTTTCTAGGATTTCCTTTTCTGTGTCATAATAACTCTTAGGAGACATAAAATATTAAAGTTAATCAAACATTGCCTCCAGCATCTCTGCCATGTATTTTTTAATTCTTCACACTCTTAGTTTAATGCAAAGAATGGTCATTAATAAATGGGCCTGGGGTATCTGCAAATTCTGTGAGGGCAAGGATTTTATTTTATTCACATTCATACCCCTCGCAGCTTAGCACAAGGCCTTGTATATACGAGTCTTGACAAACATTTGTTGAATGGAATCCTATTTGAAAAAGAACTTTGAGAGCACTATATAAAAGATTGAGTATATTATAAGACGCAAAAGAGAAAAATGTCGATCTTAACTGTACCTGGAAGTGTGTATGTCATTTTAATGCTTTCCCAGTGGCTAGAGGATCATCAATCTCAAGAGACAAAAACAATGTTCTTCGCTTCAAAAGAAAGGTGAATTTCCACATGAAGTTAGTGAAATAATCTCTTAGAATTTATTGAAGGCTTTAAAATTGTATCTTAGGCATCTCTTCTTTTTCTACCAATGTACCCAAAATTTATTAACCACAAAATTATCTATCAAACTGTAGAATTATTACCATATTAATCATCCTTATCACTTAGAATACTAATAATTATATTTATAATAATTAGATTCAGCTTATAGCTTAGTATTTATTATAGAAATATGAGTTTCTTTGCACATTTGATAATTTGCTCCCAAAGTAAGGAACTCCCTTGTACTCTGGTAAAGGAAATGTCATTTCTGTATTGGTATTGCCTTTTGGAGACAGAAAAGGCCAGGCATGGGTTTCTTCTGTGGCAATAGTCATATATATATATATATATATAAGCAGCTTTTTCATCCAACCCTTTACTTGACTCACAGTAAATTCAATGGCAGCCTGATCTTGTGCATGAAAAGCATGATAAAAGTCTCTCAAAGCCCTCAGCCTCTTAACTGGGTCAATGGGGTGGTTTTATCTTTGCTTATCGGCACCAATACTGTGGCCAGTGCTGAATGATGGTCATATGCCAAACACACTCCTCTTTCATGGGCTCTGCTTCTGATTAATTTTTAGTTCCCCTTAGTCTGAGATAGAATCATTAATAATAGCATAACAAATGATTTTAAGACTACTGCCTTCTACTTTTACCACTGCATTCTGATTAAAACAGTCCCTAGTTAGTGGAAAATCCAGAATTTAAAGTAAAAATATGATAATTAGTTAATAAATACTTAACTCTAGATTTCATATATATATGTGTGTGTGTGTTTTACTTGAAGAAAGAAATATACCTGTTTTGCATCTTTTTGGCACAAATTGTTATGTTGAATCATACATTATTGATTGTTTTTCTCCAAATTTATTTACAAAAATGGAAATTCAAGTAGAGGTTAGATATTAGGAAATAGGAAGAACTTACTCAAATGAGAAGGGGAGCAAGAGATGTGGAAGGAAAGGAAAGGAAGGGAAAGGGACTTAGTTTTCAGTGTAGGGGTATTTTAACAAAGTTAATTTTAATATGGGTTTTCCTCAAAGTTGACCCTGCAGTAAGGACTTGGGTGCAGGTCATTTTCTTGAGAATTAATCTAGGGAAGGGTAAATGAGGGACTGAGACAATGAAGGCAGAAAAGTGTGTGAGGAGGGTTGTTCATTAATGAGCAAGTTACCTTTATGAGCAACTTGGACCCAGTCTGTATAAAGCATCTCTAGGATAAACTCTGGCAATCCATATGAAACACAATGCAAAACTATCCCACTGGAGGATGAAGAAGCTGAGGCATTTATTGGTCAATACTATCCCCACTGGTTGAGGCTTGCAGAATAATGGTAACTAAACCACCACATCTCTGGGTTGGAACTGAAGCACCCCATGAAAGCTCTGAGAATGCTGGGGAAATCCCTTAGATAAAGGTGGAGAAACATGTATGCTTGAGATAAAAATCTGACAACAGGCTGGAAACTTTCCCACTGCTCATCAGGTGAACTCACACAGATGAGACACAGATGAGAGTGTATGGAGTGTTTTACAAAAGTCCTTCATGTCAAGCTGACAATTTTTCAGTTGATGGTGTTGTTTTCAAGAGAAATACCAAAAATAGCTAAGAAATATTATGAAGACTGGAGTATTGTGAAGATACATGCAAGAAACCACCTTCCTAATGTATCCTTGAGGGTAAACACTAGAAATCAGGGTGACCAGATATGGGATAACTTATACACTTTATACAATGGGTAATCATATTTTTAAATATTTCTGTTGTGATTATAGTGGATCACAATGAGAGTGGGGGGGAGACCTTCTGGAAATGGTTTCAAAAAATAAGTCTGGTCTTAATTTGGTGGATTGCAGTTTAAGAAGAAGGCAGAGAGTAAGAAGTTACAAAACTTCTGTTAGTAGTAAACAATAAAATGTTTTGATTCTAAGCTCAAATTGGGACATTTATAGAAAGCCAGAGACCTTGGAGCTTGGGGAAGAGTTTTCAGAGAAATGTTGAAATCAGATTTTATCCAATAAATCCAGAAATTCAGAGACGTTAAGATCTATCTGATTTTCTCTATTTCATTTCCATCTCTGGGAGAGATTCTAGTTTCATTCATGGATCTCAATTTTGCCTACCCACTAGGATCACCTGAGAGGACTTGTAAATATCCAATGTCCCATGCCCTCACCCCAGCCGACATCCAGCAGATGGTGGAAGGTGGAGGTGCAGGACAGCCATACAGAGATGGCATCCTCATTCCGGCCTGCCTCAAGACAACTGGTGAGGACTAGTTTGCCACTCAGGGGTGCCTCTGCAATATCCACACACCCCCTCCCATCCCCCCACTCTTAGGTCTCCTGATTGTGCCAGTTCTCAGATCCACTCTGCAGAGGCACAGGAGGTCATAAAGATCATTTTTTTGAGCTCCAGAAGATAGAAAAGAAGTGAATAACTGCAATAAAGACACATCAGATCTCCATAGTTGGAAAGTTGGAGAAATCACCACCATCCAGCAGAACCTTGAATATCATCAGAGCAAGGGCAGAGAGAACCTATAGTAAAATCTTGCAGAGTTCAAACCTGCAGGAGGTCAGGGAGCTCAATTTGGGCCTTGTAGTCCGAATTCAGCCTGAATCTCAGGGATCAGCCATCAGCTAGCTGAGACTAAACAAAATAGTTCTGCACATGGCTACGCACACTGTCTATTGTGACAGCAGAGATATAGTCTGAAAGAGGCCTTTCAAATTCTTCTTTCTTTTCCTCATTCCACTCTGAAAATTCTTTCTTTTTTCTGTCTTCTTTTTCCAACTCAGACTCTTGCTCCCACATGTTATTCTTCATCTCCCTTACTGTTCCTGCTCCTGCCCTAACTTGCATTTCTTCTTTTATTATTTTTTCTTCTTTCTTCATTTTCTTTTCTTCTCTCATTTTCCTTCAAGAAAAGGTCAATAGTTTCAAGGGAAAGTGAGCCCCTATTACTGTTAGTTGTTATATTCTTATCCTTATTCTTGTACTCTGTCTTTCCCTCTTGTCTTCAACAGTTTCCTAAAGTTTGGTCATGCTGTGTCCTCTGGCTTCACTGGAAACCTTCTCCAATTCTTTTACCTATCTACTCTTCTCATCCTATCTCTATCTAAGCCCCCATCCTAAAGGATAAAGATGCTATATTGAAGAGTTTATTCGCAGTAAACATATTTTGAGCTGCTTCTTGATTTTGATTTAATTCACATGGTTTAAAGGTGATAGATTAATGAGTACCACAAAAGATCAATTTTTAAGTTGTGCTTGATCCTATTGTGTTGCTGATTGAATAAATTGGGCTAAAGAGTTGTGATTGATATAATGAATTGTCTTTTCTGATATTATGAGAATGTCTACAAGTCATAAGAGACTCAAAAGCTAAAGCACAACTATATCAAGAACATTCAAGTAATAACCCAGGAATTAAACCAAGGACAACCCAACAACAAAAATAAAAATGAGAAAACACTTAAACAAGACACAAAGACCAACTTCCAGTTCACCAATGGCAAACTGTAGGTCAAATTAGGTTGAAAAGTTTGACACCAGGACACCCTGAACTGATAACACAGAAAGTAACAAAACAGTTCAATCAGGCTCTAGAAAATTTAAAATAGAAATAATTTCCCAGATAACTACAGAGATGGTGAGCACATTGAAAGACATGATGAGAGACTCTAGAACAGAAACTGACAAAAAAATAGATGAGCTCAGGACCATGATAGAAACCGTGAAGGCCCAGAATAAGAAAGAAATGGAAACCATGAATGCCTAACATAGGAAAGAGATGGAATCCATCAGATTCAAAGTGATGGAATCCATGAAACAGATTCAAAGAGATATCCAGGTGATTAAAAACTCTATTGAAAGTTTTTGCAGCAGGATAAATGAATGTGAAGATAGACTTTCAAATAAAGAAGGTAGGATTGCAATCAGAGACTGTGAAAAGAGAGTTCTCTTAAAATTAGAAAGGGATCATGAGAAATCGATCCAACAACTCCTAGATGATGCAAAGAAGAATAACATAAGACTGATAGGAATCCATGAAGTAGCAGGAGAAAATACAAATAACTTTAAAAACTGTTCACAGAATTAATGATAGAAAACTTTCCAAACCAAGGGAAAGAATTTGACATACAGATAAATGAGGCATACAGGACTCCAACTAAAAAAAAAAAAATCTACACCTAGACATATAATAGTCAAGATCCCAGAAACGCAACAGAAGAACAAAATACTACAAGCAGTAAGAGAAAAGAAACAAATCACATGCAAAGGAAGCCCATCAGAATCATAGCAGACATTTCAACACAAACCCTCAGGTCAAGGAGAGCCTGGAGTAAGGTCTTTCAGGTCCTAAAAGAAAACAACCTCCAACCTAGACTGATGTGTCATGCAAAACTCTCTTTCATAATGGATGGGGAAATAAGATACTTCCATGAAAAAGAACACCTGAGAAACTTCATGAATACCAAAGGAAGCCCATCAGAATCATAGCAGACATTTCAACACAAACCCTCAGGTCAAGGAGAGCCTGGAGTGAGGTCTTTCAGGTCCTAAAAGAAAACAACCTCCAACCTAGACTGATGTGTCATGCAAAACTCTCTTTCATAATGGATGGGGAAATAAGATACTTCCATGAAAAAGAACACCTGAGAAACTTCATGAATACCAAAGCAGCATTACAAGGAGATCTAAACAATATCCTAGAAATAGAAAAGGAAGGTCACAACACCGTGAGGCCCAACAGAACAAATCAAATAGGCAAGGCAAGAAACTAAAAGGAGAGGGGGGGGAATTAAAAAGAGCCAACAACAGGAAAATAACATGACAATAATAAATAAGTACATATCAGTTATAACCATCAATGTCAATGGCCTCAACTCACCAATCAAGAGAAACACACTAGCAGAATGGATTAAAAAGCAAAATCAAACATTTTGTTGTATATAAGAAACACACCTAGTGCAAAAAGAAGCCCATAGACTAAAAGTGAAAGGATGGAAAACAGTTCTCCATGTGACAGGAGCCCAGAAAAAAGCAGGGCTGGCTATCTTATTCACAGACAAAGTAAATTTCAAACCAAAACTGATTAAGAGAGACAAGGACGGCCACTACATCTTTGTAAAGAGAACAATTCAAGAGGAAGAGATGACAATCATAAACATATATTCATGAAATATTAATGCCCCAAACTATATAAAATAAATATTAAGGAGCATGAAAAACCAAGTAAGCACTAATACAATTGAAGTGGAAGATCTAAATACCCCACTATCACACATAGACAGATCATCTAGGCAAAAAATCAATAATGAAATACTAGAACTGAACCAAGCTTTTGCACATATGGACTTAATAGACATATATAGAGTGTTCCACCCCACAAAATCAGAATATGCATTCTTTTCAGCAGCACATGGGTCATTCTCCAATATAGACCACATACTAGCTCATACAACAGGTTTGCATAAATGCAAAGGAATCCAAGTCATCCCCTGTATATTATCAGATTATAGTGCAATTAAACTGGAAATAAACAGCATAAGAAACTGTAGGAAGTTCACACGTACAAAGAAATTGAACAAAACCCTCCTGAAAAATCAATGGGTCACAGAGGAAATTAAAGAAGAAATTAGACAGTTTTTAGAAATAAATGATAATGCCAATACAACATATAGGAATCTATGGGACACAATGAAAGCAGTTCTACGTGGAAAATTCATAGCAGCGAATGCTCACACTAGGAAAACAGAGCGAGCTCAAATATGGAATCTAATGATGAATCTTAGACTCCCAGAAAAAGAAGAGCAAGAAAAACCCAAAGCACATACAAGAGAGGAAATTATAAAGATTAGAGCAGAAATCAATGCAATGGAAACTAAAAAAACAATACCAAAAAAATGAATGAATCAAAGAGTTGGTTTTTTGAAAGAAAAAATAAAATTGATAATCCCTTAGCTAACCTTGTCAAAAAAGGAAAGAAAAGGCTCAGATCCATGCAATTAGAAATGAAAAAGGTGAAGTCAAAACAGATACAGCAGAAATCCAGAGGATTGTCAGTACCTACTTTGAGAACCTGTACTGTAATAAAATGTGAAACACAGAAGAAATAAACAGATTTATAAATACTTATTAATTACCAAAGTGGAATGAAGAAGATAAAAATATTCTAAACACCCCAATTACAATCGGTGAAATTGAAAATGTAATTAGAAGTTTACCAATGAAGAAAAGCCCGGGTCCTGATGGATTCACTGCTGAATTTTACAAGACATTTAGAGAAGAACTACTGCCACTACTCTTCAAACTTTTCAATGAAATTGAAAGGGAAGCAATACTTCCAAATTAATTCCTGGAAGCAAGTGTTAATTTAATTCCCAAACAAGGGAAAGACACAACTGAAAAAGAGAACTACAGGCAAATCTCCTTACTGAACATAGATGCAAAAATCCTTAATAAGATACTAGCAAAGAGAATACAGAGGGTCATCAAGAAGATTATACACTTTGACCAAGTGGGACTTATTCCAGGGATACAAGGATGGTTCAACATACTAAATCAATAAATGTAATACATTATATTTACAGAGTCAAGGACAAAACCATATGATTGTCTCAATAGATGCAGAAAAAGCATTTGACAAAATTCAACACCCATTCATGATAAAAACCCTGCAAAAAGTTGGAATAGATGATCTATATCTCAACTTAATGAAGGCTATCTATGAAAAACCCACAACCAACATCATATTAAATGGCCAAAAACTGAAAACCTTCACTCTAAAATCAGAAATAAGACAAGGATGCCCAATATCAGCACTCCTCTTCAATACAGTTCTGGAAACATTAGCCACAGCAGTTAGACAAGAGAAAGAAATTAAAGAAATAAAGATAGGAAAGGAAGAAGTTAAACTGTCATTATTTGTTGATGATATGATACTCTACATAGAAGACCTAAAAAATTCCACCAAAAGACTGCTAGACTTAATTGACACTTTCAGCAGTGTACCTAAATACAAGGTCAACACTCAAAAATCAATAGCCTCTTGTACATAAAAAGCAGACTCAATGAGAGAGAAATTAGTGAAACAATTCCTTTCACAATAGCATCCCCAAAAAAGAAGTATCTAGGAATCAATCTAACAAAAGAAGCAAAAGACCTCTACCCTGAAAACTACAGCACTCTGAAAAAAGAAATCAAAGAGGATATAAGAAAATGGAAAGATATCCCCTGCTCCTGGGTAGGTAGAATCAACATAGTGAAAATGGCCATACTACCAAAACTGCTATACAGATTCAATGCAATGCCAATTGAAATTCCAACACTATATTTCACAGAACTAGAAAAAAGAATCCAAAAATTCATCTGGAACCAGAAGAGACCTAGAATACCGAAAGCCATCCTAGGCAACAGACACATGGCAGCAGGTATAACAATTCCCAATTTGAAACTATACTACAAAGTCACTGTAATAAAAACAGCATGGTACTGGCAAAGAAACAGATCTGAAGATCAGTGAAACAGACTGGAAGACACAAAAACAAATCCAGATGTACTCAGCTATGTCATATTTGACAAAGGAGCTGACCATCCTCACTGCAGGAAAGATTGCCACTTTAACAAATGGTGTTAGACAAACTGGATTTCAACCTGCCAAAGATTAAATCTGGACCCTTATCTTTCACCATGCACTAAACTAAAATCCAAGTTGATCTAAATGTTTAAAAAGAGACACTAAATCTGCTGGAAGACAAGTTAGGCAGAACTCTTGAAGATATTGCATAGGAAAAGACTTTATGAACAAATCCTAAGTAGCATGGGAACTAGCACAAAGAATCAACAAGTAGGATCTCATCTTATTAAAAAGCTTCTTCACTGCAAATGAAACCATCGCAGAACTAAAAGACACCCTAAAATATGGGAAAATATTTTCATCAGCTGCTCCTTAGACAAAGGACTATTATGTAGAATATGTAAAGAACTCAAAACAATCAGGCCCCCAAATAAAAAGATGAAATTAAAAAATGGGCCTCTGAAATGAACAGACATTTCTCAGACAAAGAAGTAAGAGCATCAAATAAATATATGAAAAACTGTTCCACATCACTGATCATTCAAGAGATGCAGATGAAAACAACACTGAAATTCCACCTCACCCCACAAAGAATTGCTGCTATCAGTAAATCACACAATTACAAATGTTGGCGAGGTTGTGGGGAGAAAGAACCCCTCTCCATTGTTGGGGAGAGTGCAGACTGGTGCAACCATTATGGAAATCAATATGGAGATACCTCAAAGAAGTAGGATTAGAGGCTTCATTTGACCCAGGCTTTCATCTGCTGGATATCTTTCCAAAAGAATTGACAGAATCATATCACTGTGCTATATGTGCACCTATGTTTATAGTGGCACAGTTTGTAATAGCTAAAACTTGGAAAGAGTACATGTACCCATCAGTTGGAGACTGGATATAGATGATGTGATTTTTCTATAAAATGGAATACTACTCAGCCATAAAGAATGAGAAATTAGATTCATTCATAGGAAAATGGATGCATATTGAGGATATACTCTTAAATGAAATAAATAAGTCACACATGTGTAAATACCAAATAGTTTCTCTGGTGTGAAAAACTATAATTATACATAAGATCCTAATGGTATAATTGACAATGTGAAATAGGAAGAAAAGGGCTAAAGATGTAGGGGAAGTGGGAAGGGTAGGGGAAGGAAAATAAGGGAAAAGATAAAAATATGAAAAGATGGAAATAAAGTGTTTGTAAATAGGGAGGAGAGGAGTGGGTGGAAGGAGGGCAGGAGTAATGGGAAAAAATGAGAAACCAAGTTCTGTCATGTAGAGGTATAAGATCTCAATGATGAATGTACTGTATACCTAAAAAGTACCAATAAACTCAATGAGAAGAAAAAAATATCTAATGTTCCAAGCCTTTCCCAGGGCAATTAAATGAGACTCTTTAGAGTGGCACCCAAGCTTTAGTGGTTTTAAACTCCCCAAGTGATTCAACTGTATAGCCACAGTTTAGACCATTGTGCTGTATTCGTAAAATAATATAATAACTTCCACTGTGATACTCAACATCAATGCACCAATGTTAATTCTGGCTTTGTTTTGGTGACTGGATTTTTGCTTTGCCCTGAAAGTAATTATTTTCTTACTCAACCACTGTGGTGACTGTATCATGTGACAACAGTAACTTCCCCAGCACCCAAATCTTGTATTTCTTTCAACTTTCTCCAGCCTTGAACAATATCTGAACTTCAGTTCCAAGGTTAAAGCCTTGTTGACAAATATCTCTGATTCCAATAGCTTGGCAGCCTGATTTTCTTCCTCACAGAGTTACTCCATTCAATCCCTAGCCAAAGAATAGCCTTTAATGAAACCTAACATGGCTTTGATTCCTCCAAAGTTCACAGCTAAAATAAGCCTTCATTCTCTTAATAAACTTGTATATTTCTTCATATTATGTTGTAAGAACCCATTGTATTTCCCTTTTCTGAAATTGCTGTGTAAAGCTTTACTTTAGATTTTTGGAACTGTGAAATTAAAATTTGTGGAGCATTTGCTAGCAGGAAATTATCATTGAGTTGACAATATAGCTTTGTTTTCCAGCCTGTTCTAACACAGAAGAGATCACACCTAAAAGATATACAATCTCTCACACCTTTCTGCTCCTTCAACAAACCTATCCATGCCTTCTATGATATATATATTTATGATATCTATATATATCTATATATCTATATATATATATATGCCTTCTATCTTCTTCCATCCAGTCTCAGTCTGTGTATATGTTTCTACTCTAAGCACTTATACTATGAACTTCATTTTGTCCCCTTCCTCAGTGATCTTGCTTCTTTAATTCAAATTCCCCTTTCTATTACTAAGACATCTAAAAAGTTATTGCACACTCCATATTTAAAGCAAGCAAACAATAATCCCTCCATCAGGCCTATATTTTCTTCATGACAACATTATACTTTCCCACTCACTTTTTTGCAAAAATACTTCAAAAAGATACTCAATTCCCATATTTAACATACTACAGTCTGGCTTATGACAATTCCTCCTAAAAGTGCCATTGCAGAGATCTCCAATGTCCTTCCACTAGCTAAAAGTAAATAAATGTTTTCCTAATTGTTCAATTTGTCCTCCCTACAACATGTAACAGCTGCACTTATTCTGTCTTCAAAACTGTTTCTCCAGCATGTGAACTGACATCATTCCTGTTTCTTCTGACAGGACTGTGTATCAGTCTTCATTATAGGTGTAACTTTCTCCATTCTTGTGGTTTTCACTACATTAAAAATCTTGGCACTCTTTTCAACTTGACATATTCTCTATCAGGTAATTTTTGCATACTGTTGATTCCAAGACCTTTAAATCCCACATAGACTGTATGTCTAAATTTTAGACTTGCATTTTCAACCTTCTTCTGCATGAATCATAAACATCTCAAACTCAACCTACAATTTCCCAGCCATTGTCACCTCTACCACTCCACTGAATCTCTCAGAAAACTTTTTTCCACTGTTTACTGGTACATTTAAAGCAAACAATTTAGTTACATTTATCATTGGGATCTTATACCTTTCCATGATGTATCTTGGTTCTTGTTTTTCCCTTTAAATTTTCTAATGGTATCCTAGTTAGAAATTCACTTGACATCCCTTCTTTATGGCATAGTTTGACCTGCAGGCTTTTTTATTCTCCTATGTCATATTCTTCTCTGAACATTCTCTCTCTCTCTCTCGCTCTCTCTCTCCCTCCCTCCCTCACTCCCCCCTCCTTTCTTACTTTCTCCTTTTGTGTAGTTATTCCTCTCTGTTTCTCTGGTGCAGTTAACATTTGGGTACCATCAATTGAGAGAATCTTTCTGCTGCCATAGTGAAGGAGAAGCATTGCCTTTTAAAGAAAGTTATGCTTCAAAAGATAAGAAATAATACTGGCATGACACAAGATGAAGGGATATAGAATATCTATTCAGACTTCCTTGTATGTCAAAACACTTTTTGAACCAAGGGTAATGACAAAGTCACTGCTTTTAATCCACATGTTTTTTGGCAAAACACACAGAGTCACAACTATTAGCAGAAGACCAGGACAAAAACCAAATGTGGTTTCTTATTTATTTATGATCTACTTAAAGGCAGAACTCATTCTATCATCCCTAAATTTCAAGCATCTGTGACACTACTTGATCGTTATAAAAACTTTTTAAAAATGTTTTGAAAACAAATGAGTGATTTAAAACCTCTCAGGACCCAGTTAATGAGACATTTTGACTTCTCCTATACAGAGGCTAGAGAAGAGAAATAGGGTAGTAATGACAACCAATGGTTAAGAGATTTCGTGGTGGATCCAACTGATGTTGAAACAAGGAGAGCTAAAGGGGATGATTTAAAATATGATTGGGTCCCAGCGATAAAGGAAAATACACACTTGGTAGGAACATGTATGGGATAAAGGTAGGAGTGTGTGGGAACCTGAATATTCTATCTTGAACAAGGAGTTATTCTAAGTGATAAGATGTTCTACCACAGAGAAGTAGTTTGGCACAGTGATTAAGAAGGCAGACTGGATTCACAAGTGGAACTCAATTCACACTTATGTTGCTTATCGGCTATATGAATTTATACAAGCAAGCTGTGGAAAGTTACTTGATCTAGCCAAGCTTAAATAACATCATCTATAAAATAAATATAATAGTATATCTCATAAAATTGTTATCCGAACTAAAGGAAATAATGCAAGCAAGATTCTTTTGATGATGACTTATAGTAAGTCCTCAGTAAATGCTAATTAAAAAAACTCAGGCACTGCAAGAACTGGGTAGTGACAATAAAAGTTGGCCTGATTTTCAAAACATGATCTGGGAGTAGGCATTTAAATTTATTTCAGTAGTCTTTGTAAATAGGGAAGGAAGGAGGGGGTGAAGGGAGGGCAGGTGTATGAGGAAAAATGAGAATCAAGACCTGTAATGGAAAGGTACAGATTTCCCAGTGATGAATGTAACTGTACTGTATACTTTAACAGTACCAATAAACTCAATAAAAAAGAAGAAATTTTGTTTTAGTCATTGGATCCAAATAAATTCTTCTCAGGATGCTGAAAAACATCTGCCATCTGACCATGAAACTCTCCACTAATTACCTTTGAGAAGTAACAATTCAGTCTGGGTTCTGTAGAAAATACATCCTAAGGCAAATGCTTATTGCTAATAATTTGTTGAGATATTTCCATCTCAAAAATTGAGAGGTAGAGAAGGGAGTAATGAGGCAGAGAGTGAAAGGAAAGATAAGAAATATACTACCTAGTTTTCTGATAATGTGTTCACTTCTCAGACGCAAGCAGCAGAGGTTGTTCGTCTTAAACTATATCTCTGCCCTGTCTCTGTCTCTGTTTCCCTCTCTTCTAAATAATATATGGACATATGGACTTCTGTCATTGGTCACTGGAGATAAAATATTCAGTAGTCCTGACACACACCAAAACATGTATTGAAAACCTCTATTTTCATGACTAAAATCATCCAAGTACCATGACATATCTCTCAACATCACTTGCTTTATGATCACTGATTGCTATTATGCGTTATCCAACTTCTACCATTGGAGATAGAGTAGTGGGCTGCTTAAGACATTAAAGAAAATCAGAGTGATACAAGAAATTAGACATGAAAAAGTAACTAACTTATTGTATCCTTTCTTTCAACATGAATGAAATAGATCATTGTGTTATATTATTGCCCACTAGGGCCTATTGTTTCGCTCCTCACTTTTATTTTTCTTTTTGCATTTTTCCTTTCCCTTCTTTCCTTTCCACCCCCCCTTCCTAGTTCCCTATCCCTTTCAACATTTTCTTCCTATTTAACAATATCTATTATGCACTTTGGTCCTCATTTACACTTTCAGTTTCTCACACCAGAGAAACAATTTGGTACTTACATATATGTGTCCTATTATTTCACTTAAATGTACGACCTCAAGGTGCATTCATTTAGCTATAAATGTTTCTAGTTTATCTTTATGGCTGAGTAGTACTCCATTTTATATTTTTAAAATACCACATCTTCTTTATCTGACACCACTTATGAGCATTTGGGCTCTTTCCAAGTTTTAGCTATTACAAACTGTGCCACTATAAACACGGGTGAGCATAATATCATTGTGGTACAATTTTTTAATTCTTTTGGGAATTTACCCAGAATGGAGGCAGCTGAGTCAAATGAAACTTCTAGTTTCAGTTTTTTGAGGAATCTCCACACTCATTTCCACAGTGGTTGCATCAGTCTGCACTCCCATCGACAGTGGAGCAGAGTTCTTTTTTTTCCACAGCCCTGATCCTTACTTTTATTTTCATTCCACTTGTGGATCTGGTGGTATGAATTAGCACATAGCCCTAGAGGAACTGTTTTTCATATTAATCCATGTTATTCTCAAATTTCTATATCTGTAGATGAGGATATGACATGTTTCAAATGCCAGAAATAGTTTTGCTTTTATGAAGATATTATATAACATTTAATTCAAATTTCAATAACTACATAAAATGTCAGTTTTATTTAAGTAAGTTTGACTTAAAATTTTGACACAAATTGTAAGCTATGCTTATCTTTTGATCTTAAAGACAGTTCTGAATATTTTGAAGAAAAGACTTTTTAAAACATGTAAAACACTATTTAAATTTGCTTTCATATTTATTTTAATTTATATTTTATAACAATACATACAAAATTTGTATCTTAAACTAAGGGTGTTTATTTAATTTTATTTTTATTTTCATTTTTTTGTACCAGGCATTGAACTCGGGTCCTTGTGCTTGAAAGGCAGGCCACCAAACCGCTGAGCTAAATGCCTGGACATAAGTGTATTTATTAATATTTTAGGTCTGTGCTTCCAGTGTGGTAGCCAGCAGCCATACAAGTGTCATTGAGCACTTGACATGTGGTCATCCTACATTGAAATGTGCTGTAGGTATAAGATATGCATTAGCTTTTTAACACAATATCAAAAAGGAATATTGAATAACTCATTAGTAGTGTTATTAACTGCATGTTGAGAATGCACTTTTCTGATATATTGGTTTGGGTTTTATGTTTGTTTGTTTGTTTCTCTTATTGAGTTTATTGGTACATTTAAGGTATACAGTACAATTATGTTCATTATTGTGATCTTGTAACTTTACATGACAGGTAGGTCTTGGTTCTCATTTTTTTTCCCTTGTCCATGCCCTCCCTTCACCCCCTCCTCCCCTCCCCATTTACAAACACCTTATTTCCACCATTTCATTTTGTCATATTTTTTTCTTTTCCCTTATTACCTTTCCCCCTACCCTTCCCATTTTCCCTACACCTTTAGCACTTTTCTTCCTATTTCACATGGTCAATTATATCATTATTATTATATCACATTATACTTTTTCACACCAGAGAAACTATTTGGTATTAACACATGTGTGACTTGTTTATTTCACTTAGGAGTATATAATATGTATCCATTTTCCTATGAATGAATCTAATTTCTCATTCTTTATGGCTGAGTAGTATTCCATTTTACAGAAAAACCACATCTTTATCCAGTCTCCAACTGATGGGCTAATGGGCTGTTGCCAAGTTTTAGCTATTACAAACTGTGCTGCTGAAAACGTGGTGTGCATATATCACTGTGGTATGATTCTTTTAATTCTTTTGGAAAGATACCCAGCAGAGGGATGGCTGGGTCAAATGGAACCTCTAGTCCAAGCTCTTTGAGGTATCTCCATATTGATTTCCATAGTGGTTGCATCAGTCTGCACTCCCACCAATAATGGAGAAGGGTTCCTTTCTCCCCATAACCCCACCCAACATTTGCTATTGGTTGATTTGTTGATAATAGCCATTCCTCAAAGCCCACTATCACTACTCCTCTTCGATATAGTTCTGGAAATATTAGCCATAGCAATTAGACAAGACAAAGAAATTAAAGCAATAAAGATAGGAAAGTAAGAAGTTAAATTGTCATTATTTGCTGTAGATATGATACTCTACAATGAAGACCCCCAAAACTACCAAAACACTTCTAGACTTAATTGACACTTTTAGCAGAGTAGCTGGACACAAGGTCAACACCCAAAAATCAATAGCCTTCTTGTATGTAAATAACAGAGTCACTGAGAAATTGGGGAAACAATTCCTTTCACAATAGCATCCCCCAAAAAGAAGTATCTAGGAATCAATCTAACAAAAGAAGCAAAAGACCTCTACCCTGAAAACTAAAGCACTCTGAAAAAAGAAATCAAAGAGGATAGAAGAAAATGGAAAGATATCCCCTGCTCCTGGGTAGGTAGAATCAACATAGTGAAAATGGCCATACTACCAAAACTGCTATACAGATTCAATGCAATGCCAATTGAAATTCCAACACTATTTTTCACAGAACTAGAAAAAAGAATCCAAAAATTCATCTGGAACCAGAAGAGACCTAGAATAGCAAAAGCCATCCTAGG
>NW_022900951.1:25902293-25996396 GCF_012274545.1 Fukomys damarensis
CCACTGTAATAAAAACAGCATGGTACTGGCAAAGAAACAGATCTGCGGATCAGTGGAACAGACTAGAAGACACAAAAACAAATCCAGATGTACTCAGCTATGTCATATTTGACAAAGGAGCTGACCATCCTCAGTGGAGGAAAGACAGCCTCTTTAATAAATGGTGTTGGAAAAACTGGATTTCGACCTGCCAAAGATTAAAACTGGACCCTTATCTTTCACCATGCACTAAATTAAAATCCAAGTGGATTGAAGATCTAAACTTTAAAACAGAAACACTAAACTTGCTGGAAGACGAGTTAGGCAGAACTCTTGAAGACATTGCATAGGAAAAGACTTTATGAACAAATCCTCAGTAGCATGGGAACTAGCTCAAAGAGTCAACAAGTGGGGTCTCATCTTATTAAAAAAACTTCTGCACTGCAAAAGAAACCACCAAAAGAGCTAATCCCGGTGGGGGGGGGAAAGCTTCTGTACCTCAAAAGAAACCATCAATAGAACTAAGAGACAACCTACAACGTGGGAAAAAATTTTTAACAACTGCTCCTCAAAGGACTATTATCTAGAATATATAAAGAACTCCAAACAACCAGCCCCCCCCATATATAAAGACCCAATTCATAAATGGTCATCTGAAATGAACAGAAATTTCTCAGACAAAGAAGTAAAAGTAAATATGTGAAAAAATGTTCCACATCACTGATCATTCGATAGATACAGATGAAAACAACACTGATGTATTGGTTTTTAAATAAAATGCATTGTTAAACTGGTTCCATTTGTTTCAGTTGACTTTTTATTGTGGCTACTAGAACAGTTGAACTCATGAAGGTGGCTCAAATTTCTATTAGACAGCACTTATTTAACCACATCTATCAATAGATATACCACATGACGATCTCAAGTATAATAACAAAATTATTCATTTTAATGAAATCAAGGGAAAGGAACTCATTTTGAAATAAATATACAGTGGCTTATGAAAGATGTATGTATTTATCTTGTTATTCATTCAAACATCACCAATCACATGTGCACCACAAATGTGAATTGCTCATCCTTGATATTTTGCCATCTTTTATTTTTCAGGAATATAATAGCATTCCTTAAATTGTTTTGTTATTATGACACGATGTACAGTGCCATTAATCTTTTTCAAGTCACAATTACAGTGCGATGCACAACTACTAGAATGATCAAAATAAAAAATACAACATCAAGTGCTGGTGAGGATATAAAGCAACAAGTACTCTCACTCATTTCCAGTAAGCAAGCAAAATGGTACCACCATCCTGGAAAATGATTTAACAAATTATCTTCAAAAGTAAACATACATTTATTATAGAAGCCAGCAGTTCCATACCTGAGTATTTACACTAGAGCTGTGGTTGTCAATCATTTCTTTCTTAAGAGGCCAATAGGCAATATTTTAAGGACATTTTGTCCAGCCATATGGTCTTTATCACAACTATTCAATTATACTATTTTAGAGCAAAAGTATCCATGGACAATACATAAATGAACAAGTGTGGCTGTATTGCAATAAAACATTCTTTATAAAAACAGGTGATAGGCCACATTTGGCCAGAGCACTTTATGTAATTTGCTGATCTCTACTGAAATGAATTCACAGAAAAGCTTGTACATGGCTATTCACAGCAGCTTTATTCGTAATTTGCAGACACTGTAAACAACCTAAATGTCCTTCAACAGACAAATGGATGAAAACCTGTGGTATATTCATTTGATGGTATATTACTAAGCAATAAAAGAACTAAGTGATGATAGACACAACTTGAATGGAAGGCAAGGGATTTTTGCCGATTGTTAAAAGTCATTATTAAAATTATATACTATATGATTCCATATATATGATATTCCAAACAAATTAAAATAGCAGTGATGGAGAATATACAATAATTTCCAGGAGTATGTGGACATTATAACTATAAAGGTATAACATAAGAGGGGTTACAAGAGGGTTTTTTTTTTGTACTACTTGTGATGCTAGTAAGACAAATTGGTGACTAGATTAAAAATTAATAGACCCTTTTCTTAAGCTAAAATTCATAGACTTTTTATCAACAAAAAGTATAACTTTTTATTGTTTTCCCCTATTATTTTTCAAATTTATTAGTGTGTATTAGTTATACACATAGTGGGTTTCATTTTAGCATATTTGTACATACATATAACATGCTTTGGTCATTTTTACTCCCCGTTTCACTTTCCTCTTCCCATGAACACCTTCATCTTTTCTAATCATCTCCTTAATACTTTCTTATCCTTTATACTTTTAAAAGTTTTTAAAAAAACTTTTACAGTAAACTTAAAAATAAAGTAAAATATAAAATTTAAAGCAATCAAATTTGGATGCTAAATCATTTGGTTACCCTATGTATGAGTAAATCTCCTTATTTACCCTTATTATTGGATCACTCTCTGAAGGGTTGAATGTATGCTATCGTGACACAAAAGTTGAGCTTTATCTATAAGGCTATCCAGCCTTCCATCAGATGGGTGTGCATCAAATGACCTCTCTCATTTTTGGTGAAGCCTATGAGTTCTGGGATAGGTTAGGCTGGGAGGAACTCTCTGAGGAGTTAATATGAAAGGAGGAAGGGAATCATGTTAATCTCAGTAACAGGGAACATGAAATGCAGCATTTGAAGCAGGGTCAGATTTGTGTGTTCACAGAGCAGTAAGAAGGTCAGTGTGCCTGAGGTAGATAAATGAAAGAAAGAGTGGCAGAGAAAGCACTGAAGGAGTAGGCAATCCTCAGATCATATAGGTTTCTCATATCATAAAAATGTGTTTAAATCTAACTTAATATATAGAATTAGAAAACCAATAAATAGTTCTAAGTAGAAAAGAAATTCATTTGATTCATGTTCTTGAAATATAACCTGCACTACAGGAAAGAAAACATGAAAATGAAGTTATGCAATTAGGAAATTATGACTGTTTTTTAGGCTGAGATAACAATAACTTGAGCTAGGGTGGTAGCTCTGTTGTTGTTTGAAGCAAAGAGATTCTCAGTATATTGTGAAATAAGGTTTACAGGATTGGCTGAAAAATGAGATAAAGAGTCTGAGATAAAAGATCTATTTTCCAAGCTCTGTTCCCAGCACTGTACAGTACTGGAAAAGAAGCAATGAGAAATGGTTAGTGTGAGATATATTTTGAAAAAAGAGACATGACTTTGTAATAGATTGGAAAGCAGATGAAAGGGGAAAGATAAAATTAAAATTGACTCCTAGATTTTGAGTTTAAGCAAATAAATAATTCGAGACACTACATAAAAAAGTGGGAACACTGAAGAAACAGTAGATTTGGAAGAGGGATTTAAATATATGTTTTTAATTTGAGTAGAAGCATTAGTAAGTGGTTTCATATCAATCTGATCTTCAGAAACTCAATCAGGTAGATGTAAATGTTGAAGTTATCATCATTTAGATAGTATTTAAAAGTCCTAGGATTCATGAGGTTACCAAGAAAGTATGCATTTTTTAAAATACACAAAGATTAATCTGGGTCACTGTATAATTTAAAAGTCAAGAAGAAGAGGAAGGTTAGCAAAGAAATCTGAGAAGAAGCAACCAGTAAGGTAGCAAGAAAATCTGGAACCCCAAATTAAAAATGACTTCAGGGAGAGGATTATCCACTAGTCCTAAAGTTGCAGGGAGGGCAAGAAAAGTAGGCACTAAGAATTGAACATAGGGCTTGGTATTATGCCGATTATTAGTAACTTTGACAGGAACCTTTTCAAGGTAAAGAGAATAAGTATGGAAGTAGGATATGAAAATGTGAAGTCTTACTCTTTCATGCTTGTTCCCTTTCACAAGGGGTTTGAACTAAGAAAGGTATGACCTTAACTGGATGACTTTTAAGTGGGTTCAAATGTAATATAGTGTATGGTTGATAATTGTGTCTGGATAATGGCCATGTTCCAAGGACACATTGTTAGGGAACTCTACTGTAATTAGAGTTTTAAAATCAATAATAGTTATTTTCTATCTTGAAATATAAATGCCATGTATTAAATGATGAAGCAGATCCAAGTTAATATTTAATTCAATATGAGGATAATCTCTGAGGTCAATTCCATACATTTAAATGAAGCAAAAGACCAGCTCCGAAGGCAGCTTAATAACTTTACATCTTTGAGCGGCATCTCTAAAATCACAATAGCTGATATAGCTACCTTTGGAGCTAGTCATTTAATACATGGCATTGACCCACTTTCCTCTTTAATTATTTAAGGGTTAGCTGTTCAGTTGAGTCTTGTCCTTGCAGTGAAGAACACGACTATAATTTGATGTACTTTTTTAGTCAAAATTACAGATTTCGTATAACAAAGAGATCTATGCAAATAAATGTAAAAGTAAATCAAAAGATACAGAACTAATTTTTAAAATGTTGGCTCTCCAATATGACTCATTCAGATGCTTATGTTATAAGCCTAATGAGTGATAGATATTTTTCAAGGGAGAAATAGAATGTCCCTCGAACTCAGGAAAAAATAATTTATTCAAACTTTTGAAAGCCATCAGGAACTCTAACAGAGGAACAAAATCATAAATTTAATCAAATTTTTTCAGTTTATGTCTGAAAAGAAACTCATAGCAGATATTTTTAACAAAAAGAATCATAAAATAAACTCAAACCAGGGCAGGTAAATAATACTAATTCTTCCTAACGTCGCTAAGTCACACACAGATATTGTAAAAATGTATCATTAAACCACTCTTGGAGTCCATAAGATGGTCCTTTTCTGTAACAAATTTCCACCCTCTCAACGCTGAGGTTGTCTTCTTTGTATAATTCAGATATTCTCCAAAGTAAGTCTACCTGAAAGTTTCATGTCAAACTTTCTTCATAATATAGCAAGCATAATATTGAAATCAAGAAATTGTAATCTAAATTTTATTTATATGTAAGATAGTGCATTTATTCCCATTTTCTCTGAGGTGTTTGGAGTGTCATAGCTTCTGTTTGGAGTCAACAATTGATATGACATATATAAAAATGGGAAGTAATTTAGAGAACAGCAAAAATAGGAAAACAGCACTTTGAAGAAACTGAATACATTTTCCAAAAAGATGGAGTTTTTATCATGAGTGTTTATATAAAGCAGAGATACTTACAATGCTACCAGTTACCAATTTAAAATAAGCACAAAACTAGGCAAATATGATACAAGGACAAAAACAAGATGAAGAACTGGAGGATAAAATAATGTAGTTTAGAGGCTCTATATAGTATGAGCTAGCTAGGAATGGATCACATTTTGGCTCCTTGAAAGAATTGTGAAGATGTAATATAGTGAGGTACACGATTCAGACAAACTTTTTAGCACAGCCACACATTTCTCTAGTACTGAGGCTAGAGTAATAGGACATCATCTGTTACATAGTCATTAATGGCCTCAGCAACTTTCTTTCATAGAGTATAGCAATAGATTTTATAGGATTTTATAGGATTTCTTAATAAATATGGTACAATACTAAAAAATATTCAAGGGAAGCATTTTTAGGAGACACTAAAACAAGATGGGGCAAGAATGTCTCCTGGTTAATCTGCCATAAAGTAAAATAAGAATTTAGAGCCAAATTATTCAAACAATAGTTACTAACCACAAGGCCATGTATTACAATTAAATATAACTAAAGATTCAGTTTTCTGATCATACTAGCTACATTTCAAATCTAGTAGTCATTTGTGTCTGGTCTTACAGTGTTGAACTGCATAGATAAAGAATCTCTCCATAATTATAAGAAGTTCTATTGGATGGTGCTGACCCAGACTTTTTAAAAAAAGATTCACTGATCATTTTTCAAGTCACCTTGTCTCAGCCAAGCTTGTGACTGTCTCAGAGCAACTGTACATTTAAGGTTATGTTCTGACAGCAACCAATAGAGCAACAATTTCACATTGTTTGCTAAAGCCAGAATCATAACTTTACCAAGATGTGCGGAGGTCTTACTAATCTCCACCTAGGGGAAGAGTAAATGGTACTGGACTTAATGCCTATTAAATAAGACTAGAGAAAGGGAATCTGTCATTTTAAAAGATCAAGATGAGAGAATAGAAAACATTGACTAGTTGAAAGAGGTACTTTATAGTTATTCAAAACATGAGCAGAGAACAATGGTCTTTTCTGCCCAATGAAAACTGTTATTTCTCTGAATAAAAATATTTTACTATATATGCATTAGTAGTTTTAGACAATGATCATCATCTTTACCTCTGAAAGTTTTATCATCAGCTTAGCCAGAATTTCATGAATTAAAATTATATGGGATATAACAATTGCAATTGATTTTCGTAGAAACTCATCAGAATTTATGAACCGAAATAATGTTTTAAATTATTCACTTCTTCCAACATGCCCTTCACAAAGCACTGTTGCAACCATTTGGGTATCAGTTTCATAGGCATTTGATAGACAATGTAAGCAAAAATGGCATGATCTCACTGCTTCTTCCCTTAGTCTTCTATAAATATGCTCAACATAGCAGCTAGCATGATCCTCTGAAAACAGCAGTCAGATCATAGCACACCTCCTTCATAGCCAACCAAGTCCATTGTGAGCAGACTTGACAGCTCCCTCACCTCCCTTTACTAATTGCTCCTGGCTACATCAGCTTCAGCCACATTGCCATCTTTGCCCCTTCTCAAGTACACATGACCCTTTCTCAGGGCTTTGGACTTACCTTTGTAGTTTGCATAATTTTTGCACTACATATCACTTAGTTAACAACCTTGTATCCTTCAAGGCTGGATGTAAGTTGCACCTTCTTAATAAAATCCTTTCTTTACTGACTCTATTTAATTCTGCCATTTGTCAACCCCTTTCTAGTCTCCCAACCACTACCCTCCTCATCCTCCTTACCTCATTCTTTTAGCTTTCCCATTGAATTTGCCTTACAATGTATCATAGTGCCATACAATTGGATTATTTCTTATATGTGTTGTCAATTCTATGTCTCCTTCAACAAGAATTTAAATTCCCTAAAGACATTGTGCATTAGAGACCCCAGCCAGGGCCCTGCCCTGACTCCAGAGGCTTGGACATACCATCACAAGTCAAATGCCTATTCAGAAAAGAACTGCACAGGCACACAAGCTTCATCCAGAGGCCCATCATATCATCTATAAGTACATGCAGATCCCAGGGAAAAGCTGTGTGGACCAGAGCAGTGTGGCTTCAGGCAGATCCCAGGCAGGACCCTTCTCTGACCCTAGAGGCTCTGGAACAAAGGCCCAAACAAAAGGTCCACCCAGAAAAGAGCTGCACAGCCACAAGCTTCAGACCAAGGACCAGCCCATAGTATCAGTAAGTGTGTGCATATCCCGGGGATCAGCACTGTGGACCAAGGCAGCGTGGCTGCAGGTAGGACCCAGCCTAGGCCCCACACCGACCCCATTGGGTGGGGCACACATGCCACAGCCAAGGGCCAGCCTGAAAAAGAGCTACACAGGTTCACAAGCAACAGCCAGCATCTCACCCTGATTCCCTAGCCAGAACCATGCTAAGAAAACAGGAACTGGGGTGCACAGCCTCCAGCCAAAGCCCCCCCACACACAACAGGTACATAGGGGTAACAGCCAGAAGCATAGATACCATTTCAAGTGTGCACAGACTCCCAGCCAGAAGCCTGCCCAGACAAGAGGTCAGCTCAGGGATTCAGAAGGTCACCATTCTGAACTCAGGAATTGATGTATGGGTGAGCAGCAGAGAAAAAGCTGGTAGGTGGCTTGCTAAGAATTAAAGACCAATGAGTAAGCAAAAAGTTGCCTCAAAAAAAGGCACAGCAGGCTGCATCTGTTGAAATAAGAAGACACATAAACAAGTTCCAAAACCAGACTTCCAGATCACCTAAGGCAACCCAAAAAGGAAACAAGATGGAATAATCCAATATGCAATCACCTGAACTCCCTCAATTGGCAATGAGAGAGGATCTGGAAAAAATGAAATCAGAAAAATTTCTCAGATAACAGCAGAGATTGTTCCCATAGGGCAAGATATGGCTAATAAATCTAGAGTGGACACAGGTTAAAAAAAAACATAAAGGAGCTGAGTAACATGATGGAATCCCAACATAGGAAACAAATGGAATCCATAAAACAGATTTCCAGAAGATTGAAAGCTCCACTGAAAGTTTATGCAGCAGAGTGAGCCAATGTGAGGATAGAATTTCAGATATAGAAGATAGAATTGCAAATTTCTTGAAAATAGTAAAGGACCATGAAAAATCAATCCAGCAGCTACTAGAAAATGAAAAGAATAACATATGACTGATCGGAGTAAAGGAAGAAACAGGGGAGAGTGCAGATGATATTAAAAAAAAAAACTGTTCACAGAAGCATTGGCAGAAAATTCCCCAAGTAGGGGGAAAGAACTTGACATACAACTAAGTGAGGCATATAAGACTCCAACTACCATGATCCAAAAAATCTACACATAGTCATATAATAGTTAAGATTCAGAAATCCAACAGAAGAACAAAATTCTACAAGCTGTTAGAGAAAAGGAACAAATCACATACAAAGGAAAGCCCATCAGGATCACAGCAGACTTCTCAACACAAATCCTCAAGGCAAGAAGATCTTTGAGTGATGGATTTCAAGCCCCAAAGGAAAACAGCCTCCAACCCAGATTGATGTACCCTGCGAAACTATCTTTCAAAATTAATGGACAAATAAGATGCTTTCATGACAAAGAGCACCTTAGAAACTTCATGAACACCAAAAGAACACTCCAAAAAATTTTAAACAATATCCTAGGAAAAGACAATGAAAATCACAACCCCAGGTAGCTCAGCAGAATGAATCCATCAAGAACAATAAAAAATTAAACTCAGAAGAGGGGAATCAAACAAAAAGAAAGAGTCATTACAAGGATAAGTCAATACAAATCAGTTATAACCATCAATGTTAATGGTCTAAATCTACCAATCAAAAGAAATACACTGGCAGAATGGGTCAAGAAGCAAGATCCAACAATATGCTGCATACAAGAAACACATTTAATTCAAAAAGAAACTCATGGACTGAAAGTTAAAGGGTGGAAAACTACTTCATGTGATGGGAACCCCCAAAAAAGCAGGAGTAGTTATCCTCTATGCAGATCAAAATAATTTCAAACCAACACTAATTAAGAGAGACAAATAAGGATACTACATTGTTATAAAGAGAAAAATCCAAGAGGAAGAGATGACAATCATAAATATATATACAGCAAACACTATTGCACCCAACTATATAAAGTAAATACTAACAGACAAGAAAAATCAAATAAGCATTAAGACAATGTTAATGGAGGACCTCAATACGCAACTGTGACAAGTGGATAGATCAACTAGACAAAAAATAAACAACAAGATACTAGAACTCAATCCAAATCTTCAGCAAATGAATTTAACAGATGTTTACAGAACATTCCACTACACAAAATCAGAATATACTTTCTTTTCAGCTGAACATGGGTCATCCTCCAAAAAGACCACAAACTCCCTCATAAGTAACTTCAAAGGAATTGAAGTTATCGCCTGTATATTATCAGACTATAGTGAAATGAAATTGGAGATAAATAGCAAAAGGAACCACAAGAATAGCATAAACACATGAAAATTAAATAAAACCCATCTGAATAACCAATGGATCACGGGAAATTAAAGAAGAAATCAGACAGTTCCTACAGTTAAATGAGAATGACAATACAACTTATCAGAATCCATAGGACACAACGAAAGAAGTCTTTTGAGGGAAATTTATAGCAGTAAATATTTATATTAGGAAAACAGCAAGCTCAATTAAATAACCTGATGCTGAAACTCAAGCTTCTAGAAAAAGAAGAGCAGGACAAACTAAAATCTCATACAAGGGAGGAAATTATAAAGATCAGAGCAGGAATCAATGCAATGGAGACTAAGAGAATGATACAAAAAAAAAGTCAAGAGTTGATTCTTTGAAAGAATAAACAAAATTGACAAACCCTTAGCCAACCTTATCAAAAAAGCTAAAGAAAAGGCCCAAATCTAAGTAATTAGGAATGAAAAAGGTGAATAACAAAGGACCCAGCAGAAATCCAGAGAATCATCAATACCTACTTCAAAAACCTATATACCAACAAGATGGAAAATACAGAAGAAATGGAAAGATTTCTACATATGTATGAATTGCCTAAGTTAAATGAAGATGGCCTAAAAATTCTAAATGACCACATATCAATCAATGAAATTTAAAACTTAATTAAAACCTTACCAACTAAGAAAAGTCTGGATCCTGATGGCTTCACTGATGAATTCTGCAAGATATTTAGAGAGGAACTACTGCCACTACTGCATAAACTCTTCATTGAAGTCGAAAGGGAAGCAATATATCCAAATTCATTCCTGGAGGTAAGCATCACCTTTATCCCCAAAGGAGAGAAAGACCCAACTGAAAAAGAGAACTATAGACTATTCTCACTTATGAACATAGATGCAAAAATCCTTAATAAGATATGGGAAATAGAATGCAAATCAAGAAGATCATACACCCTGACCAAGTGGGACTCATCCCAGGGATGTAGGGATGGTTCAACATATGCAAATTAATAAATGTAATACACTATACTAATAGGTCCAAGGACAAAAACCATATCATCATGTTAATTGATGCACAAAAAGCATTTAAGAAAATCCAACACTCATTTATGATACCCCCCAAAAAATTGAAATAGATGGTCTCTAACTCAATCTAATAAAAGCCATCTATGAAAAACCAAGAGCCAATATCATACTAAATGGTCAAAAACTGATATCCCTCACAACAAAATCAGGAACAAGACAAGGATGTCCACTACCACCACTCCTGTTCAATATAGTTTTGGAAACATTAACCACAGCAATTAGACAAGGGAAAGACATAAAAGGATTAAAGATAGTAAATGAAGAAATCAGGTTGTCATTATTTGCAGATGACATGATACTCCATATAGAAGACCTCCACCAAAACACTTCTAGACATAATAACCAAATTCAGCAAAGTAGATGGATACAAGGTCAACACACAAAAATCAATAACTTTCCTTTACACCAACAAAAGGCTCACTGAAAGAGAAATGGGGCAAACAATTCCTTTTACAGTAGCATCCAAAAAATTGAAATACCTAGGAATCAACCTAACAAAAGAAATTAAAGACCACTATCTTGAAAACTACAGCAGTCTGAAATAAAAAGAGATTGAAGAGGATATCAGGAAATGGAAAGACATCCCTTGCTCCTGTGTAGGAAGAATCAACATAGTGAAAATGGACATACTTCCAAAACTGCTATATAGATTCAATGCAATCCCATTTGAAATCCCAGCAGCATACTTTACAGACCTTGAGAAAACAAACCAAAAATTCATTCAGAATAAGAAGAGACATAAAATAACAAAAGCAATTACAGGCAATAAACAGAAGGTAGTGGGTATCACAATCCCCAACTTGAAACTATGCTACAAAGCTGCTGTGATAAAAAAAAAAAGCATGGTACTGGAAAAGAAACAGACCCAATGACCAGTGGAACAGATTAGAAGATGCAGAAATAACTCCAGACACAGTCAGCCACCTCATATTCAACAAAGGAGCCAAGCACCCTCACTGGAGGAAAGATAGCCTCTTTAATAAGTGGTGCTGGAAAAACTGGGTTTCGACTTATCAAAGATTAAAATTAGACCCATATCATTCACCATGCACTAAACTAAAATCCAAGTGGATTAAAGATTTAAATATTAAAAAAGAAACCCTAAACTTGTTGGAAGATAAGTTAGGTAGAACTCTCAAAGACATTGGCATAGGAAAAGACTTTATGAACAAATCCTCAGTAGCACAGAATCTAGCACAAAAAATCAACAACTGGGACTTAATCTTTTTTTAAAAGCTTCAGTATTTCAAGAGAAATCACCAACAGAGCTAAGAAACAACTTAAAATGTGAGAAAAAATTTTACCAGCTGTTCCTCAGACAAAGGTCTACTATCTAGAACATAAAAAGAACTTAAACAAATCAGATCTCCCAAATTTAAAGACCCAATCCAAAATGGGCATGTGAAATGAACAGACATTTCTCAGACAATGAAGTAGAAGTAGAAAAAATGATCAACATCACTGGTCATTTGAGAGATTCAAATGAAAACAATGCTCAGATTCCACCTCATCCCAGAAAGAATGGATGCTATCGTGAAATCAACCAATAATAAATGCTGCTAGGGCTGTGGGGAAAGAAGAACCCTGCTCCACTGCTGGTGGGAGTGTAGACTAGTGCAATTACTGTGGAAAGCAGTATGGAGATACCTCAGAGAACTAGAGTTGGAAGTCCCATTTGACCCAGCTATTCCCCTGCTGGGTATTTTAGTCAAAGAACTAAAATAATCATACCACAGTGATATATGTGTACCCAAGTTCATAGCAGCACAATTCATGATAGCTAAAACTTGGAAGCAGCCCAATTGCCCATTAACGGGAGACTGGATAAAGAAGATGTGTGTGTGTTTTTTTTATAAAACAGAGTACTAGTCAGTCATAAAAAATGAGAAATTAGAGACATTTATAGTTAAATGGATGTACATTGAAGTAATACTCTCAAGTGAAATAAATAGGATACAAGTGTAAATACTGAATAGTTTCTCTAATGTGAGAAACTGAAAGTGTAAATAAGGACTAAAAGGTATAATAGATAATTTGAAGTAGGAAGAAAAGGGACAAAGACAAAAGGGAAGTGGAAGGGGTAGGGGAAAAGAAAGAAGGGAATGGAATTATATGATAAAATGAAAAGTGGAAACAAAGTCTTTGTAGATAGAGAGGGATGAAGGTGTTGAAGGGAGGTCAGGGGAATGAGGAAAAATAAGAACCAAGATGGATTGTGTAAAGGTGCAAATTTTCAATGATCAATGTCATTATATTGTATACCTAAAATGTACCAAAAATTAATTTAAAAAAAGTCATTGCTTGTTATTGGGGTCACTGATATCTCTACAACACTATTGAGAGGCACACACAAGGCACTGAAAAATTCATTGAATGAATGAATGACTTCATAAGAATTTCTCTTTCTGTTGAGAGACTTCTTTCTGGCTATTTCTAATTATCTAATAAAACAATGTGTAGTTTTCAGTTGGATAGGTCCTTAGCAATAATGTAGTGTAATCATGACTTTATATATGAAAGTAAACCATGCCCCCAGAAAGATTAAGTTATATCCCAAGGCCAATCAACTAAGTCATAGAGGCTCTAGGACTACAGGATAGACTTTCAGATTCTCAGTCTATCCATAGTGCGATTTTCCAATGCTATGTATAGTCAAAAGAATATGTCACTGTCTCTGATAGTTCTACCAGAAAAAGGAATGCTAACTTATTTTCAACTACAAAATTGTTGCAGTAAGGGGATAGCCCCATTGTGCAGCACAAACTTGAAAGGGTCAATTTAAGAATCTTTCTTTAAAATAGAAGCACATTACTCTACAAATACCTCGAATAAGTGCTAAGCAAATTAAAAGTTTGAAAATATACTTTACTTGAAGTAGAAATTAAGTAATTCAAAAATAATTGTCATCATAAATACGTAAACTAAACATTGATCATTTGCTGCTTCCTTTATATTTTCTGCAACTTGGAATCTACTTTATTCCCTTGTTAACAGCTGCAGTCTTAATGTGCATCTTTAGGAAAATAGGTGATTTTGGGTCCAAACCACTTTTATCTGTGGCTTATTAGAAGCATCCATATATCATAGCCTGGGGAAAGAAGATAAAATAGGGCATCTTTCTTGCATATAAATCATGGCTTGTGGATCATCGCTGTTAATTAAAAATCCTTGCAAGGCTAAATTCAACATGATGGAAGCTTAGGACATCCTTGCTAAAGGACAAACCTGGAAGGAAGTTTTTTCAGATTTCCATGAGAAAAAAAAAGTAGTATTGGATCACTACAGATCCTAGCTCTGGAGTTAGTGTTAAAATTTCTTATGCCTATTATTCTGAACCATAATTTGCTGCTGATTAAATGTGGACAAACTAAAACTTCCTTATTGTAAAAGGGTTACTTCTTTGGTTTTGTGGTATTTGTTGTTTCAATATTATCTGAGAAAATAAAAATACTAGTATTAACTGGGTATTGGAAACACATAGCTTTGATCATATAATGTGTGAATGTCACAAGGTCAGAAAAATATAAGCAGAATTTTTGCCATCCCATGTCAATGACATATTCAAAAGAGAGGCCCATTAGCCTTGAGTTTAGTTTGCATGGTTATTTGATACCCTTAATGCACAAAGGAGGATGGTTAGTATAGAAGTCTTTTCAAGGTATGAATGGATATTTATTTTAGGGTTGTAATTACTTATGCTCCTGGTCGGTGCCAGTCAGGTCAATAAGATTATATTCCAGAAATTGATTTTTCCCCCAATGAGTAAATAATGAAGTAATTTAACCTCGTCTGCTTCCTAATCTAAAACCTTTCGCTTCTACTGTGAGGAAAGGCAGCTACCTTCGCTTGAGAAGTGCTCCTGCACAAGGCCAATAAATACCTTTGGGTTTAATATGAAGGTCATGCAAAGCTGATCACTCAGGAAATGTGTACAGTTGAAGTTCATCTTCTGTTTCTTGAAGCCATCAATCCTGGCTTACAGAGATGTCTCCACCTATGTAAAAGGGCAAGCACAATATTGCATTAATCATGGACAGAGCTGTTACCCTGAGAATTTTTCTTTCCTTTATTCTAATTTAAGTGTTTATTCAGATACTGGCAGGAAAAGAAAAGAGTACCTAGCTGAAAATGAAAATAAAAAGGCAGATGGTGTAATGGTTGTTAATAATGACTGTTTAGATTATGAATTATTTGGGTTTGCATTATACTATGGATGCTATTTTATTATTGTGCAAGCTGTGGCTTCTTGAAGGAAACTACAGCTTGAAGGAAGGAAATCACAACTAGGTTTGCATGTTGTACCTGTTGTCACAGATTAAAATCACCTAGTAATCGAAGTAGTCTGATTTTCTTTCTTTATAATTCATGTAGCAAATAATGACAGCATCCAACAAGAACTCACACTTATTGCTTGCCAGGCATGGCATTATCTCACTTTATCCTTTTAAAATCAGGAATCTAGTTAGTAGAGGTTTCAGGAATAAAGAAAAGGCCAACAGATCACCAAATCTAAGCACTAGGCCACTGGATGTCAGTGCTTCCTGTGCCCACAGTTACTGTTACACATTATTCTCCAGGTCATTTATTTGCTAGTTATGCCTCCCATGCACAATATAGGATTATCAAAGAGGTTGCTTTTGCAATTTATAAGAAGTAAAAGGGCTGAAATGCATCTTGAAAAATAATAATTTAATTGACAATTATTTTCTCATACTTTAGAAGTTGGCACTGTATTCTTATTTGAAAAAAATATTTACAACTTCAGTATAATTTTGTTTACTCTATTTTATATTTATTATTCTGTGACAACTAGTAAAAGATATTTAGGATATTAAAAATAAGTAAAATATGAGAGGCTTACCAGGACACCAGCAGTGTAGGGGCTCAGGTCCCAGCCAGAGGCCTGTCAGACAGCAGAAGAGCATGGGGATCCAGACTTTAGATGGCAGAATGCAGAAAAGCTATCATTTTGAGCTCAGGAAGATGGTCTGCTGGTGAGCAGCAGAGAGAGAGGGCCTCTCCAAAGCTTGTTGTTCAGAATTGAAGCCCACTGGAAAGCAAAGAGAGTCACTGCAATAAAAGTGCAGTGGACTGCAGCGGTTGGTGAGTTGTTCAGGTCAGTACCTCCTACCAGAACCTGGACTTGCTGTGGGGAAGAGAAGCTCCAATGTGCAGTAGAATCATGAAGAGTTCAAACCCAAGGAAGGTCATAGAACTCAATTCCAGCCTTGAAGCCAGAAACAAGCTTGAACTTCCATGGACTACAGCTGGCTTGCTGAGGTCAGTCAACACAGATTGCATGCTGCATATATTTCCACCAGTGACAACAGAGACATGACTTGAAGAGGACATTCTTTTATTCTTTTCTTTTCTCCTTTTTTTCATTTTTTGCCTTTCTTGTTCCTATTTATGTCCTGTTTTGGTTTTTCTCGATTGCTCTTATTTTTATAGGAACAAGAATACAGTTTCTAGTTTTTCTTTCTCTGTTAGTTTGTTCTGTTCTTGTTTTTGTTCCTTCCTTCTCTATTTTTCTCCTGTCATCACCAGTTTCTCAAAGTTTGCATGCTATCTCTGTGTCTTCTAGCCTTACCTCTCCTTCTGTTTCTCTACCCCCACACACAATTTCTAAATCTTCGCCTCAGAGAGCAAATTCTCTGTATCAAAGGGCTTATTCACAGCAAACATATTTCTGGTGGGCTCTAGATTTTGATATAAAACCACAAGTTCATGTGGTCAAAGTGTTACATTAGTAGTTACCACAGTTTGTCATTTTCTAGGCTGTGTTTGATCCTATTGTTGATGCTGATTCTATCACTTTGGCCAAGGTGATATGATTGTTCTAGTCAGTTGTTCTTTCTAGTATATCAAGACTGAGATTGCCTAAGGGACATTACAGACTCAAAACCCAAATGCCAACTATATCTGGAAGACAATCTGAGAAGTAGCCATTCCCTTGGGATTCTAAATACTAGAAATAAAGATATTCACAATAAGCAATATATAAGCATCAACAAAGGAATTAAACCAAAAACATCAACAACAACAAAATAGAAATGAGAAGACACCCAAATAAGACAAAACCCAGACCTACAGATCACGAAAAGCAATCCAGGGGGCAAAGAGATGTAACAATCCAAAAAACAAGCACCTGTATTGCCTAAACTGGTAACAAGGGAAGTAACAAAATAGATGAAAATTGGATCTTATTTACACTTTTAGCTTTTAACACCAGAAAAATGATTCGGTATTTACAATATCCTAATGATGAATGTAACTGTACTATATGCCTAAAAAGTACCAATAAAATCAATGAACAAAAACAGGTGAAAGAGGCTCTGGAAAAAAATGAAATCAGAAATAACTTCTCAGATAACAACAGAGACAGTGACCATAAAGAAAGACATGATTAATAACTCTAGAGCAGACAGAGATTTTAAAAAATAGAAGAGTTGAGGAAGATGATGGAAACTACGAATAAGCATCATAGGAAAGACTTAGAAAACATAAAATATCCAAGCAGATATCCAAGAAATTAGAAATTCCATTAAAAGTTTCTACAGCAGAATAAGTTAATGTGACAACAGAATTTCAGATATAAAAGACAGGATTGTGGATAGCAAACATGAAAAGAACTTATTTTAACATTTTTTTGACTGGGGATCAAACTTAGGACCTTGCATTTGGGAGGCAGGTGGCAGTACCACTGAGTTAAATCCCCAGGCCGACAAAAATCTTGAATATAGCAAGAGACCATAATAAATCAATCCGATAGCTACAAGATGATGCAAAAAAAATAACATAAGATTTATTGGAATCAATGACATAACTGAAGATAGTGCAAAAGACTTAAATAAACTTTTCACAGAAGTAATTGTAGAAAACTTCTCAAACAGGGAAATAGAATTTGACATAAAGATAAGTGAGATATATAGAACTCCAACTAGCCATGATCAAAAAAACTCTAATAGTCATGATTACATAAACCCAACACAAGAAAATATTAGAAGCAGTTAGAGAAAATAAACAAATCAATACAAAAGAAAACCCATCAGAATTACAGAAGACTTCTCAACAGAAACCATAAAGACAAGGAGAGCCTGGAGTAAAGTATTCAAACCCTGAAAGAAAATAATCTTCAACCCATTTTGATGAACCATACAAAACTATCTTTCCAAATAATATATTCTCATGACAAAGAACAACTGAGTAACATCATAAATATAAAACCAGTCCTCAAAATATTCAAAGCAATATCCTAGGAAAAGACAACCAGGGTCACAATTCCATGAAGCCCAGAAGAACAAGTCTATCAGGCAAGGCAAGAAATTAAATGCAAAGGGGAGGATTTGGAATGCCGCTATGAGATCTGCTCTCCCTCGGGCCTGCTTGGGTCCATTCGGCAGGACCGGGTAGCCACACCCTCCCCTGCCTGCTCCACCAGCAGCTCCAGCAAGGAAGGCAGTAGGAAGGGTGCCTCTGAATCCCCCCCACACACACTCTGGGCCAGTCCTTGGACCCACTCTGCAGAGGCATAGGTGGTCATAAAGGGTATTTTTCTGAGCTCCCAACTTTGAACATCTTTAAAGAAAAGGAGGGGAAAACCTGTAATAGAACTGTGTGGAGTTCAACCCTGAAAGTTGGGGAACTCAATTTGGGCCTTGTGGCCTGAGGTTAGTCTGAGTCGTGGGGATCTGCCATTGGCTAGCTGAGATAAGGGGACTTGGTTCTGCACATGGCTGCGCACATGGTATATTATGACAGCAGAGATATAGTCTGAAAGAGGCCCTCCAAATTCATTTTTGTCTTTCTTTTCCTCATTCCACTCTGCAAATTCTTTCTTTATTTTTTTTCCTCTTTCTCCAACTCAGTCTCTTGCTCCACCATCTTATCCCTCATGTCCCTTTCTGTTCGCATTCCTGCCCTAACTCAGACTTCTTTTATCAATTTTTCTTTTTTCTTCATGTTTTTTTCTTCTGTCATTTTACCTTTCTCATGGGTCAATAGTTTCAAGGAAAAGTGAGCCCCTATTACTGTTAAGGGGATATATTCTTGTCCTTTTTCTTGTACTCTGTCTATCCCTTTTGAAATTAATAGTTTCATAAAGATTGTATGCTCACTCTATGTCCTCTGGCTTCACTTGAAACCTTCTCCAATTCTTTGACTTACCTACTCCTCTCATCCTAACTCTGTCTAAGCCCCCATCCTAAATGGTAAAGATGCTATATTGAAAAACATCACTGCAAATATACTTTGGGCTGCTTCTTGATTTTAATTTAATTCACATGGTTTCAAGGTAATAGATTAATGACTACCACAAGTGGTCAATTTGCAAGTTGTGCTTGATGCTATTGTGCTGCTGGTTGTACCAAATGGGATAAAGGATTGTGATTGATTAAATGAGTTGCTTTCTCTGATATTATGAAAATGAGAATGTCTATGAGGCTTTAGAAATTCAAAAGCTAAAGCGCAACTATGTCAGGAAGATTTAAGCAATAACCCAGAAATTACACCAAGGACAACCCAATAACAAAAATAAAAATGAGAAGAAAATTTAAGCAAGACACAAAGACAGACTTCCAGTTCACCAATGGCAAAGAGTAGGGCAAATGAGGATGAAAAGTCTGATAGTGAACCAGCAGGACACCCTGAACCCATAGCACAGGAAGTAACAAAACAGATCAATCAGGCACTAGAAAAATTGAAAACAGAAATAATTTCCCAGATAACCATAGAGATGGTGAGCAAAATGGAAGTCAAGATTTGAGACTCTACAACAAAAACCGACAAAAATAATGGATGAGCTCAGGACCATGATAGAAGCCATGAAGGTCCATCATAAGACAGAAATGGAAATGAATGCCCAACAAAGCAAAGAAATGGAATCCATAAAACAGATTCAAACAGATATCCAGAAGATTAAAAACTCTATTGAAAGTGTACACAACAGAAGAAAAGATTGCCAAGATAGAATTTCAGTTATAGAAGATAGGATTGCAGTCAGTGACCATGAAAAGAGAGGTCTCTTAAAAACAGTAAGGGATCATGAGAAATTGATCCAACATCTCCTAGATGATGCAAAGAAGAATAACATAAGACTGATAGGAATCCATGAAGTATCAGGAGAAAATACAAATGACTTAAAAAAGCTGTTCACAGAATTAATGACAGAAAACTTCACAAACAGAAGGGAAGAATTAGACATACAGATAAGTGAGGCATACAGGACTCCAACTAGCCAAGATAAAAAAAGAAATCTACACCTAGACATATAATAATCAAGATCCCAGAAATCCAACAGAAATATAAAATGCTACAAGCAGTAAGAGAAAAGAAACAAATCACATGTAAAGGAAAGCCCATCAGAATCACAGCAGACTTTTCAACACAAACCCTCAGGTCAAGGAGAGCCTGGAATGAGGTCTTTCAAGTCCTAAAAGAAAACAACCTCCAACCTAGACTGATGTATCCTGCAAAACTCTCTTTCAAAATGGATGGGAAAAAAGATACTTCCATGACAAAGAACACCTGAGAAAATACATGAATACCAAACCAGCCCTACAAGCAATTCTAAACAATATCCTAGAAAAAGACAATGAAGGTAACAACACCATGAGGCCCAACAGAGCAAATTAAATAGGCAAGGCAAGAAAGTAAAAGGAGAAGGTGAAAAAGTAAAAAGAGTCAACAAAAGACAGATAGCATGACAATAATAAGTCAGTACATATCAGTTATAACCATCAATGTCAATGGCCTCAATTTACCAATCAAGACAAACAGACTAGCAGAATGGATTAAAAAGCAAAATCAAACAATATGTTGTATACAAGAAACACACCTAGTGAAAAAAGAAGCCCATAGACTAAAAGTGAAAGGATGGAAAACAATTTTCCAATAAAAAGCAGGGGTAGCTATCTTATTCACAGACAAAGTAAATTTCAAACCAGAACTAATTAAGAGAGACAAAGAAGGCAACTACATCCTTGTAAAGGGAACAATTAAAGAGGAAGAGATGACAATCAGAAACATATGCATGAAATATGAATGCCCCAACTATATAAAACAAATATTATGTAACATGAAAAACCAAATCAGCACTAATACCATTGTAGTGGGGGATCTAAATACCCCACTACTAAAAACAGACAGATCATCTAGGCAGAAAATCAACAATGAAATACAAGAATTCAAACAAGCTTTTGAACACATGGACTTAATAGACGTCCATAGAGTGTTCCACCCCCCAAAATAAGAATATATATTCTTTTCAGCTGCACATGGGTCATTCTCTAAAATAGACCACATACTAGCTCACAGAACAGGTCTGAATAAATGCAAAAGAATCGAAATTATTCCCTGTATATTATCAGATCATAGTGCAATCAAGCTGGAGATCAATAGCATAAGAAGCTGTAGGAACTTCACAAATACATGTAAATTGAACAAAACTCTTCTGAACAATCAATGGAACACAGAGGAAATTAAATAAGAAATTAGACAGTTTTTACTAATAAATGAAAAGCCAGTACAACCTACAGGAATCTATGGGACACAATGAAAGCTGTTCTATGTAGAAAATTCAGAGCACTGAATACCCACACTAGGAAAACAGAGCGAGCTACAATAAATCACCTAATGATGAATCTTAGACTCTTAGAAAGACAAGAGCAAGAAAAACCCAAAACTCGAACAAGAAAGGAAATTATAAAGATTAGAACAGAAATCAATGCAATGGAAACTAAGAAAACAATACAAAAAATAAATGAATCAAAGTGTTGGTTTTTTGAAACAATAAATAAAATTGATAAACCCTTAGCTAATCTATCAAAAAAGGAAAGGAAAGGCTTAGATCCATGCAATCAGGAACGAAAAAGGTGAAGTCACAAGCAGATCCAACAGAAATCCAGAAGATCATTAATACCTACTTTGAGAACCTGAACTCTAATAAATTGGAAAACAGAAGAAATGGACAGATTTCTTGATACTTATGAATAACCAAAGTTGAACAAAGAAGATAAAAACATTTTAAACACCCAGATTAGTCAGTGAAATTGAAAATGTAATTAAAAATTTACCAACAAAGAAAAGCCCAGGTCCTGATGGATTCACTGCTGAATTTTACAAGACATTTAGAGAAGAACCATTGTCTTTACTCTTCAAATTTTTCAATGAAATTGAAAGGGAAGCTATACTTCCAAATTCATTCGTGGAAGCAAGTATCACCTTGACTCCCAAACCAGGGAAAGACACAACTATAAAAGAGAACTACAGGCCAATCTCCTTAATGAATATAGATGCAAAAATCCTTAATAAGATACTAGCAAACAGAATGCAGAGGATCGTCAAGAAGATCATACACTCTGACCATGTCGGATTTGTTCCAAAGATGCAAGGATGGTTCAACATATGTAAGTCAATAAATGTAATACACTATATTAACAAAGTCAAGAAGAAAAACCATATGATCCTCTTTACAGATGCAGAAAAAGCATATGACAAAATTCAACACCCATTCATGATAAAAACCCTGCAAAAATTGGAAGTGATGGTCTATATCTCAACTTAATAAAGGCTATCTATGAAAAACCAACAGCCAACATCATATTAAATGGGCCAAAGCTGAAAACATTCATGTTAAAATCAGGAACAAGACAAGGATGCCCACTATCACCACTCCTCTTCGCTATAGCTCTGGAAACATTACCCATAGCAACTAGACAAGAGAAAGAAATTAAAGTAATGAAGATAGGAAAGGAAGAAGTTAAACTGTCATTATTTGCTGACGATATAATACTCTACATTGAAGACCCAAAAAAACTCTACCAAAAGACTTCTAGACTTAATTGAGAGATTCAGTAGAGTAGCTGGATACAAGGTAAACACCCCAAAATCTATAGCCTTCTTGTACAAATGACAGACTCACTGAGAGAGAAATTAGGGAAACAATTCCTTTCATAATAGCATCCCCAACAATGAAGTATCTAGGAATCAATCTAACAAAAGAAGCAAAAGACCTCTATGCTGAAAAGTATAGCACTCTGAAAAAGAATTTGAAGAGCATAGAAAAAAAAGGAAAGATATCCCCTGCTCCTGGGTAGAAAGAATCAACATAGTGAAAATGGCCATACTACCAAAACTGCTATACAGATTCAATGCAATGCCAATTGAAATTCCAACACTATATTTCACAGAACTACAAAAAAGAATCCAAAAATTCATTTGGAACCATAAGAGAACTAGATTAGATAGCAAAAGCCATGCTAGGCAACAGACACATGGTAGAGGGTATAACAATTCCCAATTTGAAACTATACTACAAAGCCACTGTGATAAAAACAGCATGGTATTGGCAAAAAAAACAGAACTGAGGATCGGTGGAACAGACTGGAAGACACAAAAACAAATCCAGATGTACTCAGCTATGTCATCTTTGACAAAGGAGCTGACCATCCTCAGTGGAGGAAAGGTAGCCTCTCTAATAATTGGTGTTGGAGAAACTGGATTTTAACCTGCAAAAAATTAAAACTGGACCCTTATCTTTCACCATGCCCAAAATTAAAATCCAAGTGGATTAAAGATCTAAATATTAAGAGAGAAACAATAAACTTGATGGAAGATAAGTTAGGCAGAACTCTTGAAGACATTGGCATAGGAAAAGATTTTATGAACAAATCCTCAGTAGCATGGGAACTCACAGAAAGAATCAATAACTGCAATCTCATCTTATTAAAAAGTTTCTGCACTGCAAAAGAAACCATCAACAGAACTAAGAGACAACCTACAATGTAGGAAAAAATTTTTAGCAGCTACTCCTCAAAGGACTATTATCTAGAATATATACAGAACTCAAAACAATCAGGTCCCCCAAATATAAAGACACAATTCAAAAATGGGCATCTGAAGTGAACAGACATTTCTCATACAAAGAAGTAAATGCATCATACAAATATTTTTAAAAATGTTCCACATCACTGATCACTCAGGAGTTGCAGATGAAAACAACACTGAAATTCAACCTCACCCCACAAAGAATGACTGCTATCAAGAAGTCAAACAATAATAAATGTTGGCGGGGTTGTGAGGAGAAAGGAACCCATCTCCATTGTTGGTGGGAGTGCAGACTGGTGCAACCACTATGGAAATCAATATGGAGATACCTCAAAGAGCTGGGACTAGAGGTTCCATTTGACCCAGCCATCCCTCTGCGGGGTATCTTTCCAAAAGAATCATCCCACAGTGATATATGCACACCCATATATAAGCAGTCTTATGAGGGAAATTCATAGCAGTGGATGCCCATATTAGAAAAACAGAGTGAGCTCAAATAAACAGCCTAATGCTCATGCTTCTAGAAAAAGAAGAGCAAGATAAACCGAAAGTTCATAAAATGGATGAAATTATAAAGATCGGAGCAGAAAATAATGCAATGGAGACTAAGGGAACGATACAAAAATAAACATATCAGAGTTGATTCTACAAAAGAATAAATAAAGTTGACAAACCCTTAGCAACCCTATTAAAAAAAAGTAAAGAAAATCTATGCAATTAGGAATTAAAAGGGTGAAATTACAACAACAGATCCAGGGATTTAGTTCAGTGGTGCTGCCACCTGCCTTGCAGCCACAAGTTTCCAAATTCAATCCATGGTACAAAAAAAAAGAAGAAGAAGAAGAAGAAGAAGAAACAAAGAGAGAGAGAGAGAGAGAGGGAGAGAGAGAGAGAGAGAGAGAGAGAGAGAGAGAGATCCATAGGATCATTAATACCTACATTGAGAACCTGTACTCCAATAAAATGGAAAACACAGAAGAAATTGACAGATTCCAAGATACATTATGAATTTCCAAAGTTGAACCAAAAAGATATAAAAATTCTAAGCAACCCAATATTAATCAATGAGATTGAAGACAATTAAAAACTTACCAACAAAGTAAAGTCCAGGTCCTGATCACGTCACTGCTGCATTCTACAAGAAATTTAGAGATGAACTAATGCCACTACTTCTCAACTATTTAATGAAATTGAAAGAGAAGCAATACTCCCAAATTCATCCCCAGAGGTAAAAATTATTTTAATCTCAAATGCAAAGAAAAACAACCAAAAAAAGAGAACGATAGGCCAATCCTCCTAGTGAATGTGGATGCAAAAATCCTCAGTAAGATACTGGCAAAGAGAATTCAGAAGATCATCAAAAAGATTATGTACCCTGATCAAGTGGTATTCACACCAGGGATGCAAGGATGGTTCAACATAGGTAAATCAATAAATGTGATACACTATATTAACAGATATAGGCAAAATCAAGGGCACAAATCTGTATGATTATCTCAATAGATGCAGAACATGCATTTACAAAATCCAACACTCATTCATCACAAAATCTCTACAAAAAATTGGAATAGATGGCTTTTATCTCAACTTGATTAAAGCCACCTATGAAAAAACAACAGCCAACATCATACTACATGGTCAAAAACCTATATCCTTCACATTAAAATCAGAAACAAGACAAGGATGCCTATTATCACCACTCCTATTCAGTATAGTTCTGCAAACACTAGATGCAGCAATTAGACAAAGAAAGAAATAAAAAGAATAAAGTTAGGAAACAAAGTAGTTAAAACATCATTATTTGCAGATGACATGATATTCGATAGAGAAGACCCCAAAAACTTCACTAAAAGACTTTTAGACTGAATAACCAAATTAAGTAGGGTAGCTGGATACAAGGTCAACGCATAAAAATCAATAGCCTTCTTATACACAAATAGACTCATTGGGAGAGAAATTGGGGAAACAATTCCTTTCACAATAGTATCCAAAAAATGAAATATCTATATATCAGTCTAATGAAGGAAGTTAAAGACATCTAGTTTGAAAACTACAGCACAGTGAGAAAAAGAGCAAAGAAGATGTCACAAAATGAAAAGATATCCCTTGTTCTTGAGGAGGAAGAACCAATATAGTAAAAATGTCCATACTTCCAACACTGCTGTATAGATTCATTGTGATCCCAATTGAAATTCAAACATATTTAACAGACCTAAAGAAAACAATCCAAAAATTCATTTGGAACCAGAAGAGACGTAGAAGAGCAACAGCAATTTTTGGCAACAAACAAGGTAGAGGGTATGGTATCACAATTCCCTAATTGATACTATACTACAAAGCTACTGTGATAAAAATAGCATGGTCCTGGCAAAGAAAAAGACCCAAAGACCTATGGAACAGATTAGAAGAGGCAGGAACAGCTCCAGATGTGCTCATCCACCTTAACTTTGACAAAGGAGTCAAACATTCTCACTGGAGGAAAGATAGCCTATTTAATAAATAGGGCTAGAAAAACTGGGTTTCAACTTACCAAAGATTAAAACTAGACCCATATCTTTCTCCATGCACTAAACTAAAATCAAAATAGATCAAAGATCTAAATATGAAGGCAGAAACGCTGGGCCAGGGATTTGGCTCAGTGGATTCGCCACCTGCCTCACAAGTGCAAGGTCCGGAGTTCTATCCCTGGTACAAAAGAACACTAAACCTACTAAAAGATAGGTTACATAGAACTCTTAAAGACATTTGGCCTAGTAAAAGGCTTTATGAACAAAATCTCAGTCACATGGAAACTACAATAGCAAATCAACAACTGGGATCTCATCTGATTAAAAAGCTTCTGCTTAGGCAGGGGATTTAGCTCAGTGGTTCGCCTGATTGTCGGACAAGGGCAAGGTCCCAAGTTCAATCTCTGGAACAACAAAAAAAAAGTTTCTTCACAACAAGAGAAATCACCAACAGAATGAAGAGACAACCCACAGACTACTTTGTAGCCTTTGCTGTATAAAACATCTTGGAGAAAGGGGTTGAGCGGGCAACCCACTTTCCAGTCCCCCTTCTGTCTCTCTTAGACAGATGCTTCTTTCCCTCAGCAAATTTTTCCTACTTTTTTTAAAAAAAGGAATACTATGTAGAATATATAAAGAACTTAAAAATATCAGACCCCTCATATTTAAAGACTCAATCCAATAATTGGCATCTGAAATAAACAGACATTTCTCAAGTAATAAGTAGAAGCAGCAAATAGACATATGAAAAAATGTCCAACATCACTCATCTTTCAAAAGATGCAAATGAAAACAACCCTGAGATTCACCTTACTCCAGAAAGAATAGCTACTATCAACCAATTACAAATGCTAGCAAGGCTTTGGGGAAAAGAAATGCTTCTCCACTATTGGTGGCAGTGTAGACTGGTGCAACCACTGTGGGAATCAGTGTGGAGATTCCTTAAAAAACTGGAATTAGAGGTCCCATTTGACCTACCTATTCTGAGTGTCTACCTGTTGAGTGCTTACCCCAAAAAACTAAAAACATCATGCCACAGCAATACATGCACACCCATGTTTATGCTGACACAGACATCATAGCTAAATCTTGGCAGCAGCCCAAATGCCCATCAACTGGTGACTGAATAAAGATTTTTTAATATAAAGTGGAGTACTACTCAGCCATAAAGAATTATAAACTAGACATTTATAGCTAAATGGATGGATTTTGAGACCATACTCCTAAGTGAAACAAACAGGACACACATTTAAATACCAAATTGTTTCTCTGCTATGAGAAAATGGAAGTGTAAGTAAGTATCAAAATGTATAATAGATAGTGGAAACAGGAAGAAAGGGTCCAAAGGGGAAGGGGAAATGAGAGGGGTCAGGGAAAAGAAAGAAGGAGAAGGAATAAATATGAGAAAAGGAAAAAGTGAAAACAAAGTCTTTGAAAATGGGAAGGTGTGGAGGGTTTGAAGGCAGGGCAGGAGAATGGGGAAAAATGATCAAGATACATCACTTAAAAGGTACAAATCTGCAATGATAAATGTCATTATATTGTATGCCTAAAATGTACCAATAAACAATGAATAAAAAAGAAAAAAGCAGATCAGGTGATGGGAAAAGTAAAATCTGTCTTTTTGGCAGACAGCTTTTTTTTTTTTTGTACCAAGTATTGAATTTAGGTCCTTGTGCTTGCGAGACAGGTGGCAGAATAGACAGCTTTTTAATACATGGGGTTGAGGATGACTGACTTGCATGAGGAAAGCATAAATACATATGGAAATGAATGTGCTTAAATGGCTTTAACAAAAAGATCTCTCTCATTTATTCCCCCAAACATTTGTTGAGTGTGCACTGTACACTGGGTTATGTGCTAAGCATTGGATAAATCCTATCACATATAACTTAATGGCTCATCTTTAATGATACCAGAAACCATTAGTGCTTTCAGTTTTCCTGATTGTTTGCTTTCTTTCCCCCTGGATGCCATGAGACAAATGAGGGAAGTAAGTGAATGGCCTTCATTCCTGGCATGGGTAGTATTATAGATGTTAGCTTCAACTTCCAAGTTTTCATCAAGGAAATTATATCTCAAGCAAAATCACATTGGAAGACATTTATTAAGTTGGTAGATTCTGTGTGAGAAACAGTGTTCTCTACCGGAAAAGCAGTGAGAGTAAAGGTGAAATGCCATCTTCCAGAATAAGGAAACAATGTAAGAAAGCTAAAATGATTGAAACTCTGCTTTAGTTTTAGTTTGACTCTGCAGTTAACTCTCCTGACAAAACTATGCTTTTAATATTGAAGAGCAAGAGATTGGAATAAATTGTCTATACAATGTTCACTTGGATATTGCATAAGCAATATCTTAATTGTCTATTATTTCCCATGCCCTGTTTAGTAAATTCAGGATCCAAGAATGCCCTTCCTTTGTATTTTTTTGTATTTCTCCAACATATCTAATTCTGCTACTCCTTCCTATCTCAGTGCACAGTAATTCCTTATGTCAGTTCTCTCCATGCCACCTCCACAAGTTAAATATTTCCTGTCAACCAGTATAGATTTTGGAGATGTCAGGGGAGAAGTTCTAGCTTCAACTGTCCATGAGATTGTATCAGTCCTTTTTGAAACACCGGCCTGCAGCGTGTGGGTAATGACCCAGTTACAACATTATTGAACATGAGCTCAACACAAAGCTATTGAAAGGCATTTGGCAAAGACTAATTCTTTCTGTAAAGCCCAACTGGAAATAAAGCAAAGTCCACTCTTCCTGTGGCCTTGATTACTCCCAAGTCATTAACTTTTTGTTGCTTTCAAGGATGTCTGTTTTATTCCATTCATATGGGCATTATACCAAGAAGTATAAGAGAAAAATCACTTTTCTACATAATTAGAGTCCTCTACTAGAATTCACGGGGAAGTAAAAAGATTTATTACAAGTTGACATATTGCAATGAGATGGTTCTTGATTTAATTCCACTTCAGGGGTGATCTAAATGAGTTGGGATTATTTGAAAACAGTAGTTTTAAAAAATTTTTTCCTTACAAGCCAAACAGTATCTCCAACTGCTAGTATCTTTGTGTTGTCAAGTTAGTGCCAATATTTTTAAGTTGGTTTTGGTTTTTAAGATCTCCCTTCTGAGTGGTGCTACAATTCCAGATGTGTCAAAAAGTGATTCTAACTCAATTCCTTTATAGAAGATGCCACACAGCTGTTAAAAGTCTTGAGTCTTCCCCAGATAAATCAAGAATAGAATTTATGCTCTTATCTATAGAAAACAGATGATTACCTTGACTTTCCTAGACTGATTTTCTCCTGGCTTGCTGAGTTGGCAATATTTTTACTTCAGGCTTTATATATTTGAATTTGTCCCCTGATACATTTTATTTGGCAAGGAGAGGAAAGGTGTAGAGAAAATGGAACATGGGTCAAAGCTGCCCTTACTGCTTTATTCCAAGATTCCCACGTATAGCCATTTAGCATGTACACTATACAAAGGTACCAAGCCCACCTAGTGATGAAATATGAAATCCAAGTTGTACTCCTCATGGCAAACCATATGCCCAGTACAGAAATGCATTTCCCAGAGGAAAAGGTGCTGTTTTCTCCACAGCAAAGCAACTAGAGTTTAACATGCCAAATGCCAGTGGGATTGCTTCAGAAGAGATATGTGCCTTATTCTAACTCACATAACAGTGCCCCATGGACTAATAGGATCTTGCCAAGTTCCTAACCTGAGATCCTTAATCCCAGCTAATATATAGTGGAAGCTCATGTGTTGTCAGCTTCCCTCAAGGCAGAGCCTAGGGCCGAGATTGTTGTACAAGTGTAATGATTATCCATCTTTACATTGGACTGAGGCATTTCGCAGAATTTAGAAACTTCAATGCTAAATGCAGGAAAGCCTTGGACAAAGTAGAATAATTTAGTCACCTTGCACATAACATATTGAGAGAGTGCTTTCAAGAAAAAGAAAGAAGGATAGGGCAGGGTAAGAAATCAAAACAAGGAAGAAGTCTCAGCTGAAGACTTGTTCCAAACAGGGCTATGGGGGAAATCTTAAGACTTAAATTAGTTTGTCCACCTTGAGGTAAAAGAGACAATGGTTGTAAATTGTTGTGAGCCAGTCATTGGCTGTCCCCGAGGCTGGAGGATATATGACTTCCTAGGAGACAGAACTCCCTTTTGACAAAATAGAGAAGGGGTCATCTGTGGCCCATTAGCAGCCAATACTCTAGTAGCTGAGGGACGAGTGTAGCGTCACAGTGAAGAAAATAGTTACGAGCCTCAGCCTTCTCTCCAAACCACTATTCATACCTGCACTGTTTGCCTAACTATGCTTTTGAGAGAGTAGAAAGGATAATACAGCATCTATACTGCTTAGTACCAGGAAAGAAAAGGCTTTCGAAAAGCAATAATTCTTCAGGAGCAGATCACAGCATCAAAACCCCCATGCTCTTTCGTGGAAAAAGTATTGTGATATCAGCTCTTCCGTTTCTAAAACTATTCCACACCTGTTGTACATCATCTTTACCTCCTCTTATCCTCTTCATCTAACATGGGAGCACAAACGTTCACAGTGTGCTCCCAGTATCATGAAAAACTCTGAAAAAGCATCCTTACCAGTGTCTCAAATAGAGTGGTCAGCTCTCCCTGCTTTGTCTGCGAGTTTCCCATCTTCAGGGAAGAAAGTTCTACATCCTGAGAAGCCATCAGTCATGAGCACGTGAGTGATTTCTATCCCCTAGATCAGTGATGGTGAACCTCTTAGAGCTTTCAAAGATACAAACAGCCCACTGCAGCATAGGTGCCATAGGTTCACCACCACTGCCCTAGATGGCCCCTGAGGTGGAAAGAAAGGTTAATTGATTGCACTTAAGGAATTTGGAAGCCTTTGGATATTGTCATACTATTTCTTGTTCAATGCCAAGCAAACTTTAATATAAATGCTGGAGACTAGAGTAGAAAAACGAAATCAGCTATATAAGGCAAGAATCAAACATAGAACAATGACTTTCAATTATACTCCATGAAGCAGGTGTAAAGTAAGATGTCACAAGAAGACTGGCAGCAGACATGAGTGGAAATACACTTTAGGTAGAGTAGGCTTAGAATAGTATGTAAAACAAAAAGTTGAAAATTAAATGGGGTATGAGTTAATATAGTTTTGGGCTATGTTTTTCTTGTGGATCAACTGTAGTATTAGTCACCATATTTCTCTTAGCCTCATCCTGATCTGATCTTGGAAATTCCAGTTATATCCAAGAAAGTAGATGTTTGCATAATGTATCTCTAGAAAGCTACATAGGAAATACAAGAAAACACTGATTACTTCCATGGAGATCTAGGTTACTGGAGAATAGAGTGGCAGGGTACGATTTTATCACATTCCCTTTGAAACTTTTGAATTTTGAGCCAAGTGAGTATAATATCAGTTCACAAATTAATATTATAATTCAAATTAAATAATCAATAACAAACAATAAGTTGGGAAAGAGAATCAACTCAGGATGAACCAATCAGAACTTCATTTTAGTATTCTGGATTCAGCTTTCCAGAGATGAATTGACTGATTCTGGGTCTAAGTTAATTCTATCCATGTTTTTTAATCACAAAATAACTGGTGGACTTAATTTGTGAGTGATATTAATGTAAATTCACTGAGTCACAGTGACTTTTCTAGTATTTTTCCAGTGTGAAACAAGTAAGCTCACATGTTAAGTCAGGCTCCTTAGAGGCAGAGCCTAGGACCAAGATTCATATTCAAGTGTAATAATAAGCCATCCTTACCCATCCCTTTAAACAAAACCAATAAAATACACATACACACACATACAAGCCGCAGCTGAAGTTCAATTTAAACATCATAATGTTGTAGAAAGTATATGTGTTTGGGAGTAGGTCAACTGGGTTCAAATCCTATTTCTCACTTATTAGCTATGGGCTCTTTGTGAAGATTAGTTAACCACCGTGAGCCCATTTTCTTGTCTGTAAGTGATAATAATGGTTGCCTCAAAGCATCACTTTAGGATTAAATGAGAATTTATATGCAAAAATTCATAAAGAAAGGAAAGTTTCCTTTTCCCTGCCAAAGCATCTGGTACAATGCTATACACACAGATGGTGATAAACATGAGCCGAGTAATAAAATAAATGCCAACATATGGTTTTTTGATGAAAATTAATGTGACACCAATATTATAACATATTATAAAGAAAATACAACTAAAATATATATTTCATTTCCTACCCTAACACTCTTTGACCTCAAATGAGTTATTTAACTTCTTTGACATTCAGTTCTTTCTACCAAGATGACTTTTCCTTCAATATACAGTTTGCCCTCAGTATACTTCAAATCTTCAAAGGAGACCTTTAAGTAAGGATTTCTCAGAACACTCATTTAAATTTCAAACCCTCCATTCTGTAGAATTCTAGATTCCTTATTATGACTGCCATGGTGCTTACTTTACCTGTTGATTTCATTTCTATTTTACCCACCCCATTATAACATAAACCTTGTAAAAGAAGGAATTGCTGTTTATTGTGTGCCCTGCTCTATCTTAAACATCTATAGTAGTGCTCAATGCTACCTGACAGACAATGCAACTTTATTGAATGATTGAATGTAAAAGCATAAATTTATGCACTATACCTTTCCAGTTAAACACTTTTATGACAACAATCCTTTAATGACTCATTCTGATTTTAAATTATCTTTAAAACTTTTAGGTCTATTTTACTGAAGAAACTAACATTGACATAATGACATTTTCCATGATTAAACATTATATATTAATAATGGTAATGTTCTATAATAATAATACATTGAATTATTAAAGGGATATGAGCCTTTGAAAACCATAGAAACATTTAAGACAATGAGGGGAAAAACAAACTAAATAAATTAGTGTAATTCTTAAGGTATGAAAGTAAGTTTGGACATTTTTCATGTACTCTTCAAAAGTATAGCAATTTTTCTTTAGAAGTCTTTTGATAGCTTCCCATTTAAATTTCCATATGTTACCTAATCGGTAGAAATCTAAATTTTGACAAATAGATCATGAAGTATATGCATGGATTTTGCAGGGCAACATTTAAATTTTTTTTAATTACTTGATTTGCCAGTTGAGTGCTCGCTTCGGCAGCACCTTTACTAAAATTGGAATGATCTGCCAGTTGACATTTGGTTTACTGATTTGGAATCCTTATTTCAAGAATTATAGTCAAGTTTAGCATTTCAAAATATAGTAATAAAAGCAATATAGAATAATAGTGAATAAGAGTCGGAAAAAAGCTGGGAAGTAACTTCTGTCTTCCTAACAAAATTGTTCTTTGAACTTTGTGTGTACATCTTGGAAAGCTGAGTCAATGAAAAGTCAATTATTGATCTAAAAAGCAGAAGGCTTGCACTGTGCTCAATATCTTCCAACGTCTCAATAAGTGATTTTCATTGTGTTCCATAAATGCAGAGTCTGACTTCTGACTCTTTAATGGAAATAAGGACAAAATGAACATTACGGAGATTAACTTTCATTAGGTATTCATCACCTATCTATCTGACAGTGACAGAGTCTGTACTTTGGTCTCTCATGCTTTTTTCCCTCTGATGTTTTTATGAACCTGATATTTTAGTTTTAACTCAAAGGAAAACATGGCCAACCCTAGTTTGAGATTTTGTAGCCAGTTAAGTACAGTAGAAATAAGAATGATAATTTATAATTTCATCTCTATATATTTTCCTCTTGTGTCAAAAACAACTGTATGTGTTCATGAAGCTATTTCATTTTTTTTCCTTGGGGGGGAAAAACTGTTAAGTTTTGGATCTAAAATATCCTCCAAAAGCCTCCTGTTCATAGGCGGAGTATTGAGAAGGTACTTTGATCCTGGGGGTGCTGTACTCACCAGTGGTTACATCTGTTGAGGAGTTCATAGCTGACTGACCTGTTCAGAAAGGGGGAGTCTGGTCGGAAGAGACAGGTCACTGGGGGTGTGATCTGGAAGGGTGTATTCACGTCCCTGGTTGCTCCCATTTTTCTCTGCTTCTTGTTTGGGGCGGGGGGGTGTGGTTACCAGGGATTGAATTTAGGACCTTGTGCCTGCAAGGCAGGCAGAGGAACCACTGAGCTAAATCCCCGGCCTATCTCTGCTTCTTGGATGCCATGAGTCAAGCTTATTTTTTCTGCCCCTATGCCATGCTATTTCTGCCTTGGAGCCAGCCAGTCATGATCTGGAACCACGAGCTAAAATAAGCCTCTCCTGCTTTTAGTTGCAGGTATTGAATGTTTTGTCCCAGCAACAGGAAAGTGAAAAATATGTCTCTGCCTCTGTTGCACCTAGATGAGGACATGTGTCCAGTCATATACAATGGGTGGTAGACCAAAGTACATATCCTCAATTAGAGGCTTGGCCAGTGAAATCTCTCATGAGATCTTCTAAGTGCTTGTTTAGACTTCAATTTCTGCTTTTCTTTTTTACTAATATATATTCAATAATGAATTAAGGGATCTTAGTGTGATATTTAAAGACAGCATGCAATAATGAAATCCAGCTTCCCTTTATTCCCTTTTCTTATCTTTTGGCTGAATACAAAGCATCCAGTAGAGGATCCCAAAGCTAATCCAGGAGAAGGAAGTTATCTCTATCCTAAACACACCACACTGAGGGACATTGCCAGAAATAATTGATTAACCGGAAATAATTGCTCTGAAGATGAGATTAGAAAAAGCTGAGATTTGGGGTTGATTCTTGTAAGACAGACCTATCCTAAATAGTATAAGCCTTTCCATTATGCAATTAAATACAAAATAACTCTTTGGTCTGGATTGGTTTCCCTTTTAAATGAAGAAACTTAATGCCATGTGAAATTTATGATTTTTTTACTGATTTGAAATCAGATTTTGAAATGATTAGATTTGGGGCATTGTAGAAATATACACTAAAATTTATCTCCAGAATTCATATTCCTACACTGCTACCAACTTCATTGGTGAACAGGGCAAAAAATGATTAAGGAGTCACTTCACATACTTAAAGATAACATCTTACATTTTACCCAGAAGCATATAGGCAAGTACTTTAAATATACCCTCACTAGGCCAAGTTACTAATTTATATGTAAGTTTAAAAATGAAAAGGCAGTGTTTTCCTAGTAATGAGAACTTGCCTAAATTGAATATTACCTCTGGGCTAAGGTCAAGTCAATGTAGTCAACCTCAAAAAGAAATTTCAATAAAAGCACAAGAAACTGAAAATAGTAATTTCTAATAAAAGCATAGAGAAATTTAAATTGTGGCTTTTAACTTCCACTGGAGGAGAAGATATTTCATAACAGTTAAAGGAAATGGACATTTCACTCCTAAGAAATTAATGTTAGGTTCATATATTTAAGTTTTTATTTATTTTCTTGTTAGAAAATAAGAATGTGTATTTTTAGAAGCATGTTATTCCTCCAAATATATGAGGATTTTCCAGCTATCTATCTGTTATTTATGTCTATTTTAATTCCACTGTTGTCTCATAGCATACTTGTACAATTTCTATTTTTTTTTAATTTGTTAAAGTGTGTTTTATGACTCAGGATATTGCCTATCTTGGTGAATGATCCATGTCAGCATAAGGAAAACATCTAATCTGCTGTTGTTGAATGAAGTGGTCTATAAAGGTTGATCTAGTTGTCTAGTTAATCGATGGTGCATTTCAGCTCTGTTACATCTTTACTAATTTTCTACCTGCTGGATCTGTCAAATATTGAAAAAGAAATGTTGAAGTCTCCAACTACAATAATGAATTTGTCAACTTCTCCTTGTAGTTTTATCAGTTTTTGTCTTAAATATTTTGATTTTTTTTTGTTAGGTGCGAGCATATTAAGAATAGTTATGCCTTCTTAGAGAACTGGCTCCATTAAAGGTAGAGAATGTTCCTTTTAATATTTGATAATTTGTTATTCCTCAGCAGAATGCTGTCTAAAATTAACATAGGTCCTCCAGCTTTCTTTTAATTAGTATTAGCGTGGTATATATTTCTCCATTTCTGTTTTTGTATTTAAAATGGATTTCTGATAGACAACACTCCACTCTGATATTCTCTTAGTTTATCATTAAAACTTAAAGTGATTATTGAAATAGATTCTCTACCACATTCTCTCTTTTTGTGTCTTTAAAAATATTCCAATTTTTTCCTGAGAACTCAGGTTTTAATTGAGCATTTTACTGGGATTATTCCACTTCTCTCTTCTTATAGAATATCAATTACATTATTTTTTAAAAACTGTAATGGTTGCCATAGAGTTTTCAGTATACACTTACAACTAATTGACTTCACTCTCAGACAACACTGTGCAACTTTATGAGTAACTTATAGTTGACTTAGAGCATACCCAATTTCTCCTTTCTAGCTCTTCTTTTTTTTATTGGTACACTTTAGGTATACAGTACAGTTGCAATCATCATTGGGATTTTGTACCTTTACATAGTGTATCTTGGTTCTTATTTTTCCCCCATTCCCCTACCCTCCTTTCACCCCCTCCACCCTTCCCTATTTATAAAGACTTTGTTTGCATTTTTTTTCTTTTATCATATTTTTCCCTTCTTTCCTTTCCCTTACCCCTCCCACTTCCCCTACACCTTTGGACCTTTTCTTCCTATTACACAATACCAATTATATATTTTGATCCTTATTTATACTTTTAGTTTATCATGCCATAGGAACTATATGGTATTTACACATGTGCCCCTTTGCCATCCTGTTGGAGACAGCTGACCATGGACTAGAACTGTGAGCCCAAGTAAACCTCACTTCCTTTAAATTGCAGATGTCCAGTATTTTTTGTCACAGCAATGGGAAAGTAAGAAAATGACTGTACCCAAATTTGTTAACATCTTCTATTAGACATCTACATTACCTCCATCTTTTCACACTTACAAGCAACATTGCTATGAATATTCTCATATGTATCTCTTTGTAAAAACATGAGTTTCACATGAAAGGTTACACAATGTAGGGTTAAAGAACACAAATTTTAAAGGCAAGTCTTCCTGAGTTCAAATTCCACCTGAACACTGGGCCAGTAGCACAATATATATACACATCACAACCATATATGCTAATATCCATAGTAGCACTATTAATAACAAGTAAATATGGTAGGAACTAAAATAGCCAATTATAGAATTGGTTAATAAATTGTTATATAATCATATGGTTAAAATATTATACAGCACTGAAAAGGTGTTTCAACACATGTATATAATGTTGAATAAAAGTATGCAGGTACAAAATAATAATATATTGTATATGCAGAGGTTACATTCAGTGAGAAATGTTCTATAGAAGGTTGCAAATCAGGACTGTGCTTATCCTCATGGAAGCAAACAATGACAGGTCATAAGAAGGACTTTTGAGATACAGATAATGTTTAATTTCTTGATATAGATGATGTTTACATGGTTATGTTTAGTTGATGAAAATTCATCAAGCAGTTGAATTATAAATTATAGACTTTCATTGTATATATTTCAATTTCTTGGTTTTAAAAGTTAATTTTAAGGGCCAAGGATGTAACTCGGTGGTGCCACACCTGTCTGACAAGCACAAGGTCCTGAGTTTAATCCCTGGTACTAGGGGAAAAAGGCAACATTAAAATAGTTCTTTTAATAGTTATGATTCATTTCTATTCTGAACTTTATTAAATAAAAATTAATTTATTTTATGACCATAAAATGTTGCTTATAACTCATTACAAAAATTATGAGTTCACAGCATGCTTTTCAGATCTAATCATTGTTATATGCCATCAATGGGAGATTGAATTGTATCCCTCACAAAGATGTGATCAAGTCCTGATCCCCAATTCCTATGAGTGGAATCTTATTTTGAAATACTCTTCACAAATGTAATTAAATACTAGAGGATATCAAGATAAGGTCATCCCAGATTTAGAGTGTACCCTAAATCCAAACATTGTTTGTATTTGTTATAAAACAAAAGGACATTTGAGACTCAGACACAAGGAAGGAGTACATGTGAACCCAGAGGTAGAGATAAGAATGATACGTTGCTATCAGCCAAAGAATGCCACAGAGTGCTAGAATCCAGGCAAGAGGCAGAGATTATATTATCCTTCAGAATTTTCAGGACAGAACAACCCTGCTGATGCCTTGATTTCAGATTTTTTTAATCTCCAGCATTGTGAAAGAATAAAGTTATGCAGTTTTAAGCAACCACACTATAAAAATTTGTTAGAGCAGGCAAAGGCCATCGTTCCTCACATACATGTCCAAAGGCACACTAATAATAAAGGCCTATTGATTTTCAGTGGTTGCCACCTGAGTGCTAAACTTGCAATGACATCATGTTATTAGACTTCGTTGTTTTCATAATACTTAAAGAACTCTAGTGACTTGGAAAATTTATGTCCACTTAATACTTCATCTCTCTCTCATCCCACTTTCCATTAGATTTTCAGACAATGAGTCAGCATCAAGGTAGTTCTTTGTTAAAGTAACAGCTGTAAGCATTTTAACTTTCCTGTCCCATGACACATTTCATCATTATTTTTCCTTCTCATTGAAGTTGATAAGGCCAATCAACCAAATACATCTCTTTTTGTAATTTATTTTTTACTTAGAAACCTAATCAGCATTAAGGAAGTTGAAGAACCTTTTCTATGCAGAATACTTATTATGCAGGTTAAGAGAGAATATGCATAACATTTAATTGGTTTTTAATGCTGCAAAGCTAGTATTCAAGGTCATTAAAAAATCTTACATATGCCAATGTGTAAATGAGGATCAAAATGCATAATAGATAATGTGAAATAGAATAGTTCCAAAGGGGAAGGGGAAGGGGTACTGAAAGGGGAAGGGAAAAGGAAAAAAATATAAGAAAAATAAAAATAAATGGAAACAAAGTCTTTGTAAATAGGGAGGGGTGGAGGGGTGGAAGGGAGGGCAGAGGTATGGGGAAAAAATAAGAACCAAGACACATCATGTAAAGGTACAAATTCCCAATGATGAATGTCATCATATTGTATACCTAAAGTGTAGCAATAAAATTAATGAATAAAAAAATCTTATTTATGAAAACACAAAAATGTCTGCAGTTATTTTAAAACTATCAAAGTTACATTTCTTTCTTGAACAACAAGTTCTTCTTTGCATAAAATACTAAATATAACTTCAAATATCCTTTTGATAAATAAAATAAGCTTGACCCTGTCCTAAGAACAAATGGGTTGACTATAAACTTGGTTCCCTTTTATTCCCCTAATATCACCATATGCACAAATCAATTTACTGATCATTCAAGTTATACCAATAAATACATAAATAAGACCTACTTGTTACTCTTCCACAGTCTGTCTCACCTCAAACAAAAACTTGATGGTTCAGGGCTCCATTGCTTATAAGCAGCTGGGCAGTGATTAAGCCATGATGAGTAGACCAACCATTTATTCTTTCCATGTAATTACATTTTCACATTCAATGCCCTGTAATTGTTTTTCTTTCCCCTAATTCTTCCTTCATCATAATCCTTTCTCTACACAGAAGCCAGATTCACTACCCACATACTTAAAAAGGATCATTACTACCCATATATTTAAAAAGGATCATTACACTTCCATATCTAAACTCTAAAGACTTTCCATTGCATTCAGAATGAAATCTAAAACAAGTTACATGATCCAGCTCTTGTCTACACACTTATTTCCAGCTCAGCATTTTCCATTCCTTCTTCCTGTAATGTTCTGTGCAGAAATTTACCTCATTGCTGGATCTTTCTGGTTAGTCAAAATCCAACTCAATGTTTACCATCCCGAAGAGTCATTCAGTAGTGGCATCATATGTCCAGTGGCTGGTTTGTCTATACAACATCACCTAGTTTTATTTTCTCTCTGAAATTACTAATTGTTGATTTTTGGACTTGATGTTTGTCACCATTACTTTCACCTCACTCTAGATTATAAATTCAACTAAAGTATAAGCTTACTCATAACTCTACCTCTTCATTGTGAATTCTCCCTGTAAGAATTAATTCTCAATAAACTGCTTGTGAAATTAATGCATAAATATAACCAGCTTGATAAATAATATGGTGGACATAGGACCTTACTCAAGATAAGCACTTACCAAGCTGGGCATGGTGGCACACGCCTGTAATCCCAGCACTCGGGAGGCTGAGGCAGGAGAATCGCTGTGAGTTCGAGACCAGCCTGGGCTACATAGTGAGTTCCAGGTCAGTCTCAACTACATAGTGAGACCCTGTCTTAAAAAAAAAAAAAAAAAAAAAGATTATCACTTACCACACATTCACATTTTAATAAGATACTTTCTAATATGATTATATATTTTTATAAGACCCCTGCATTGGTTAGCTACAGTTGAGTAAAAAATTACTCCAAAAATAGTGGTTTAAAGCAGAAATATTTATCATTGTGTGGTTTCTGTGGTCAGAAAATAGGCAATTGCTTAGCTGGATCTCTAAAGCTGTAACTGAGGTATTGTCCAGAGTAGCAATCACCTAAAGACTCTAAAGGGGAACTGTGTGTTCCTAAACTCAATTCTAATTGTTGTTGGAAGGATTCAGCTTTTCACAAAGTAGTTCACTGAAGGTCTCAGGCCTTTGCTATCTGTTGGCAGAGGCTTTCCTTAGTTCCTTCCCATAGAGCAGCTCCTAAAAGAAAATTTTTCTTGACCGATGAGAGAAAGTGAGAAAGAGCAAGCAACACATAAATCAGCATCATTTTGCCGGGCATGGTGGCTCACACCTGTAATGCCAGCACTTGGAAGGCTGAGGCAGGAGGATTGCTGCGAGTTCAAGACCAGCCTGGACTACATAGTGAGTTCCGGATCAATCTCAACTACATAGTGAGACTCTGTCTCAAAAAAAAAAAAAAATCAGTATCATTTTTGTAGCTTAATCTTGGAAAAGGCAAACTTACTTTTGTGATATTCTATTTGTTAAACGTGAGTCACTATGTTCAACTCTCATTAAAGGAAAGGACATTCCCCTGAAAATTGGAAGGCAAGAATTAGTAGAAATTATTTTAGACATGGCCTATCTCAGCCATATATAGTGAACTCTCAAGTTACGATTGGCCTGATATATGAACAACTTGGATTAATTAGGTAAATGGAAGATTCATCTGCCTCTTGTTATCAGCATTATCATTTAATTTTAGAAATTTTCTAATTTCTTCTTTAGTTTCCTCTATGACCCAATGGTTGTTCAGCAGGGTCTTATTTAATTTCCATGTGTTTGTGAAGTTCTTGCAGTTTCTTAGGCTATTATTCTTCAATTTATTTGCACTATGATCTAATATACAAGGGATAACTTCAATTTCTTTGTGTTTACTTCAGCATGTTGTATGAGCTAGCATGTGGTTTATTTTGGAGAATGACCCATGTGCAGCTGAAAAGAATGTATATTCTGATTTTGTGAGGTAGAGCACTCTGTAGACATCTACTAAGTCCGTTTGTTCTAAGACTTGATTCAGTTCTGTTATTTTGTTGTTGATTTTTTGTCTATATCATCTGTCTATTTGTGTCAGTAGAGCATTGAATTCCGCCACTACAATTGTATTAATGCTTATTTCATTTTTCATATCCATTAATATTTGTTTTGTATAGTTGGGGGCATTAGTATTAGGTGCATATATATTTATGATTGTCATGTCTTCTTGTATTGCTCCCTTTACAAGGATGTAGTGGCCTTCTTTGCCTCTTTTAATTAGTTTTGGTTTGAAATCTATTCTTTCTGCAAATAAGGTAGCTATCACTACTTTTTTCTGGGTTCCTGTTGCATGGAGAACAGTTTTCCATCCTTTTTGCTCTCAGTCTATAAAGTTCTTTGTGGATTAAGTGGATTTCTTGTATATAGCATATTGTTGGATTATGCTTCTTAATCCATTCTGCCATACTGTTTCTTTTGATTGGTGAATTGAGGCCATTAACATTGATGGTTATAACTGTTATGTATTGGCTTTTCATTCTCATGTTATTTTTCTGTTGTTGGTTCTTTAATTTTTTATTTTTCCCTCTTTCCCTTTAATTTCTTGCTTTGCCTGGTATATTGCTCTATTGACCCTTATGGAGTTGTGATCTTCATTTGCATTTTCCAGGATATTGTTTAGAAGTGTTAGGAGTGCCAGCTTGGTGTTCATGAAATTTCTCGGGTGTTCTTTGTCATGGAGGTATCTTATTTTCCCATCAATTTTGAAAAATAATTTTTCAGGATACATGAGTCTAGGTTGGAGGTTGTTTTCTTTTGGGGCTTGGAATACCTCACTCCAAGCTCTCCTCTACTTGAGGGTTTGTGTTGAAAAGTCTTCTGTGATTCTGATGGACATTCCTTTGAATGTGATTTGTTTCTTTTCTCTAACTGCTTGTAATATTTTGTTCTTCTGTTGGGTTTCTGGAATCTTGAATATTATATGCCTATGTATAGATTTATTTTGATGGTGCCTGGTTGGAGTCCTATATGCCTCACTTATCAGTGTGTCAAATTCTTCCCCTCTGTTTTGGAAGTTTTCTGTCATCAATTCTGTGAGCAGTTTTTTAATGTCATTTGTATTTTCTCCTGCTACTTCATGGATTCCTATCAGTCTTATATTATTTTTCTTTGCACCATCTAAGAGTTGTTGGATTGATTTCTCATGGTTCCTTACTTTTTTAAAGAGATCTCTCATTTTGTGGTCCCTGACTGCAATCCTTCTCTATCTGAAATTCTATCTTCACATTCATTCATCCTGCTGCGAATGCCTTCTATAGAGTTTTTAATCTCCTGGATATCTGAATCTGTTGCATGGATTCCATTTGTTTCCTATGTTGGGGATTCAAGGTTTCCATCATGGTCCTGAACTAATCTATTTTTTTTATCTATTTTTTTATTTCTCTTCTAGAGTCTCTAGTGATGTCTTTCTTCTCACCATCTCTGTGGTTATCTGGGAAATTATTTCTATTTTGAATTTTTCTAGAGCCTTATTTATCTGGTTTTTTACTTCCCGTGCTCTTGGTTCAGGGTGACCAGATGGTTAACTGTCATACTTTTCCACATCATTGACCCCAGAGTTTACCTTTGGTGAGATGAAAGTCTGTTTGTGTCTTGTTTAAGTGTCTTCTCAGTTCTATTTTTGTCATTGGTACTGTCCTTGGTTTAATTCCTGGGTTAATAATTCAATCTTCCAGATATAGCTGGTCTTTAGATTTTGAGTATCTATTGTCTCTGAGGTAAACCCTTTTTCATTATACCAGGGAGGACAACTGATTAGATCAATCACAACACCTTAGCCCAAGTGATACAATCAGCAACACAATAGCATCAAGCACAGCCTAGAAATTCACCATTTGTGGTAGTGATTAATCTATCGCCTTTAACTGTGTAAATGAAATCAAAATCGAGGACCAGCCCAAAATATGTTTATAGTGAATAAACTCTTCAATATAGCAACTTTACTCTTCAGGATGGGGATTTAGAAGGAGTTGGGGAGGGAGGGATAGATAGAATAGAGAAAGGTTAGAAGTGGAAGTCAGAGGACACAGGAAGATCACACAAACTCTAGGGAGCTGTTGAAAAGAAGAGGAGAAGACAAAGCAAAATATTCCCAAGAACAGAATAAACCAACAGTGATAGGGAGGCTAGAGACTGTAATCACTATCTTTTAAAACTAGTGGAAATTGAGAGAAGGAAAAAGAGAAGAAAGGGAAAAGAAAGAAAATAAATTCAAATTAGAATAGGAACAAAAACAAAAAGGGAGCATAATGGAAATTAAGGTGGGAGAGAAAGAGTGAGAGATAAAGAAAAGAAGATAAGAAAAAAGATTTTAAAAAGGAAAAATGTGAGAAAAGAAAAAGAAAAAATTCTAAATGATTAAAGATAAGTGAAAAATATTACTTTGAAAATAAAAAATACAAATAGAAATAAAGGTCCTCCTTTAGGGAGTGCCTCTATAGACACAATAGACAGTTTGGGCAAGAGTGTGCAGGTCTAATCTAGTTAGTCTCAGCAAGCCAGCAGCTGTCCCCTGAAGTTCAGGCTGATTTCTGGCTGCAAGGCCTAAATTGTGATTTCTGTCCTCCTGCTGCATTGAACTCTGCAAGATTCTACTGCAGGTACCAGCTAGCTGTCTTTCCCCTGAAAGTTAACCGGGTTCTGTTTGAGGCCCTGGTCCCTCCAACTTACCAACTATGGTGGTGGGGTATGACTTTATCATAGACTTTCTTCACTTTTCCAGTGGGCTTCACCTTTCATCTAGGAGCCTTGCAGAGGCCTTTTTTCTATTGTTTGTGGTGGTGGGAGTGGGAGGGGGAGGCACTAACACAGCTGCATTGGTGCCCACATGACTGGGATCTTCTGTGGCTTGCCTGCTGGTGGGTGGCAAGCAGTTGCCAGGCTCCTCTGTGGGGCCGGGACAGAGGGGTGGGCTTGTTATCTATAGCATGTATCCAAGCAAGCATCTAAATCTCAAGTATATGGGCTCAACAACCAACAAATTAGAGCCATCCCCAGGGAACCTATCAAGTTTGTAAGTCAAGGGCTCCTTCACTATACCTCCATATTTATAAAAGTTGATGTCCCCTGTCTTTCACTTTTACATATCTTCCTGGAATTGTCTCCTCGTGAATGCCAAAGCTCTGTTTGCCATGTTCACTTTCTTTTTTTATTTATTTATTTTTATGAGACAGGGTCTCACTATGTAGTTGAAACTGACCTAGAACTCACTGGGTAGCCCAGGCTGGTCTTGAACTCACAGTGATCCTCCTGCCTCAGCCTCCTGAGTGTTGGGATTACAGGAGTGCACCACCACACCCGGTGCCATGTTCAATTTCTATCATGTAGCTCTGAGAAATTATTAACAGTTTTGAGTGAAAAGTTTCAGTGTAAAGTATATAGAAATATATGGTAATATCAGCTCATGAAGACAAATATCAAATACGGATAGCAGAACTGTATGGACCAACAACTGGCTATCATTAGAATATATTTACTTATTCTTTCAAGACATAATTTATTGAACAACTGTGTGCTAGCTACCATTCTTGAGGTTGAAATACATTAATTTACAAAAGCCAAAAAAATCTTGCTTTATGAATTTTTATATCTGACAGTGTAGAGGCAGACAATAAATAAAGTATAGACTCTATTACAGAGTAATGAGTGCTGAGGAAAAAGAAAGATAACATACTGGATTTGATTTGAAGGAAGGTGACCTTTTAGGCATAATGGAGAAGGAATAGCCCATTAACAAGGTGTCTTTGATCAATGATCAAATGACCAGCTGCTATATATGGAAATTATCCAAGCACAGATACAAAGACACCAATGAGATATCACAACTGGTGTGTTCAAAGAAATGAAAAGATTGGTGTGTCTTTAGTAAGTCAATAAATGAGAGTATAAAAAGAAATTTGGTTTGGAAGGGTAGCCAGATCATGCAAGGGCTTACAGACCATTGGAAGAACTTTGTCTTTTCCTGAGTGATGTGAAGAATCTTTTAGAATATGAATAGTTATTATCTATCATAATATTTTAATAATATCATATTGGCTGCCATGTTCAGAATACAATAAAGAGGCTTGATCAGAAAGAATTAGGCAGACCAATTAGGTGACTATTGCAATTAGGCAGGAAGAACTGCTGGCTGTGACGACAGTGATAGTGGGTAATGACAGTAGAGATAGACGAGAAATGGTCAGATCCTGATATATTTGGGAAATCAAGTATATTTCCAGGAGCTTTTGCTTGAACCAACAAAAATAATGAAGCTTCCACAAACAGATACGAGAAATGAGTCAATGGGAAGTGTATGTTGGGAGGAAAAATATCAATTGCAAACATACTAATGCTGAAAAGCCTACCAGGAATATGAAAGAGATGAGGAGCAAGCAATTGTCTGGGGTTAATAAAGAGGTTTAGTCTAGAGATATATATTGGAAAGTATTAACAACTAGAAGCTATTTAAAGCAATGACATTGGATGAGATCATCTAGGGGACAGAGTACCTAGAAAAGATAAGAGGTGAAAATAAAAACATCACAGTAAAATGTAAGATTCTTGAATAAGCTCTGTGCTCAAATTATATCAAAGAACTATGAGTATAAAGAGATGTGCCTTTTGAATAGACAGTGGGTCAATCTCATGATGTTCCTGTTCTTTGTGAATTCCTATAATAAAACTAACATGAATCAAGTTAGATTTTCTTCTTGCTTTCAGACAGGAAAGCCTCAAATTAAGTTCTTCTCTTCAACTGGAGTTAAAGAAGACCTATTTCCTTTCCCCAGGACTGACCACCTACGTCCTCTTTGTCACTAGTTCTCAACCATCAGTGTGTGTAGTAATTCACAGAACAGCATGGAATTTGCTACGTCTGGAGAGTCTCATTTGATAGATATGGCTGAGCACTTTCATTTTTATAAGTACCCTAGTTGGTCTTGATGAGGGTGCTCCACTATGAGCAGTCTAGATATACAAATCTAGATCACCATAAAAAGTATTGAATGCTATATTATTCTAGAAAGATAAATGTAGATACACAGAGTTATTACTAACCTTAATTTCTGATAATAAAGTGTTCACTATCTAAAGTCTGTCATCAATTTAAAGCTTACAAATATACATAAAGTTAATAACTAGTATTTGACCTCCCAGTGTTCCCTTTCTTTGCCACAGCAACATGGAGGAGGTCTCATGTTAAGCTAATGAAGATGGAAGGCCAAAGCATCCAGTATCTGGCCATCTTGTGCCAGGCTTTACATTAGATAGTTTTAAATGCACAGGCAACTTTGGTAATGAGACATAAGATTTCTGTTGAAAATTATTACTGGGATTATTATTTGTTGGGATCTATCATTATTATTATTGGGATTTTTGTTACTTATTTGTCTCCACAATCTGAGCCTATCCTTTCTTAACTCATTACCTGACAATATACCACAGGATCTTTATAAAAGTGTAGTTTGAAAGAACATTTGAATATTGTAAGTTTAAACTGACCTTTGGACTTAATGACAAATATTTATAAGGAATATTAACAGTTGCTAAAGACTTTAAGGTATAGTTATTGCTCCACATTAATGTGTCAAAAGTATTATAAAACAGAGAATGATTCATATCTTAAAGTAGTCACTATGTGCAACACAATCATTTTAAATTTTAATTTGTGAAATATCTGTTACTCATTTTCTGAATATCTAGTTTTATAGACACTCTAATTTTGATGACCTTAAGAAGCAAAAGTATAAGTTAGTAGTGTATTACTATTACTACATACTAGAACATTGTGTTAGTGAAATATATTTGTCAAATATTCCATTATAATATGAAAATATGAACTATATGTACAATTCCGCTGTGCCTGTGTACTCTATACAACATCTTGATACTTTTCTGAGTATTTAACAGCTAATTCAGAGATTTCAAGCACACACAATTTTCTGATTTATTTTAGATTTGGTTATATAACTACAAATCTTGTTCATACAACTAAACATGGCAAATTAAGTTACCACAGTTTATCACTTTCTACAGTGTATTTGATACTATTGTTATTACTGATTGTACCATGTTAGCCAAAGTGACATAGTTGTCCTAATTAGTTGTTTAATTGTATGCAAAGACAGAGATGGCATGGGGATCATAAATAATACTATAGACCAGTGCCAAAGAGCCAGGAGGTAGGACATATAGACAGCAATTTCTTGACACCAATAAATTGAAGAGGTAGGATTGTGCAACAGGCTCAAAATCCAAAAGATAGCTACACCTAGAAGACATCAGAATATATATTCTTCTCAGCTAAACATGGGACATTCTACAAAAGAGTGCACATACTGGCTCATAGAACATGTTTAAGTAAGTAGAAAAGGATTGAAATTATCCCATGAATATTATCAGACCATAAAGCAATAAAATTGAAATAAATGGCAAAAGAAAACACAAAAACTGCATAAACACATGGAAACCAAATAATACCCTCCTGAACAACCAATGGGTCACAGACGAAATTTAAAAAGAAACAGACACCTTCTACAATTAAATAATAATGTCAATACCACATGCCAGCACTTATGGGACACAATGAAAGCAGCCCTATGAGGGAAATTTATAGCAGTGAACTCCCACATCTGAAAAGCAGAATGAGCTCAAGTAAATAACCTAATGTTGAAAATCAAGCTTCTAAAAAAAATAAAAGCAAGTGAAGCCCTAAGCTTGTACAAAGGAAGAAATCATAAAGATTAAAGCAAAAAATTAATACAATTAAGACTAAGAAAACAATACAAAGAATCAATGAATCATTGAGTTGGTTCTTTAAAAGAGTAAATAAAATTGACAAACCATTTATCAATCTTATCAAAAATAGAAAAGAATGACACAAATCCATGCAATTAGGAATTAAAAATGTGAAATCACAAGGAATCCTGAAGAAACCTTGAAGAATATTAATATCTACTTCAATAATTTGTATTCTAATAAGATGGAAAACACAAAAATGGAAAGATTCTGAGATACATATGAATTGTCAAAGCCAAATCAAGAAGATATAAAGATTCTAAATAACCCAATGTCAGTCAGTGAAATTTAAGATGTAATTAAAAACTTACCAACAAATAAAAGCCAAGGTCCTGACAAATTTACTGTTGAGTTCTACAAGAAATTTATGGAAGAACTAATGCCACTACTGCTCAAACTCTTTAATGAAATTAAAAGGAATAATACTCTCAAACTCATTCTTGGAAGCAAGCATTACTGTGATACCAAAACCCAAGAAGTATTCAACCAAAAAAGAGAGCTACAGGCCAAGCTTCCTAGTGAATATAGATAAAACATATTATCAGTAAGATACTGGCAAATAGAATGCAGCAAATCATCAAGAAGACTATAACCAAGGCCTCAGCAGTGAACCAGTGAGAGGTGGACCCAAAGAAGATGGCCTGCTACCCCAGCCCCAACCCCACCCCCTGAGCCTCAGCAGTGGACCAGTGAAGAGGCAGAGCCATGTGTGTGCCTGCAGCACCCCTCCCCACAGCTCCTCCTACTCCCCAACATACATACCTCTGGTCTCCTGGCTGTGCTGGTACCAGGATTCACACCACAGAAGCACAGCGATTCATAAAGGACATTATCCCTAGCTCCAGCCTAGATTTTTGTTTAATTCATACAGTTAAGGGTGAGATATTAATAACTACCATAAATTGTCATTTTCTAAGCTGTGCTTGATGCTTTTGTCTTTCTGATCGTATCACTTGGGCTAAGGTGTTGTGATTGATCTAATCAGTTGTCCTTCCAGGTATGATGAAAAAGAGATTGCCTCAGAGTCCCCAAAGACTCAAAACCTAAAGACAAGCTATACAGGAGGATCAAAGTATTAACCCAGGTATCAAAACAAGGAAAGTACCAAAAGCTAAAACAGAAATGAGAAGACATCCAAGCAAGGCACAAGCAGAAACACAGACTTCCTGCTCACCAAAGGCAAATTCTGGGGAAAAGGAGGTAGAAAATTGCGATAATCAAACACCTGGACACCGTGAACTGATAGTGCAGGAAGTAACAAAACAGATGAATGAGGCTCTAGAAAAAATTCAAAACAGAAGTAATTTCCCAGATAACTACAGAGATGGTGAGAAGAATGAAAGACATGATTAGAGACTCTAGAACAGAAACAGATAAAAAATACATGAGTTCAGGACCATGATAGAAGCCATGAATGCCCAGAATAGGAAAGAAATGGAAACCATGAATGACCAACATAGGAAAGAAATAGAATCCATGAAACAGAGTCAAATAGGTACACAGGACATAAAAAATTATATTGAAAGTACCCACAACAGACTGAGCCAATCCAAAGACAGAGTATTAGATATAGAAGACAGGATGGTGCTCAGTGACCATAAAAACAGGGATCTCTAAAAAAGTAAGGAATTTAGCTAAGTGGTTCAGGCTCCTGCCTTGTAAGAGCAAGGACCCGAGTTGATCCCCACTACAAAAAAAAAAAAAAAAAAAAAAGGGAACATGAGAAATCAATCCAACAGCTCCTAGATGATGCAAAGAAAAAATATAATACTGATAAGATTCCACAAAAAAGGAGAAAGTACAAATGACATAAAAAACTGTTTACAGAAATAATGACAGAAAAAAAAACTTCCCAAACAGAGCAAGAGAATTTGACATACAGATGAGTGAGGCATATGACTCCAACTAGCCATGATAAAAATATAGACAGATAGACATATAATAATCAAGATCCCAGAAACACAACAGAAGAACAAAATACTACAAGCAGAGAAAAGAAACAAATCACATGCAAAGGAAAGCCCATCAGAATCACAGAAGACTTTTCAACATAAACCCTGAAGTCCTGGAGTGAGGTATTCCAAGCCTTAAAAGAAAACAACCTCCAACTTAGACTGATATATTCTGTAAAACTATCTTTCAAAACTGATAGGAAAATAAGATACTTCCATAACAAAGAACACCTGAGTAACTTCATAAATACCAAACCAGCAGTCAGAACAATTCTAAATAATATCCTAGAAAAATACATTGAAGACCACAACTCCATGTGGCCCAACAGAGCAAATCAGATAAGCAAGGCAAGATATTAAATTAAGTGAGAGAAAAATTAAAAACAGTCAACAACAGGAAAATAACATGAGGATGATAAGTCAATACATATCAGTTATTACCATTAATGTTAATAGCCTCAATTCACCAATCAAAAGAAATTGACTGGCAGAATGGATTAAGAAGCAAATCCAACAATATGCTGTATACAAAAACACACCTAATTCAAAAAGAAACTCATAGACTGAAAGTAAAGGGATGGAAAACAGAATTCCGTGCAATAGGAACCCAGAAAAAAAGCTGGAGTAGCTATTTTATTTTCAGAGAAAGTAAATTTCAAAAGAAAACTAATTAAGAGAGACAAAGAAGGTCACTACATCCTTGTTTTTTTATTTTTTGCAACCTCACACACCCCACTACATCCTTGTTAAGGGAACAATCCAAGAGGACGATATGACAATCATAAATATGTATTCATCAAATACTAATATCCCCAACTATAGAAAACAAATATTAAGGGACATGAAAAATGAAATAAGAACTAATATAATTGTAGTGGGGGACTTAAATACCCCACTTTCACAAATAGACAGGTCATCTAGACAAAAAATCAACAACAAAAAACTGAACCAAACTTTTGAGCAAGTGGACTTAAAGGTGCCAAACATCCTCACTGGAGGAAAGATAGCCTCTTTAGTAAATAGTGTTGGAAAAACTGGGTTTCAACTTTCCAAAGATTAAAATTAGACCCATTTCTTTCTCCATGCACTAAATTAAAATCCAAACTGATTAAAGATATAAATATTAAAACAGAAACACTAAACTTGGAAGATAAGTTAGGTAGAACTCTTGAAGACATTGGCATAGGAAAAGACTTGAACAAATCCTCAGCAGCACGGGATCTAGCACAAAGAATCAACAACGGGGATCTCATCTTTTTAAAAAGCTTCTGCACTGCAAGAGAAACCACCAACAGAGCCAAGAGACAATGTAGAATATGGGAAAATACATTTTTTTGGGGGGGTACTGGGGATTGAACTTGAGTCCTTGCGTTTGCAAGGCAGGCCACTGAACTACTGAGCTAAATCCCTGGCAGGGAAAATAATTTTTACCAATTATTCCTCAGACAAAGGTCTATTATCTAGAATATATAAAGAACTCAAACTAATCAGTCCCCCTAAATATAAAGACTCAATTTAAAAATGGACATCTGACATGAACAGACATTTCTCAGAAAAAGAAGTAAAAGCAGCAAATAAACATATGAAAAAATGTTCCACATCACTGGTCATTTGAGAGATGCAGATGAAAACAACACTGAGATCCCACCTCACCCCAGAAAGAATGGCTGCTGTCAAGAAATCAACCAATAACAAATTCTGGCAGGTATGTAGAGAGAAAGGAATCCTTCTTTGTTGGTGGTGAGAGTGCAGAATGGTAAAACCACTGTGGGAATCAATGTGGAAACACCTCAAACAACTAGAATTAGAAGTCCCATTTGACCCAGCTATTCCCCTGCTGGGTATCTTCCCAAAAGAATTAAAATAATAATATCACAGTGGTATATGCTCACCCATGTTTATAGTGGCAGAGTTTGTAATAGTTAAAATTTGGAAACAGCCCAATTGCCCATCAACTGGAGATTGGATAAAGAAGATGTGGTTTTTTTTATACATTGGAGTATTATTCAGTCATAAAGAATGAGAAACTAGAGACATTTATAGCTAAGTGGATGCACATTGAGGACACACTCTTTAATGAAATTAATAGGACACACATGTATAAATACTGTATAGTTTCTCTGGTGTGATTAACTAAAAGTGTAACTAAGGATCAAAATTTGTAGTTGATATTTTGTAATAGGAAGAAAAGTTCTAAAGGTGTAGGGGTAGTGGGAGGGGTTGTTGACAGGTAAGAAATGAAAAGAAAATAATAAAATTTAGAAATGTATACAAATCCTTTGTAAATAGGGAAGGGTGGAGGGGGTGAAAGGAGGCCAGAGGAATGGGGAAAAATAAGAACCATGATACATCATGTAAAGATACAAAATCCCAAAGGTGAATGTAACTGTACTGTATGCCTAAAATACACCAATTTAAAAAAAGAGAGAGAGAGAACTACACAGCATGGCCATGTAGGATTCATCCCAAGGATGCTAGGGTGGTTCAATATAAGCAAATCAATATGTGTAATGCAACATATTGACAGATCCAAAACCAAACAACACATGATCATATTACTAGACATAGAAAAAGCATTTGACAAATTCCAACACCCATTCATGATTTTAAAAAATAGGACAGATGGTCTTTATCTCAACTTGATAAAGGCAATCTATGAAAAAGAAACAGCCAACATCATACTACATGGTTAAAAACTTAAAACCTTCATGCTAAAATCAGGAGTAAGACAAGGATGTCCACTGTCGCCACTCTTATTCAATATAGTTCTGGAAACTTTAGCCAGAGCAATTAAACAAGAGAAATGCAGATAGAGAAGAATAAGGAGAATTAGAAGAGGATATTATAGAACTATATTAGATGATATTATAATGGAAATAGAATGAAAGTTATAAAACAAAAAAGGAAAATAGGCATCTATACTCATTGTAAATGAGATTATCTTATACCAGGTAAAATGACTGGAATGGTGTACAGGGTGCCCAACAAAATTTGGAAACCACACGTGTATGAAACTAGTGTATGTGAATTGTTTAAAAGGTCACTAACAAAACAAAGCTACCAGATTGTTAAAAGGACAAAACATAGGAAGTTTGGTCACAAAAGTAGGAAGCTGATGTGGAACAATTTCTAAAGCATAACAGGATGCAGGATATGAGTTTATGAGTAGGCAACTGAAAGAACTAAAAGGTCATTAAGTTGGATAAGTCAGATACCTTCAGGATTATCAATGTTCCCTAGAATTAGCCCTGGAAAGAAATATTGGGGAGTCTTTTTCTATACAGGAATGGATAGACAGATGACAGGTGAATTGATAAGATTAGCAGGAACTGAGGGTGGAATTCAAACTAGTGAATTTCCAAAAAGAATGAAGTTTTACAAGATGTAGGAAAATGACCTGTAGCAACATTGGTAATGCATTAAAATGCTAACTCAATTCTCAGATTCACAGCTCACCATGTGACAGACTTGCTTGGCAGCCTTCACTAAAATGAACTGAAAGGAAGAAAGTTGGAGGCTGAAGAAGGAACTAGTGAGAGTTAACTCCAAGAACAGAGCTTCTTCCCAAATAATTTCCGATGAATAGAAGTTTGTAAATAATGCATTGAAGTTACCAATGAGAGGCACATTCTGATAAGGCTAGTGGTAAGTGGAAACAGGGAGAAAACAAAATGGAAATAAGATAAGAGATAATATTAGTCAGAAATTAACTGAGGAGTACATAATTATGAAAAACTAGCCTCAGATGCCCTAAATATGTATCAAATAGCTATAGAGCCAGAACTGGGTCACTGAAACATAGTATTTGCTTCATAAAGGTGACGAGAAAGACAGAAAATGCACATATTCAAAAACTACAATAGAACATGGAAAATGAGTACATATTCCTCCTTTTATTAAAGTTTCCGTTATTCTAATTTGGATTTCCATTTTCTAATAGCTATGCAAAATTTTTATAAACCTCAAACTTGTGTTCAGAATTAATATCATGTCATATTTATTCAATGTATAATCAAGAAAATGATTTTTGAAGAGCTGAATTGAAAGTGTTGTTTTAATTTAATTTTATTTATTTCCTAATGGAAGGAGATCAATATTTGTTGTTTCAGAAATTTAACTTAGGAAGAAATAGTCATCTTAGAAACAGAAAGAAGAAAGTAATTTATGGAAAATTATTATGGTCATTTGTTACTTTTATGTCCAAAATCTGAAACCTGTTTCTCTGTTTGGAGAGGACCCACATTATGCATCAGTTTTTTTAGCTTCTTCATATCTCTGGCCACAACAAGTAACCCAAGACTGGATTCTAAACTGTAGACACATCAGATCTTTAATTAGAAGCCACCAAGGCAAAGGAGCCAGGACAAAGGCATTTCTTTCTGGTAGCAACAGCCAGGGGAATGTAGTGTTACAAGTCATGTGGGTGAGAATTCACTATTGGATATATAAATTATGGGTGTAGTATATACCAAAACTACAGTTTTGGTTTCCTGATACTAGCTGTACAGTATGATGTTGACAATGTCTCAGCCTATGCAGACTTCTCTCTTCCTCTTTTTCTGAGACAATCTTCAAATCCTCCTGCCTTAATTACTTCTCTCATTGCTGAGACAAAATACCTGAAACCCAAAAGTTAAAAGAAGAAATTTAATTTACCTCACAGTTTATAGAGGTTTCAATCCACAGTCAACTGCCTCAAAGGTAGGACAGAATGGCAGAGAGCCATGGCAAAGGAGAAACAGTTCTTGCTATCAGGTAGGAAACAGCAAGACTTCCTTCTTCTTTCCTTTATTCTAACCAAGCTACAAGCCTATTGGTTGGTGCCATTTATACACAGAGTGGGTCTGTCCTCTTTAATAAATCCATCATCCACACACAGAACTATATAAACCAGTCAACTAATCCAGTACCACACACCCATAATCCAATCACTCTCAAAAGCCCCACCTAGAAGTATGTGAGGCTCTGAGCGTAGAACTAAATATAAACCCTAATACTTCCTAATGATTCTATGACTGTTATGGTTAAGATCTGAAATGTCCATCCAGTCTTATGTTTGGAGGTAGAGTTTTGTTGGAAAAGGCACATCACCGAGCATGGAAATTGGAAGGGTATATTCTCCTCCCTATATTCTTCTCTCTCGGCTTCCTGGCCACTGTGTAGGGAACAGTTTTCTTCTGCCACGCCATTCTGCCTTGCCATTTTCCCATGGTATTTTTGCCTTAAAGCCAAAAGACTATTGACTAAATCTGCTGAAACTGAGAGATGAAATAAACCTCTCCTCCTTTAAGTTGCAGGTGTTAGATATTTTGTCCCAGGAACAGGGACGTGACTATAACAGAAAATCTATGACTTTCTAAATGGACATTTAATAAATTTCTTTTTCCTTAAATCAATCACAGTTGTTTTGTGGCCCTGTAAACCCTGGCTGAAAATTTTAGACAAATTATAACAGTTACTGTCAAGTACTGAATACTTTGAACATGAGCATACTCAGTAATGAGCAATTGTTCTCCTGAGTATAAACCCAAGTGAAATCCATACATCTCCTACAATGTTTAAGACTGGATTATCATAAAAGTTAAAAATTAAAAACACTCCAAATGTACTTAAATATTTGTTCACTATGTAAAATGAATATATAAATTGTGGCAAATTCTTACATCAAAATACTATACAGCAGCAAAAATTAAGAACTACCATTTCAACAGTATGGATGATCTGCTAAAACTTAATGTTGAACAAAAGAAGCTAGACAAATGGAAACAAAGTCTTTGTAAATAGGGGAGGGTGGAAGGGTGAACGGAGAGCAGGGGTATGGGGAAACAATGAGAACTAAGACATGTCATTTAAAGGTACAAGATCTCAATGATAAATGAAACTGTACTGTATACTTAAAAAGTACCGATAAACTTAATGGGAAAAAAAACAAAAGAAGCTAGAAAACAAAAACTAGATAAATATTAGTTCCACTTAAATAAAATCCAAAAACATACATGATTATATTATAATGCTATAATTTAATGTTATCTTTGGAGAAAGCACATCAGTAACTACAAAGGGGAGCATAGAGGAGGTTTTAGGTTGCTGGTAATGTTCTATTACATGATTTGCAAGATGATTGTGTGTGTTTCCTTATTGGAAATTCAAAAAGCACTCCTAAATTGTGATGTGTTTCATTCTAGTTATCCATAACAATATATATCAAATTAAAGAAACTAAAGCTCAGAGAGATTAAATAACTGCTCAAGAACACCGTTATGGCTTGTATGTAGACGTCCCTCCAAAGTCTCATGTGCTCATAGGTGGGGCTTTTCAGAGCTGGCTGGATCTGGGGCATGTGTTACTGGGATTAAGGGTGTGTGGTACTAAATTAGCCATGATTAGAAGTAGCATAGTTCTGGGTGTGGGTGGCACTGATCAATAGGCTTATAGCCTGGATGAAATAAAAGGGAGAGAAGGAAGGCAGGCTTGCTGCTGCCTTCTGTCTGCTCTGCCATGAACTGTTCTTCCTCTGCCATGCCCTTCTGCCCTGCCATCCTGCCTTGGAGCCAGATGACTATGAACGAAAATCTCAACAAACTATGAGATAAAATAACTTTTCATCCTTTAACTTGTGGGTGTTGGGTATTTTGTCTCAGTAATGAGAAAAGTACCTGAGACAAACATATACATGTTAAACTATTAGGCAGTCTGCCTGACTCTCAATTCTGAACTCATAATTATCACAACAAGTTTGTGATAAGTGCCAGCATTGTTGAATTAGCCCTCATGACCAAATCATAAGGTATCAGTAGGTGATACATCTATAGTCTGTGCACACTCAGTTTTATATGCTTTCAATTCACCACACAGTTCTCCGAAGAGTAGGAAATTGATGATACTGTTAATATACAAATAGTACATATAAAAACTCATACTGCTATGAAATGATATTCATGATAGGCTCACATAAAGTCAAATAAATAGGGTAAAAAGTACAAGATATGGCACTCTACCATTTCTGTAAAAGTTAAAAAAGAGTTAAAAATCTTTCTCTGTGTGTGTTTGTAAAGGTTTCTTTGTGTATTTTATCTCATAATGTTATGGCTAATATCTAGATGTCCCCCCAAAGCCTCAGGTGGTCATAGGCGGGGCTTTTTAGAGGTGGCTGGATCTAGGGTATGTGATGTTGGGATCAAGAATGTGATGATGGAATTAATTCATGGTTCAAACTAGGACTAAGGCTGCCCCACCCTGAGTGTGAGTGCTGCCCACACTAAGGGTGGGTAGCCTGGCTAGGATATAAAGGACAGAAAGAGGGTTGCTGGAGGTTGCTTTTCTTTTGCTACTTCCTACCTTTTGCTAGCCATGAACTGTTTCTCTTCTGAGAAGCCTTTCTGCCATGCCACCCTGTCTTGGAGCCAGCCAACTATAAACTGAAACCTTTACAAACTGTGAGCTAAATGCACCTTTCCTCCTTTAACTTTGGGGAGGGGCAGATATATTGTGTCAACAACTAAAAAAGTAACTAATTTTCATAAGAATTAAATATCTCTCTAAAAGTCCCTAAGAAATGGGTAACATTTATTGCCTCTGTGGAGGGAATAGGATGGCTGACGGACAAAGATAGTAGGAAGAATGTCACTGTAGACTCTTTAAATCACTTACATTTTGAAACAGATGAATGTATTATATATTAAAAATGCATTTAAAATTTTAATTCTACTTACAACCACAGGTAGAAGAAATCCACAGAAAAATATACAAGAAGAAGTTGCCGATGAAGCACTCAGAATTTTCAGAGACTCCACTTATGCGTAAACTCTTGTTGAATATTATTTTCATTGTGTTTCGGGTTCTTAGTCTAACAAAGAAGTAAGACATGCCTTAGCCACTTCTTGGCATTTTTGGAAGTTCAATGGTTAATAGATGACTATGGAAAGCTATAATATTTTGTGTTGAAAGTGCTTCTCTCACATGGCACATCACTAGAACACTATTCTCTTTTTACTCATCTTTCTCTCTATACCTAATTACATTTTCTGTGTATTCCTTCCTCATTCCAGACCTCCCAAACAACAGTTATCCACAATATGAAGAGTTTCCATGGCTTTCAAGGGGTTCAGCACTAGGCTTCAAATTTTACGTGTGAGACAAAATTATGAAACATCTAGAGACTGATCAAGAGGGCCTTGATTTGTCCATAATAGAAAATGAATTAAGAGTTACGCGAAGTTCAGAAAACCTTCATTTAGGAAAACAACCTTCTCAACATAATTTTAAATGTAATAAATTCATGGCCTATGTCAAACAAAGAACCCTGCTCATGAGCATTTCTTATTTAGAAAGACTCTTGCCTTTATTTTCTCCTGGCATTTGGTCCCCAGTCCTGTCACTGATGCAGAGTTAATCTCTTGATGATATGTTCTATTTTAGAACTCAAGAAACAGCTTTGTAAAGGTTATATGCATCATTTTGATTTTTCAAGTCATCAGTTGATAGGCCAGTATATATGGAAGCAAACAATTGCAGTGTTTTCCAAATTAATCATCCTACTGAGCATTTAGCCATTAACTAGTTTTCAGAGAAATTGGTGTCCCAATCACTTAAGATCTCAAGTATACAGAGAATTCTCCACCTGCTTAACAACTCTTTTTTCCATTAAAAAAAACCCTGCAAATAGCCTCACTGGTTTACATAATTGAGTACATATGCATGTAAAAATATGTAAGGAGAAAGAACAATATACTCATCAGTAAAATTTGCATGAAAACTTATTTTTAAAATGAAGCTGAATTGGAACTGAAATGCTTCAAGGACATCAGAAGTAGTTGGCATGTCTATCTCAGTTGAAGATTTCTGTGGAAAATATATGTCAAAATAGAATAGACATCCTGGCAGACTTCCAAAAAGTATTATACGTTACCGTTTTGCCTATCTCATTGACTTTTTAGTATGACCCAAAGGTACTGCTAGAAATTTAATATTTCTATTTTGTCAGAAAGTCAGTTTTCAGTTTTACACTCCATGAAATTCACATTTTTCTTTCAGTATGTGATTTGAAAGATTTATTTATTCTGTTTAACATCTTTTTGAGGTATAAGGTATATAATCTAAAGTGTGCAGATATCAAATTTACAGCTAAGAACAGGCACACATACTCATATACACACTCACATGCACACACACCAGGAAATCTGATACTCAAAGAAATAAAACATTTCCAGCACTTCAGAGGGCTCTCTTTTGACTTTGCCACTCAAAACTTCATTCAAATACAAATATAAAACATATATTATTTTGTGTCTGGCTTTCTTGCCTTATGACAGTAATCCACATTGTTGAGTGTAGCAGTAATTTACTATTTATTACCAAATAATATTCTATTTAGTATATCACAAGGTATTTGTTCATTTTCATTTTAATGGACATTTGACTTGTTTTTAATTGGAGACTGTTTTGAGTTAAACTGCTAAAAATATTATTGCTCCTGACTGTTGCATTCATTTTCTTGGGTATAAGTGTGAGTGCAATTTCCAGATCATAGAAACGGAATTATGTTTAGTTTCAATATATGGTGCTAGACATTTTGTCCAACATTATGTTAATTACAGTCCTTTCAGCAATGTGCAACAGTTTTAATTGTTCGACATCCTCGTCAATACTGAACACTGTTAGTGTCTTTAACTTACGTTGGCCTTTAATAATATCTCATTTAGGTTTAAATTTACTTTTCTCTGAGGAATAATGCTGTTCAAAATTTTTCTATGTACTTCTTTCTGATTTGCATGCCTCCTTTTTATAAAGTAATTAAATTGGTTACTCTTTTTTTTTTCCTGTACCACGGATTGAACTCGGGTCCTTGTGCTTGCTGAGCTAAATCCCCATCCCCTCATTTTCTGACTTGCTGCATTCCTGATGTGTTTTGTTACATTCATAATACAGTAGGCTTTTCTCAAAAGAATGGAACTTAATTAGAAAATAAAATTAACTTGAAATATATACACTTTATGGCAAATATGCTGCATTATACAAATTTCTTTTAGAACAAATTGGTATATGTGTGTGAGAGAGAACATCAGAATACATGTACTACCTAAAATTAATCTGTCAAATAACTTGTCTCTAACCCAGAGATTAAACCAAGGACAGCCCGACAACAAAATTAAAATGAGAAAACACTTAAGCAAGACACAAAGACAGATTTTCAGTTCACCAATGGCAAACAATAGGGCAAATGAGGATGAGAAGGCTGATAGTACACCATCAGGACACCCTGAACTGAAAGCACAGGAAGTAACAAAACAGATCACTCTGGCTCTAGAAAAATTCAAAACAGAAATAATTTCCCACATAACCATAGAGATGGCGAGCAAAATGAAAGTCGTGATTCAAGAATCTAGAACAGAAACTGACAAAAAAATAGATGAGCTCAGGACCACGATAGAAGCCATGAAGGGCCAGCATAAGAAAGAAATGGAAACAATAAATGCCCAATATAGGAAAGAAATGGAATCCATAAAACAGATTCAAACAGATATTCAGGAGACTAAACACTCCACTGAAAGTGTAAGCAAAAGAATAAAAGAATGCGAAGATAGAATTTCAGATATAGAAGATAAGATTGCAGTCAGTGACCGAGAAAAGACAGGTCTTTTAAAAACAGTAAGGGATCATGAGAAATCGATCCAACAACTCCTAGATGATTCAAAGAAGAATAATATAAGACTGATAGGAATCCATGAAGTAGCAGGAGAAAATACAAATGACTTAAAAAAGCTGTTCACAGAATTAATGACAGAAAACTTCCCAAACAGAGGGGAAGAATCTGACATTCAGATAAGTGAGGCATATAGGACCCCAACTAGCCACAATCAAATAAATTTACACCTAGAAATATAATAATCAAGATCCCAGAAACCCAACAGAAGAACAGAATACTACAAGCAGTAACAGAAAAGAAACAAATCACATGCAAAGGAAAGCCCAATATAGACACAGCAGACTTTTCAACACAAATCCTTGAGGCAAGGAGAGCCTGGAGTGAGGTATTTCAAGTACTAAAAGAGAACAACCTCCAACCTAGACTGATGTATCCTGCAAAACTCTCTTTCAAAATGGATGGGGAAAAAAGATACTTCTACGACAAAGAACACCTGAGAAACTACATGAATACAGCACTACAAGCAATTCTAAACAAGATCCTAGAAAAAGACAATGAAGGCAACAACACCATGCGGCCCAACAGAGCAAATCAAATAGGCAAGGCAAGAAACTAAAAGGAGAAGGTGAAAAAGTAAAAAGAGTCAACAAAAGACCAATAACAGGACAATAATAAATCAGTACATATCAGTTATAGCCATCAATGTCAATGGCCTCAACTCACCAATCAAGAGAAATAGACTGGCAGAATGGAATAAGAAGCAAATTTCAACTATATATTGTATACAAGAAACACACCTAGTGCAAAAAGAAGCCCATAGACTGAAAGTGAAAGGATGGAAAACAATGCTCCATGTGACAGGAGCCCAGAAAAAAGCAGAGGTAGCAATCTTATTTGTTGACAAAGTAAATTTCAAACTAAAACTGATTCTAGTATTATAGATGTATGACGGTACTGTATCATACCTCTGTGAATGTAAAATATCTTGTACCTGCTTTATGATACATAGTAGTGACCGTGCTTTATCAGAGTTATTTTTAATGGTGTTATTCTAAAATGTTCTCTTTCCAGATGATGATTAAGATGCGGATAAAAAAAAATGGTGCCAGGTACCACAACAGCAACAGACCTTTGCTGTTTTCTGGGTATTATTCTTTTCTTTGTTTTTTTGTTTTTGTTTTTTTAATGGAATGTGCTGAATGTCTTTAATTTTGTTCAGATGACTGCAGAACCTGGAAAAGCTGTTGCTGCTATTGATGTATAACATACTGCTATTATTAGTCTTTTTATATAAATATAAATATACATATATATATTATATATACATATATATATAATTTGAATTTTTGGAAACTTTAACTGTGCTGTCTACTTTGGAAAAAGTTATCCCAATTTACTGTGTTGAGTTGGTATTGTACAGAAATTAACAGTCATATTGGTCTAGAAATGTTATTTTTTTTTCTCCATTTGTACAGGGGTAACACACTGTATTAAATATATAAGGTCATGTCTACTTGGGATTGATTACAGAAACTAATAAAGTATTCTCTAAATAATGAAAAAAAAGAATAATATAAGACTACAAGAGCAAGAAACAATTTAAATATGTTCAGGGACCATTTTCATCTTCAGAATTAAGGTTTATTTTAATTTTACATCATTGCCTTTTCTCTTTTGCTTTCCTTTTTAGTTTTATTTTAGGATAAAAAAAAAATGTAATTACACAAGATCCTAATGAGATAATTAATAATGTGAAATAGGAAGTAAAGGGCTAAAGGTATAGGTAAACTGGGAAGGGTGGGGGAAAGGTAATAAGGGAGAGGAAAAATTAAAAGAAAATGAAAATAAATGGAAATAAAGTGTTTGTAAATGGGGAGGGGAGGAGGGGTGAAGGGAGGAAAGGGACAAGGGGAAAAAATGAGAATCAAGACTTATCATGTAAAGGTACAGGATCCCAATAATGAATGTAAACTGGTGTGAAAAAATGTAATAGTACACAAGATCCTAATGAGATAATTAATAATGTGAAATAGGAAGTAAAGGGCTAAAGGTATAGGTAAACTGGGAAGGGTGGGGGAAAGGTAATAAGGGAGAGGAAAAATTAAAAGAAAATGAAAATAAATGGAAATAAAGTGTTTGTAAATGGGGAGGGGAGGAGGGGTGAAGGGAGGAAAGGGACAAGGGGAAAAAATGAGAATCAAGACTTATCATGTAAAGGTACAGGATCCCAATAATGAATGTAACTGTATTGTATTCCTAGATTGTACCAATAAACTCAATAAAAAGGAAAAAAAAAAGAACTTGTCTCATCAATGATTTGTTCGTTTAACTAAAAGTCTATTTGGCCATTGAAAAAGTGAGCTCTATTCTTCATAACATTGTTATTCTTGCATTTTACTTATAGTACCTGTAATCAAAGACATGGGGCCTTAAGTGAGCAATTCACCATTATTCTTGTTACAACAAGGAAATGCTGCTACATGACTTTGTTGATGGTATATTCTTACCTCCCTGGAAGTACACAAGGGCAAGTATGCATAATTTACAAATAAACCTTACAAAAATGACACAGAGTTACATTTTAAAGTAATGATAATGACAATAACAACATGAAAGACACTTTTAATTCCTCAAAGTCCCATTTGTCTACTTCATTTTGACCACTACTGACAAGAACCTATGAGAAGGGTAAGATGCCTTTATTATTTACAATGTGAAATTGAAAATATAAGGTGTTAAAAGCTTAAATTGTTTTGCATACATATGTTTCGCCATTTATGAGAACTGATACATATCAATAATAAGATATTGATCTCACAGTGAACTATTCTCCTTTGCCACCTCAATTCTCTATTGAAACAATAGTGAATGATTTCTCTGTACTCCCTTTTCCAGTATTCACAGAACCAAATCAATGGACAATTGATCCACATATTTTCTTGGGTTAAATCCAAGCATCTCAAAATGAGCACTAGATTGAATATTCTTCGGTGGCTTGTGACATCAACTGAACAACTTGAGTGAATTACAGCTGCATGCCCTCTCTAGGGCCATCCATTATCCAATGTCTTATTTAATTTTCAGTTTCAGGCAAGCAAATTGACCATGTATACTTGCTTATGTCAGTAGCTAATTTTAGATCACTAATCTAATTGGAAATGGCATGCCCCTTTAGCTTGTCATGTAAAAATTCACATTTTCTGATTAATATGATTCATTTATATTAGATTTGACTTGACAGAATGGCAATGTGTAATACAGGAGGCAAGTATGACAGAATTTCACTCTCTCCCACTCAGTCACACACCTTATAAATGATCCAGTCAAGGCATCAGCCAACAATGGTTTCCCTGTAATATGACAAATTTTAAACTCACACATATTCTAATGTAGGGATTTTTGCTGTTCTCTTACAAGCAGAACAATTCCTATCAGAATGGTAATGGTTTTTATCCATGATCCTACTGTGCATTCAATTATGGCAAGTGGACATAATATAATGCTACAAGAAGTTCATGCTTTTGTTACTGTTGTAGTGTGTCTGTTTGTGTCTAAATTGCTTCCTGTTGAGAATAATTTGGAAATTGATTTTTAAGTGAAATTTAAAGACAATGATAGGAATTAATAATGAGATGTGTAGGATGTGATATTCAAAAATTAGACTAAAAACGTATGAAAGCAAAATGAGAACTGCAGCTAAAATTATAAGGACATATTTAAAAAACAAAAACCACAACATATAGGAAGAAAATAGCTAGAGGGAAAGTAGAAAGGGGAGGGGAAAGGAAATATGGGGAAAAATGTGAAAAATGGAAACAAAACTTTTGTAAATAGGGAAGGGTGAAGGGGTGAAGGGAAGGTAGGGGCGTGGGAAAAACAAGAACCAAGACACATCATGTAAAGGTGCAAGATCCCAATGATAAATGTAACTGTTTTATTTGCTTTAAATGTACCAATAAACTTAATGGAAAATCCACACACACACACACACACACACACACACACACACACACACACACACCAGTTTGGGAATTCTTGTGATTAAAAGAAGTCAACTTCACTTAAAATTAATTATGAGGTTTATATAATTTATGCCTGTCTCATAATTTTTTACTACAGTACTTAAATTACTAATTCTGCCAGGAATCAGAGGTTTTTCTTCTATTTTTTTCTTTCATTTGGATAGGAAAGTCACAATCAACCTGTGCAGAATTTCTCAGGTTTGTCCTTTAGAATATCTAGAAGCCTCAGGCTAGGGATGTCATTCTGTGGTAGAGCACTGTCTTCGCGTGCATGATATCCTGGTTTCCATAATGCCTAATATCTGTTTTATGTCCATGACCAGATTTATTAATAGACATTTCTGTTCTTTCTTAAAGTGATTTTGTTCAGGTTTTACCCTGTTTACCTATGGAATCTGCTTTGACAAAGTTTACTAATGACGTATAATAAAGCTACCTATAGAATCTCTCTCTACCAAACAATTAATTTTCTATTATTGGCTTTTCTTTCTTTCCTGAACCATAAATATTATTGTTTCCAAGGACTAATGTTCACTTGTTTTTCACTGTACATGTTGTTTCTGGATTGCTTTATTTTCAGTTTGACTTCAACTATCATCCATACGCTACCCTACTTCCTCATTCAATCTCTGGCGAAGACCTCTTTCTGTAAATGTGATGCATCTATTTCTAACTTTTATATTTATGTTTATCCTTATATATCTTACTTCCTATCTGAATATATTGTAGCACTATGAATGCAATATATTTCCACATGAGCTAATTATTTCTGCCAACTTGTTATACTTCCTCTAATCTACTGAATTACTTTCTATAATCTACCAAATTAGATAGCATCACTCAAATCCATAAAGAAAAAACAACTGAGAATAATCCTTGGCTCAGTGTTTTGCTTTTCTCCTTATATCTAATTCATTAACCTTATCTTCCTCCCCAACCATTTTTTTCACTCCTTTCTATTCATTTTCTTCCTATTTCTATATCCCTTCCTCTGGTAAAGATATAATAAGTTATATTTAGTGTCAATCAGGCTTCCAGTATGATACAGAGGGCACAATCAAATGGACAGTGAAGAGAATGGAGTGAAGGGATTCCTTTCAGAATGTGCAGAGGGCATAAAGGGGCTAATAAAGGATGGAACCTACAATACCACAAAGCTATTACCTTCTCTAGACCTACTAGAGCTAGGAGAGAACTAGAGCTAAGGAGGAGTGGCAGCCTAATAGACATGTTATAATTTTCATCACATAGGTGTCTAGCTACAGTTAAAAACTCTCTCCTCCTCCTCCTCCTCCTCCTCCTCCTCTCACTCTACCCCCTCACCCACCCTCCCTTTCTCCCTCTCTCTTCATGACAGTAAAGAGCTGGATCCTCTTATCCATTAGTCAAACCCAAAGGGAAATCAAACAATCAGAGAGCCAGCAGGACAGATTTCAAAGTTTCCATTAAGAATCAGCCTTTTCACTCCCACTGCCCGTGTCGCCTCACCACACACACATATACACAACACAAAGTAGAGTTTACAGTGGTGGAGAATTGATGAGGGGGGGTGACAGCCAACAAAGAATTGCCAGAATATTCTCTTAACTGTTACTTCCTGTGGCATAAAATGCAAGGTTCTCACAAAGTTCTTTATATTATGAATCTTTTTCCACTCCATCCTTGCTCAACAACACTTGTATACTGATGAATCAAGATTCAGCTAAGTGATCATCACCTCTTCACCACTTCCTTATCTATATCACTTTCCTCCCAAAACATCCTTCTGCTATAACTCATATACCTTTAGTATCAACATTTTTAAATGTGATTTTCCATCCCTTGGAATATAATTTCCTTAAAACAGGAGCAGAATCACATCTGACTTTGATTCCCCAGTTTCCAGCATAGTGTCTGACCCAGAATAGTTATCTTTCAAATGTGAATAAATATTTCTAGTCATTCTGATCTATGAATCCAAGTAAAATCTTGCATGTGTCAGAGTATTTTCCTTTGGAAATATTTACCAAAACATGCATCCAAAATATGAAAAAGGATAATATTTTATGGGCTGAATTGTGCATTCTCTATCAAGATTCATATGTTGAGGTCTTAAATCTCAGTTTAAATCTCAGTACACCAGAGTGTTGCTGTATTTTGAGAGAGGATCTTTAAAAATGTAAGTTAAAATTAAATAGTTAGGGCTCATAGCCCCATATGACTGGTCTCCTTTTAAGAAGAGGAAATTAGGACATAGACACATGTACAGAAGAAAGATCATATGAAAACACTTCCAAAAGGTGGCTACCTATAAGCCAAAGAAAAGCCTCAGAAGAAACCAATCCTGCTGACACCTTGATTTTGGACTTGTAGACCTATGAAATATGAGAAAAGAAATTCCTGTTGGTTAATCAGTCCAGTCTGTTTCACTTTGTTTTGGCAGTTTCAGAAAACTTAAAGAATCCCGGAAGAGGGAATTAGAGTAAAGCCTATGTACTTAGAGTAAGGAGAATGAGGGATATATTTCAAGCTCATGTGTGGTCTTCATTATCAAACTTGAACCCCTCAAATAAAAACATTTCCTTTGCAAGAAATACAAAACTCCAAAGCACACAAAGTCACAGCTAGTAAGTGCTGAAACTGGATATAAGTCTTCTGATTTTGAATCTGCTGTTTATTAAGAATTAAATCCCTAAATTGTATTACAATTATTCATTGCACTTTACTACTACAATTGTGACGTAAGCTGCAAGTACTACAAGGGGAACCAGAACGTAAATACTCTCTTATGTGGCTACTTCTCTTAAAGATCTAAAGGAGTTTCATTCTTTATATAAATTTGGGTGTTGCATTTAGCATTGTTCATAACTGTGCATTTCCAAGAAGCCACATGATCACTGCATTTTTTTATTAGACAACGACTAATGTATTGATTGACCATTCATGATTTTTGAAATTATCTCAACAAAACAAATCATTTATGGCCAATACTAACATGTACTGTACTATACCATTAAATGTTGTCTCTGAGAATTTTGTCTTTCATATTTCACGCTTACTACTAAACCTCAGAGCTGTCACTACTATGACAGTCTGGTGGCATGCACGAAGCGCTGACTGCTTATTGTGAGACTAGAAAATACAATCACACATCTTCCTTGTGTATTGTACAAGCCATTGCCTAACATTTTATCTTGTAAATAAAAACTCAATAAAATGTATTTATTTGATCTAAATTATTACTGGAAAATTAAGAATAGAATAGTTTTATCAATTTCTATCATTAGTAACGGTACTTATCCATTTGCTTTTCCAAAAGCGTGGCTTTTGCACAATGTAGATTTCATCTGATGTTAAAATAGCTGTAATGAGGAGATCCATATTTGACAAACATTCTGGAACTCAGAGTCTGTCCCTCCTTCACTATTCTTTTACCATCACTATAGCCCACAGTTTGGCATGTCAGCCAGAGACTTCTGCAGTAGTTCCATGTCTTCGTCCAGCCGATTTATCTTGGCTGTCACTAATGAGAAGGATTCTTCTTAAGCACTGCTTCAATGATTCCACTTTCCTGCTTAATAGATGTCTTAGCACACAGCATATAAGTACTTCTGCTCCAATACCAGTTTTCCAAAGTTATAATAATTACACTAATATTTACACATTTACTTGTCTGTACTTAACTCTCAACAAACATAATTTTACATATAGGAGAACTGAGATTCAGGGTTGGGGGATGGCAAATGCAAGATCGCCAACAACCTGTATTTGACAGAGTGTGTGTGCGACTTCAGGATGTTTGATTCTAAGCACTGTCGTTGCTCTTTTCACCTGAAAGATTTCTGTAGCCTCTCATGCTATGTCCAATATAAACATATTGTCATCATTATTTATAGATGTTGCAGTATTACCAAAACATATTGTGTGATGCCAGAATGGAAGTGTCATGATTCAATGTCTTCAGTATGCCTTGGCCCAGTCACAAGCCCATTATAAATGACAATTAAAACTTGCCTGTTGAATTGTTATTTTTGGTTTAAGTAACACCCTTTATTTTGGTGTTTTCTCAATTAAGATTTTTAAAAAAGCATTTGTTCAAAGGCTGTGGTTGAACTTTTTAGCCATCAGTCATTTAATATTTTAGTTTTGTTGAATGATAACACTGATTTGTATTAGATTAATGTTTTCATTCAACGAAACACAGTATTCAAAATGCCATTTGGAGTATTTAAAATAACCTGAGTTAATAATTTGAAAATGCTGATGTAAAGCATTTTTATGACCAAACAACAGTCTAGCAAAGTAAAATAATATTTTATTTTTTGAAAACATGCATAAAAAGTTAAAATATGCCTAAGTTCTTGAAATCTAGCAGATAATATGGCGTCCATAGTCAGTAATAGTGTATTGTTTATTTGAAATTTTTGAACTAAATAGAAGTGCCATTAGCATATACAAACACGCAAAGGTAAAGATAGCTAAGTGTGGTGATAGATGTATTAATTAATTGTGGCAATCATTTCACAAGGAATATGTATATCAAATCATCATGTTCTACACATTGATTACAGATAATTTTTATTTTTTCATTATACTTTAATACACCTGGAAAAAAGAAACAGCTCATTTAGGCACAGGATTAGCCTCTTTCAATTGTGATGTCAAGCGACATTGCTTAAACAACATAGTGATTGGGAAGCAGATCCAATATTATGATGGCTAGAATGTGCACCCAAGGGTGCTGTTTCCTCCTTTGCCCAAAGCCACGTGGCTCTCCCAAGTCCACTGCCTCTCCTCTTACTCCCTTCCCAGCTAGATGTCTGTGCATTTCCTAAAACTAATTTACTGTAAATAATTTCATTTGCATTTTTGTAAAGGGATCTGGAGATGTCATTTCTCTTGGAATATCTTTTTCTGAATTAGTATAGGTCTCGAGGATGTAAAAGAAAAATGCTATCAGAGTATATGAGTGTGTGCACTTATGTGTATGTATACAGAGAAAATATCAGAATAGATATGTAATGAAAATATACAGAGTATGGGAAATCATGTGTCTATTCTCATGACTTTGATAGTTTCTATGTACATATGCAGACAAATAGATGTCTTTATATTTATCTCCACAGAAGCTTAATACTTAAAAAAATTTCTGGAAAATGTCCTCCTGATGACACCTTAGATATTAAGTTTGTATCCTATTTGTATCTTTATTCCTATATCACCCTTTTCTCAACTTTCTTACACATTAATGACTCTGGCACAGGCATTTTCCGAGATTGATGGATGACTAGCTAAAGGTTTCATAGCCCAAGGCGAGGGAGAGGTCCATTAACTTCACGTGGTCAATAATTTCTCTAGGTAATGCTCTCTCTTTTATTACTAATAAAACCCATGTTTTAATGTTCAGAAAAATTAAACATCATTGAAAGTTATGCATTCTTAAAACTCTATCTGCCTTTGTCCTTTTGTTGTATCTTCATTCTTTAAATACTTTGGTATACACTTTTTATGTGTGTCTTTGAAACCTACATTGTGTTTGCTTTTTCCATATTAAGAGCCCCACAATTAAAAACTAATATTCATCTTCAAGAAACAATTCTTTCAACTACAAGCCAGATGTGATGGCACACACCTATAGTCCCAACATTTTGGAGGTTGAGTCAGTAGGATAACTGCGAGTTTGAGGCCAGCCTGAGCTTCACAGTTAGTCTGAGGCCAACCTGAACCACCCGGCAAGACTCTGTCTCAAAAAAATTCCTTTAACTATAGAAATTCAATATGTTATTCTGAAATGGAGTAGCTGTAAATAATAGCTTTAGTGGATCTGTATATTTATATCTCAGATGTCTACTAACATGCCAGCTGAAAAAAAGGAAAAAGAGAAACCAACTTACCACCACTGGGAAAATAATTGTTTTGTTGTTGTGTTGTTTAATGAATTGACTACCTCAGACCAAATACGAGGCCATCTTTCCTATTGATCCTTTTTAACTAGAAAAACCTTCTGCAGACTATTACTGGCTTTTTAGATTAATTGTCAACTAATCTGAAATCATGAACTCTTTTCATGGCTTTTAATTTTTGTGTCTCTTCAGATCACTAAATTTTAGAGCATCCTTTGTGTTTTCTGAAAAGCATCGCTGAAGATATTTATTTTTAATTAAAGCAGAGCTAAGGGTATTAAATGATAAAAATGAGAAAGTTTATTTAAATATTTTATTCAGATAAATCACCAGTAATTGACAGCCTGGGTGCTTACAATCTCAGCCAGGTAGCAAATACAGTGTATAGGGCTTCATTTAATGATGAAATAAAAACACAGAAAGGAATGGGCCAGCAATAAGAAAATATTATTTGGAGTTCACTCTTTCTAGCCAGGTGGCCTCTGAGAAATTATTTAACCTACTTGTTCATCAATTGCATTTCACCTCTTTAAAATGATAGTAGCAATAACACTTACCCTGCCTAGCTTATAGGGTGGTAGCGAGAAGCTACAAAAAAGACTATGGGTTAGAGCAATTCCTAAAATTTAAAGCCCCAAGCAAAAGTTACTCTTGAGATCATCTAACAAATGAGAGTATATTTAGGTACATTTTAGCTTTGTTACACTTCCCTTGGTATAAAATGTTTCTATATAAATTACTCCAAGATCATTGGCAACTTACGAAAGAAAAAAATCAAGGTCAAGAAAATATATTCATGAGTCATTCTTCTGCACATTAATAAGTGAAAATGGTGCCCATTATGGCCCTTAAAGTTGTAAAACCAGAGGGAGCCATGTTGGCTAATTATGTTAATGGTTACATGCTTGAGGATATTGAAGATTATATCTTATACAGAATTTGCCAAATCATCCATTTCCTATCTGCCAATCTGTTCCTGTTACTAATCAATCAAGTAGAAAGCACAGAACTCTAGCCCCTAGAAAACAAATGACTGCACATATTTAAATACCAGTATGTCTGAATTCTTCATTTTTGATTAAAAAAATATGTTGCCTGTGGCTGAATCTCACTGTGAATATTTTTGAACAGAATTGATTTATCTTTCTATATGGATCTATACATTACATGCATACATAAAATGGCCATTCGATTAAATCAGACCAAGCAGACACTTCCAACAACATTGTCCTTATGATCTGAGACTCGGTCACTACAGTTCTCCACTCTTCCAACTGAGCTATCAAAGGACTGAAGGTCCCTACAATCTGGTCTTTAGGAAATCACCACATATCCTAACTGATCAGATAAAGGACTAAATGAAGCTACTGAGGTGAGTCAGTTTAAAATTGGCTGTGGGGGAATTATTAAAATGTTGAGCAAGAAATCTTCATCTGTAGAAATGTGCCCATAAACTTAATGAAAAAAAAAGAAGTTCATTAGATAGAAAAATCCATGTTCTCTAATACTAAATTAAAAGGAATCACAATGCCTTAAACTAGGGGAGTAATGTCAATTAGTGGGAGACAATTCATTATAAGGAAGTATCCTTCAAAAGGCAGGACATTTAGCAGCTATATAGGTCCTTGCCCTCTGAAAACCTGTAACCATTGTAGTGAAGAGATGTTAGGACTAGAAATAGCCCATTATTGAAAGCCATTGAAAGGAAAATTTTCCACTTTACAGTTACAAAGAAATCTAGACTTTACCTCAGTGGGAAACCTAAAAACACACAAAGAATAATTTTTCAAATTGCAGACAAATGAAAGTTTGAAGATAATTTTGATTAATAATACTGGGTAAAGCAATCTTAACTATACTTTATTATTATATTTACAAATGAGAAGCATCTGTTGCAGCCAAGTACTAAATAATTCTATTTTATCACTTTCAGTTATTTGTGATAAAATAGTTTATAAATGAATCATTAATTTTATCTATAAACTGAAAATCTCCTATCCATGCTTTACTTTTCCCAGTAATTATAATTTGTTTAAATTCCCCCCAAAACTCCAGCTGTGCCAGCACACCTCCTAATATACTCTATACTGTCCTCACATGGACTGATTCCAAGAATTTTCCAGTTACATTCTTCTCTAGATTTTAATAGACCGGCTAATAAATGTCATATGCTTACCTTAAAATACGTAATCAGAAACAAAGTGCTACAAATACGATTATGAATTTGAAATAAAATCTTTACTGTGGCCTATGGGTTCAAGGTGATTTGGGCCCTTGAGACTTTATTTTCTACTCATTGATTGTTCACTTCCACTGCACAATTAGCTACACTGGCCTTGCAATTCCTGAAACACTCTGCCTGCTCCCACTTTAGGGACACTGCATGTACAGTTCCATCTACCAAAGATGTATGATACTTGATAATCATATTGCCCTCTCTTTTTCTTCTTAAAGGTATCCCCTCATCTCCTCTGAGAAGTCCTCCATGTCCAATATATCTAAATTTGCCTCCCTCATCCTGCTCTTCTCTGTACCTTTGTCTGTCTTATTTTTCTGCAAATAACTACTGTCACCTGGCATTTGCTCCATAGTAGTTAATCAAAGCTCCCTCTTTAAAAATATTGGGATGTATAAGAGTGGTCTTCCTGGGTTTTAATCCTAATGCTGTGTATTACTAGCTGGGTAATTTTAAGCAGGCTGCTTAACCTTTCAGTGCCTTGATTTCCTCACCATTTACTTCATAGTACTTTTATCCATCTCCTCCTTTGGTATTAAGCTACACATACATAAGAGTTAGAATTTCAAAGATGTTCCAACAAGAAGTATTTATTAAGTTTTTTAAACATCTGAGGATTCTTCGTTTTCATAAATATTTGCTGCTGCATATATTTTAATAAATAGTTCAGTTAAGTTAGAAGTTTTCTTTCCTTCTCTCTTTCTTCCCGCCTTGTACCTCCTCTTCTTTCTTAATTTTAAGTTTTTTCTTGTTAGTTATAATCTCAGAATGGTGAGAAGGGGAAATCACGATCAGCGTTCTTAGGCATCTTGTACCTGTTCAATATAAGACACCCACATAGAAAATTGCAATGGCTTTAATTTCATCTCAAATCTGATTTTCAACAAAAACAGCCCTTCAACTGAAGTTAATTTTTCCATTATAACTACAAAAATGACCACTGTTATTTGAGCATTTGAGTATTGTCAGTCTTAACAAATATTAAACCTGTACATCTCTTATACATATTCTCATAAAGAGATGTTGAGTATCAGGAGTAAAGAAAAATCATAATAAAGTTTATATATAGCCCATGTCCATATAAAATTTGCACTATAATAATGAATAGAAAAATCAAAGTATACCAAACAAGGAGTCTTTAAAACATCTGAGGATTCTTTATTCCCATAGATTTTTGCTGCTGCATATATTTTAATGAATATTTCAATTAAGTTACAATATTGCAAATGTAGATTTTTCTCAAGTAAGTTCAATTTTAAATCTTTCTACTTACAGAAATAAGGCTTTAAATCTAAAACTAAAATAGTCATATATACTTACTCTTTGATTAACATTAATTCACGTTTAACCAATTAAATTCCATTACACAACCTCACATTTAAATTCCCTTAAGAATTTTAATCTACATTTACACATTTAATATATTTGATTCTCAAAAGTTCTTTTAAAAAAGAAACCAAAGCAATATTACAAACTTAACAAAGTCTTCCTATATAGGCTACTCCTGTGAATCTAATAAAGCAGAAATATTAATGTAATAAATCAGGACCACTTATACATTCAAAAACTGTTATAAACTAATTTGGATTCTTTGATAACTTTCAAGTCAGAGACATAGCAAATCTAAAATTAATTAACCACTTCAAATTAAAATTGATCCACACACCAGATTCTCCAACACATCAGATTCCCTTAAATACTTCAGCATCATTAAATGAAAACATTAGATATAATCTCTGAACTGACAAAATGTAATCCTAAATTTAATACAAAATAGTGTAATTTTCATTCAATTACTTTTCTGCTTTTATAACTACAAAGACCCAACCGAAGTATCTATGATTTGACACTTTAATTTCAACTTATGATAAAGAAAATCAAGGCTAAGACAGAGGAGCTCTCTATAGTCTTGAATCTCCCCACCTTTTTGGATAAGGAGATTATCCTACAATATAATTTGATACCACATTGTTTTAATAACTTTCCCAGCTAGTTTTCATCAGCCACCACCATTCAATCATAATTTTATATGAAACTAAAGAGCATATAAGAATTATAGTATGATATCTAATAGTTACACTATAGTCCAGATAAACTGCCTGCACAACAGAAAATGATTTTCATCTTACCTTGAGAATTTCTATGAGGAAATACATGGTAGTATTAAGAGAAGAGATTGTTTTCACTCATATTTATGTTTCATATCAGAAATGCACAATTGCTTATTAGCAAATCATAAGCCAAAAACGCTTTCCAAATCCAGTATTTTAACTTACACTGGCCACGTTTTTAGAGTGAATGAGAAAACTGATTAAAAGGAAAAAAAGAGGATCTGTAAACAATTGACATTTGGAGGAATTTCACTTATAATGTTCCAAGCATTATCCACAATAGCCAAGATGAATAAAGAAAATGCAGTTCATACATACAGTGGCATACCATTCGACCTTTAAAAAAGAAGGAAACTTATTAGAATCTTATGCATTGTTGCTAAGATTCTAATAAGATTACTGATATTTAGAAATGGGAAGAAAGGAGCTGAAGGTGTAGGGAAGGTGGGATGGGTAGGGGGAGAGCAAAAAGGGAAAAGAAAAAATGTGAAAGAATGAAAAGATGAAAATAAAGTGTTTGTAGATGGGGAGGGGAGGAGGGGGTGAAGGGAGGGCAGGGACAAGGGGAAAAAATGAGAATCAAGACTTGTCATGTAGAGGTACAAGGTCCCAACAATGAATGTAACTGTACTGTATCCCTAAAATGTACCAATAAACTCAATTAAAGCTGAAAAAAAAGAGAAGGAAACTGTGCAACATGTGACAACTTGTATGTGCCTCAAGGACAGTTTGCTGGGTGAAATAAAACAGTCACAGAAGGACATATACTACATGACTCCACTTATATGAAGTAACTTATATCTGAATCCAATGGTGCTTTCCAGGGAGCTGGGGGGGAGCAGAAATAGGGAGTTAATAATCAACAGGCACAAAGTTTCACCCAAGCAGGATGACTAAGCCTAGAGATCTGTTATGTAAGAGTGTACCTACCATCAACAGTATTGTACTTAAAATTTTTAAAGGGGTAAATCTCATGGTAAGTGTTCTTACCACAAGAAAATAAGTTTTAATACAGCTGTTTTTAAAGTATATTATATGTGTGACAATGTAGCACATGAAACTGTGAGCTAATGGCCAATTTTCAATGAATGGAAACATGTATCCAAATCAATTTTCAATTATAACTTCTTTTCTTTTAAACTGCCTTAATTTATTGCATTAATGGCATTTTAACTAAACCCAGAGCTAGAGAATAGAACATAAGGACAGAAAAGCAGTTGAATTTGCTTTCAAGTAATCTTCATATTATCCTTTAAAATCTTTGCCTTCACAAAAAAAATGTCTTCAACATATGACATTATTTAAAAGAAATTTTCAAGTGCATGCATTTGCAAAGCTGGCTAAAGAAACTATAAGCCATGAAGTAGCCAAAGGAAGAATGTCAGAAAGAGCCTGAGGTTTCGATGTGAAGGCCTCACTTCCTAATTGTTATTATGCTTACAAGGACACCCTGTAAAAAGAAAAATGAATGCCTTGTTCAACACCTACTGTAAAAAGATGCTGGGACTTTGCGGCTTGCTTAAATCATATTTTTTTCCTGAAACAAATTGCCGAACAAGCCCTAGGCTATTTAATTTCCAAATACTAGTAATTAAAATGAGTAACATCGTCAGAATTTGGCAGGGCCACAGCTTTCTTTTTCCCTTTTCATTTTCACATAAATTTCAGTGAAGGTCAGATTTGTTGAAGGGAGGAGAGGGGGTGAAACCTGCCGGCCGCGTGCTCATGGGAGGTTAAAATATGACTTGTTCACAGTGTCCCTCATAGTTCAGGACTTAATGGTCCTTGACGGGGATAACCTAGAAGTTAATTTTACTGTGTCCCAAAAGCAGTCATTGTCAATGTAATCTTTCTTGTAGGCTGAAGGATATGGTCAACAAATGATCTGATTTTCAATGGCAATTGACCAGCCATGTCTCAGACCCCAAGAGTCAAGAATGTGATCCATTATTGATCTCTCTCCTACTTACGGTGCTGAAAAAAATGACAACTATTTTTTATTTACCTCTCATATACTTCATTTTTATGTATTTCTCCCTAAGAATTATTTATTAATGGTTCATACATGATTGTTTCTTTACTTAAGGTCTTAGTATATCCAAATTATAAACTTTTAAATACTTCAGATACAGAGAATACTTGTCTCAAGAAAAATCAAGCTTGTTAAAGATATGGCCAGATCTTATTTTGGAGAAATGAGTTGGAATAGTGCAAGATATACTCACTTTGTTCTCTTTTTTTCTCATCTTAGCTCTGTTGCTTCCTGGATGGGCAAACTGGGTGGAGTCCTTTCACCTCCCTGGGTCTTATTTGCCTAATCTGTAGAACACAAAGAAGGATAAAAAGTGCCTCTGTGAAGATCCAATGAAGAAAGATGCAAGACAGATTAACTTTCGAAAGAATCGCCTGAGTCTAATTTCTACAAAAAATTTACAGAATAAACAAATAGGATTTTTTTTCTTTTTCTAGTTTATTCCCCCCATCTTAAAGAGAGTAACTAAGACTGATCTCCTTGAACTGTGATTTCACCTTACCAGATGAAAACACCAGGTATTAGTTATTAATGCATGAGCCCCCTGGGTTGTTCTGCATAGTAGCCCAAAAGCAGAGGATGGCTGTCAGAATCTATAGAGGGCGGACAGTAAATGCCAAGGCTGTGACCATCAGCAAGGACCTTGAGAATCAGAACCCTCTGGATGGGACACTGCAGTAAAAGGGTTGGGCTGTATGACTGGGCTCCTCTAAGGGTGCAATCTGGAAACTCAAGGGCAAAGAATCAGTCTAAAAAAGAACTTTTCAAAGTTCACACACAGGTATTTGTATGCAGCATGAAGTACAACTCAGTCTACTGTTGCAAATAAATGAACAGTGAGACTAACAGCTAGTGTTTCTCTCTAATTGAGCTACATCGTACCAAACTTTCAAAAGAAATACGAAAGGTATAAGGATTAAACCCAGGATGTTGTGCTCTTGAAAGGACTCCTAGATGAACGTGTGGGTGGGCAGCAAAACAATCTCTTTTGTACTTGATGGTTTCTGGTCACATGTCGTGTAGCATGGCCTTAGTGTTGGTTCTCGTTACATTATGTATTTCCAACCCAATCTAGAAGATTTGAAATACTCCAAACAGAGTACAATAGACGTGGGAAAGAATTAAGTAAATCTTGAGGCTGCTGTAAATGTTTCACTACTTAAATCATCTTCCCAGGCCTCCCCAGTTTGAGGGAATGCATTGTCTTAACATTAGTGACAATTTTCTAGCCCTGACCCACTTTTGCAGGATGTTTAGGAAGGCAGAAAAGTGCCTGATGTACCCAAGAGTAAATTCACTTGCAGATTATCTCAGGCTCTCCCAGCAACACTGTATCCAGATGGGAGATCACGCCTGCCTGGTAAACTGGCTCCGGAAGCCTGGCTACTGAGGCCACTTTCTCAGTTTTTATGCCTCTAGATGTAAAGATGGCCAATATTTTTATTTAAACCCATTGAACCTGTGAGGAAAAGACCCCAGATAAAAGTTTCCAAACTTCTGATTCATTGAAGCTGTTAAATAATAAATTTGTAGTGTTTTATGTTTGCTAAGTTTGTAGCCCCCTGAGTTGTCCTCCCCAGTGGCCCAAGGGCAGAGGGTGGTTGTCAGGATCTACGAAGACATTAGTATATAACTGCACATAAAAATTCCTTAGAAATGGAACACCATGGTCAGATGCTGTTAAGAAAGTGAAGTGACAATCAAAAGTGGCAAAAATAATTGCAATTACACATTGGACACGGGACTTGAATCCAGAATATTGAAAAGCTCTTTTAACTCAATAAGAAAAAGAGAATTCAATAAAAATGTCCAAAGCCCCTAGACATTTCCTCAAAGATTATAAAAATACAACCAACAAGTACATGAAAAGACATGAAACATTATTAATCACCAGAGAGATGTCAATCAAAATTACAATGAAACCAGACCAGGTGGCGCATCCCTACAGTGCCAGCACTGGAGAGGGGGAGGCAGGAGGATTGCCACGAGTTCAAGGCTGGCCCGGACTGCATAGTGAGTTCAACAGCAGTCTGAATTTCATAGTGAGACCCTATTTTAGAACACCCCTTCACCACAAAAATCTTACAATGAGATTCACCTTTTTTTTTCTTTATTGGCACATTTTAGGTATACAATACAGTTGCATTCATCATTGGGATCTTGTCCCTTTACAGGATGTATCTTGGTTCTTGTTTTTTCCCCCCATTCCTCTGGCCTCCCTTCAGGCCCTCCACCCTTCCCTAAGATTTTGTTTCCATTTCTTTCCTTTTCTCTTATTTTTTTCTTATCCTTTCTTACCTTTCCCCTACCTCTCCCACTTCCCCTACACCTTTAAGCAATTTTTCCCATTACTCAATATCAATTATACATTTTTATCCTTATTTACACTTTTAGTTTATCACACCAGAGAAACTATATGGTATTTACACAATGTGTGACCTATTACACTTAAGAGTGTGGTCTCAATGTGCATCCACTTACCTACAAGTGTCTCTGGTTTCTCATTCTTTATGTAGTTCTTTATGGAGTAGTATTCCATTCTATTAAAACACAAACACACACACCCACACCCACACACACACACACACACACACACACACACACTTCTTTATCCAGTCTCCAGTTGATGGGCAATTAGGCTGTTTCCAAGTTTTAGGTATTACAAACTGTGCCGCTAAAAACATGGGTGAGCATATATTGCAGTGGTATGATTCTTTTAATTCTTTTGGGAAGAAATTCAGCAGGGAAATATCTGGGTCAAATGGGACTTCTAATCCTAGTTTTTCAAGGCATCTCCATATTGATTTCCATAGGGGTTGCATCAGTCTGCACTCCCACCAACAATGAAGAAGGGTTCTTTCTCCCCACATCCCCGACAACATTCGTTATTGGTTGATCTCTTGATAGCAGCCATTCTTTCTGGGGTGAGGTGAAATCTCAGTGTTGTTTTCATCTGCATCTCTCAAATGACCAGTGATGTTGAACATGTATATTTCCTGGTTTTACTTCTTTGCCTAAGAAATGTCTATTCATTTCAGATGCCCATTTTTGAATTGGGTTTTTTTAATTTGGGGGGGTCTGGTTATTTTGAGTTCTTTATATATTCTAGATAGGACACCTTTGTCTGAGGAACAGCTGGTAAAATTATTTTTCCCACATTTTAGGTTGTTTCTTAATTCAGTTGGTGATTTCTCTTCCAGTGCAGAAGCTTTTCAATAATATGAGATTCCAGTTGTTAATTCTTTGTGCTAGTTCCCGTGCTACTGAGGATTTGTTCATAAAGTCTTTTCCTATGCCAATGTCTTCAAGAGTCCTACTTAACTTATCTTCCAGCAAGTTTCCAGTTTCTTTTTTAATATTTAGGTTTTTAATCCACTTGGATTTTAGTTTAGTTCATGGTGAAAGATAGGGGTCTAGCGTTAATCTTTGGCAGGTTGAAATCCAGTTTTTCCAACACCATTTACTAAAGAGGCTATCTTTCCTCCAGTGAGGATGGTTGGAACTTTTGTCAAAGAAGAAATAGATGAGTACATCTGGACTTCTTTCTGCATCTTCTAATCTGTTCCACTGATCTTTAGGTCTGTTTCTTTGCCAGTACTAAGCTGTTTTTATCACAGTGGCTTTGTAGTATAGTTTCAAATTGGGCATCGTGATATCCCTGCCATGTCTCTGTTGCCTAGACTGGATTTTGCCATTCTTGACCTCTTCTGGTTACAGTGAAATACACTTTATATTCAACAATTTTTGAAAAGGGACAGTAATGTGTGCTTGTGTGGAGGTGGAGAAATCTGAACCTTGAAACGTTGCTACTGGAATGTAAAATGGTGCAGCTACTTTACCAGTCTGGAAAATCTTTAAATGATTAAAGTGACCCAATTAGCTAGGTAGGTACCTAGCTATCTACTTTTTTTTTGTACTGGGTATTGAACTCGTGTCCTTGCGTTTGCAAGGCAGGCAGCAAAATCACTGAGCTAAACCCCTGGCCCTAGTTGTCTACTTTAAAGGAATTATAACATATGTCCCTCAGAAAAACGTGTTCAGAAATCCTCATAGCAGTATCATCACACCAACAAAGTAATCAAAATAACTGTTAATTGAGAAATAGATAAAATCTGGCATATCCATACAGTGAAATATTACTCAGCAATAAAAGGTAATGAAATTCTGATATATGCTACAACACACTAAGTAAAAGAAGCCTTTCACAAAAGACCACATATTGCGTGATTACACTCCTAAAAAATGTTCAGAATAGGGAACTGCATAGAGACAGGAAATAGATTAGGATTTCCCTTAGACAGGGGCTGGGAATAATAAGTGAATGCTAATACCATGAAGAGTCCTTGTAGTGGAATAGAAATATTCTAAAACTAGGCTGTAGTGATGGCTACACCATTCTGTAAAATGGCAAAAAACACTTAAAATTGGTGCATTTTATGATGTGTAAATTATATTTCAGCAAAACAACAAAGAAAACCTAGCTTTGCTTTTGCAATGCTGAGAAGGCAAGTGTTCTATGGCAATGGAGCCATAAACAAAAACAGCATAAAACAACAACAAAAACAAACAATGGCCAATCTGCTGCTTGACATGACAAGACTATATCTGCCAGTTTTTCATCCATTTGGTGAAGACAAAGAATGGTAGAGCAAGAAGGGGCACCAAGTTAAATAGTGAGCTTTCTTATTCTTGGTCCCTTGCTAACTAGCTTAGTGTTATCAGTGGCCTTTCATATTGCTGGGAAAAAGTTGCACTTGAACTGTATAACTCCTAACCAATAACAGTTCAAATCTTTCCTTGTAGCCTGATGATTTGTACAAAAGTAATCACTAAAACCACTTTTGAAGTCTCCAATTATACCAAGGATTTACTTAAGTTCAAAACTAAAGCCCAAAATGATTGTAAGTCTCTCATGTCACTTCCTCTGTGTGATTTATTCTTGATATTAATGCCATTGTAAGGTCAAAATTTTTTTAGAACTTCATGATAACAAATATTTACCATTGTATGTGAAACACAATTATTTGTCCTGACTTTCCTGATATTAATTTTCACCAAATTATTTTTAAAACCATTTTAACTATTTTGAAAGCTCAGAAATGATGAAAAGAAAGAAAACAAACTGATTTAATATGATGCAAAAAATGATTTTAGTTCCACTTAGAACATCTAAATGAATTTTTACTTTCCTTGGTCACTAAATAGTCACAAGGCCTTATTCTATTGGTTACTAAGGTAACCCAAAGCTGGCAGCATGTTGACATACTTTCCAAGGCTAAGAGGTATTGCAGGATTTCATAGATTAAAGTCACATTAACCGCAAACTTGTCCTTTTCACAAAAGAACAATAATTGTTTGAATGACTTTCTTTTTTTGGTACTGGAGATCGAACTTAGGTTCTTGTGTTTGTGAAGCAGTAGCCAGAACCACTGAGCTAAATCCTCAGCCCTGTTTGAATGACTTTGTTGTCATTTCATTCTTGTTTTTTAAAGGGATTTTTTACTTCACTTTCCTTCAACTCTACTATACATTCTGTTTTGAAAATGACATAGTCATAGAAGTCAGGTAGCTTTTTCAATTCCTGCACCAAGCCATTCATTACATTGGTCCTTGTACAGCTTATATGCAGCCTGGATCAGAATCCATGTAGTCATGCCAGTGGTCCTCAAAAGAAGACCTTCTTTAATCTACCCTTTCAGTACCATTAGATAGATCTAGTAGCAATAAAATCATATGAACGATATGAAGAGAACTTTAAAATAGTGCTAAAGGTCAATTAGCATTGGCCAACAAGTAAGTTATAAAAATAATCCCAAGTGATGATAAATTTAGATAAATATAATGCTGAGTAAGGACATTAAACACTGATAAAATTAAGATATAGAGGCAGGACATTATTTCTCTGCTTAATATTTATGTACTTAAAAATGAGATAATTTACACGTAAATCTGATAAAGAAAATGCCTCAATGTGAAATCATGGTAGTCTTCAACTATTTACAAACCCTCCCAGACAGATCAAGGACTGACATTTGTGGGTTGTAAATTCCAGATATTCTAAAGTTCTTCAAGTTCTTTTATATTCAACAGTTCTTATGATATTTTATATTTCCTTACCTTCAATTTAATACATCCTCAGGCATCCTTAAATTTGACCTTATTCCCTTATAGCCTATAAAAATGATTTCTGAGCATTTCAGTTATCTCAAGGGCAAACCTGAATTGATCAAAGGAGTTAAAAATTCTCAGAGTATTTTTACATATATTTACTTGATGCTTTACTTCTTTGTCTGTGAAATGTCTGTTTATTATAGATGCCCATTTTTGAATCAGGTCTTTATATTTGGGAGGCTGATTTTTTTAGTTCTTTATATATTCTAGATAATAGTCCTTTGTCTGAGGAGCGGCTGCTAAAATTTATTTCCCATGTTGTAGGTTGTCTCTTAGCTCTGTTAGTGGTTTCTTTTGCAGTGCAGAAGCTTTTTAATAAGATGAGTTCCCAGTTGCTGATTCTTTGGGCTAGTTCCCATGCTATTGTGGATTTGTTCATAAAGTCTTTTCCTATGCCAATGTCTTTAAGAGTTTGCCTAACATATCTTCCAGCACATTTAGTGTCTCTTTTTTAATATTTAGATCTTTAATCCACTTGGATTTTAGTTTAGTGCGTGGTGAAAGATAGGAGTCTAGTTTTGATCTTTGGCATGTTGAAATGTTCCACATCACTGGTCATTTGAGAGATACAGATGAAAACAATATGGAGAATGCACCTCACCCCACAAAGAATGGCTGCTGTCATGAAATCAACCAATAACAAATGTTGGCAGGGCTGTGGGGAGAAAGGAACTCTTCTCCATTGTTGGTGGGAGTGCAGACTGGTGCAACCACTATGGAAATCAATATGGAGATACCTCAAAGAGCTGGGACTAGAGGTTCCATTTGACCCAGCCACATCCAATAGCGGCACAGTTTGTAATAGCTAAAACTTGGAAACAGCCCATTTGCCCATCAGTTGGAGACTGGATAAAGAAGATATGGTTTTTCTATAAAATGAAATACTACTCAGCCATAAAGAATGAGAAATTAGAGTTATTCATAGGAAAATTTGTGCATATTGAGGAATACTCTTAAGTGAAATAAATAAGTCACACGTGTAAATACCGAATAGTTTCTCTGGTGTGAAAAACTATAAGGGTACATAAGATCCTAATGATATAATTGACAATGTGAAATAGGAAGAAAAGGGCTAAAGATGTAGGGGAAGTGGGAAGGGTAGGGAAAGGAAATAAGGGAAAAGAAAAAATATGAGAAAATGGAAATAAGGTATTTGTAAATAGGGAAGGGAGGAGGGGGTGAAGGGAGGGGAAAAATGAGAACCAAGACCTGTCATGTAAAGGGACAAGATCCCAATGATAAATGTAACTGTACTGTATACATAAAATGTACCAATAAAGTCAATGAGAAAAAAATAAATTTTAAATTGAATTGAAAAAAATCTCAGAATAAATTTTCTCTAAAGTGGTAGAACTGTATTCAAATTAATAAATATTGACCACAGCTCTGTAATTGTTGAAATGCAAAACTGAGCATTGCAATTCATTGAGTGATTTGTTTTATTTACTTGTATAGCTCCCTATTTAAAGCCTGCTTTTAAAGATAAGTTTTATTTCTTCTTTGTGACAACCCAACCCTCATCTGGAGAGTAGGAAATTAATCCCATGTACATATTTTGTACTCAGTTATTAACATCCAATTCTTTTATAGTTAATTTGCAAGGCCTGGGAAGCAAATGACATATTTAGTTTGCTGCAGAAAACCTTGTCATTGAAAACTCAAATTTATTAAGTATTCCATTTCTTTATTTATGAATATCAGTTTTCAGGCATTTTATGAGAAGTAAATAATACTACTAGCCTAGATATGAGGGCTATTTGTATCACAATACTTCTTGAGAAATGTTTTGTGTCTTTAAATTCATTGTAAAGACGATACAGTATACAGTACAAAAGTGGAAAAAAAGAGTGATAAAGAATGGGTACATTTTGCATGGCGGCCTATTCAAGTTTTATTAGCCAAAATTAACTTACTTGATGTTTTCCCCTGTTTTTACTGCTTATTTATAGGTTGTTTTGTCCTGCTGTGACAATAAAATTCCTAAATGGGACTCTCGAGTAACATGGATCTTTATTTCTTCAACTAACCTTTTCCATTTGTTGTTCTAATTTGTTTTTAGTTGGCCAGTAATAATTGTGTATACTTACAGAGTGTATTGTGATTTTTATTTATGTACATACTATAAAAAGAGTAAAGGAAGCTAATTAACAAAACCATGGCCTCACCAATTTGCCATTTTTGTGGTGAGGATGTCTGTTCTGGCTTGTGTCTAGTTATACCCCCAAAGGCTCCTGTGGTCATAAGTAGGGGCTTTGCAGAGATGGCAGGATCTGGAGTGTGTGATGCTGAGATTAAGGGTGTGATATACTGGAATTGATTCATGATGTGATGCAAGGATTAAAGGTGCCCCACCCTGAGTGTCAGTGCTATCCACCCTAACTAAGGGCTAGTACCCTAGAAAAATTAAGGGGCAGAAAGTGGGGTACTGTCATCACATGTGGCTTGCTGCTGCTGCTAGTCTTCTTCTGCTGCTGCCTCCTGCCCACTCTATCATGCTTCTCCACTGTACCACCCTGCCTTGGAGCCAGGAAAAGATTGAGATGTGATATGTAGACTGGCCAATTCTTCATGATGAATGCAATTATTATGTATCACAAAGATATATCAACAATAAAAAGAAATTGTGAAATACTATGGAATGGAATAATAGTCACTAAAAAGAAGGCTATCCTATCCTGATCACAAGTTAGTCAATACAACACACTTAAAGTAATATGAGCTGGTTTTGTAACTAAGCTTATAAAGCAGGATATATCATACTTTCGTCTACACTACAGATCAGGGACTTGCTCTTACTTATTTTAACCACTATGTTTCCTATTACTGAATTCAATCTGTCAACCGACATAGGTTCAAAAATCAGTTTTTTTTTCTTCTCAAAAATTTAGTCTACTCAGCCATAAAGAATGAGAAACTAGAGACATTTGTAGCTAAATGGATACACATTCAGGCTTTACTCTTAAGTGAAATAAGTAGGACACACTTGAGTAAATGCAGAATAGTTTCTCTGGTGTGAAAAGCTAAAAGTGTAAATAAGATTCAAATGGAATTATTGAGGGTGTGAAATAGGAAGAAAATGGCTAAAGGGGAAGTGGAAAGGGGAGGGGAATGGAAATAAGGGAAAAGAAAAAATGTGAAGAAAGGAAAAAATGGAAACAAAGTCTTTGTGAATAGGGAAGGGTGGAGGGGGTGATGGGAGGATAGGGGTATGGGGAAAAATAAGAACAAAAACATATCATGTAAAGGTACAAGATCCCCCAATGATAAATGTAACTATTGTTTGCTTTAAATGTACCAATAAACTTAATGGGAAAAAAATTTTAGTCTGAATCCCAGTTTGGAAAGTATTGATGATTATGATTTTTGTAACTGCTCCTCTTGTCCCTAGTGTCCCATATGATCAGATAAGTTGCTATACATTTAACAAAAAAAAAGACCGACTCGCAGCTATTTCATCTCTATAAAAAATAACTTACTTATGCAATGATCGCTCATAATTTTATAGTCCTTTGTATCTTTTGCATGATTTGATGAAAGCCATACATATATTTTATTTCCTTTAAAGTCATTATATAAAATAAAATCATTTTATAAAATATTCTGGATATATAAAAGTATTTCTTAAACCATACATGTGATAAGGGACTAATTTTCAAAAAATATAAGAACTCAAACAACCTTGCTTTCTTGCTTGAAAGCAAACCTGATTAAAAATGGACAAAGGACCCAAAAGACATTTCTCCAAAGACGTCATACAAATAGTCAACATGTACATGAAAAGCATTCAATAGCACTAATCATCAAGAAAGTGCAAATTAGAACCCAGGGAGATATCACCTTATAACTTCGGTAGAATAGCTATTACCGAAAGGATGAATGATAACAAGTGTTAGCAAAGACATAGAGCAAAGGGATCTCTTGCGCACAGTTGGTAGGAATGTATTTTACTACAGCCATTTGGGGAAATTATGTGTATATCCTTTTAAATTTTAAAAATAGAAGTAATGTATGATACAACAATCTTACTCCTGGGTATATATACAAAGAAAATGAAATCAGAAGCCTGGCATGGTGGCGCACACCTGTAGTCCCAGCACTTGGGAGGCCAAGGCAGGAGGATTGCTGTGAGTTCGAGACCAGCCTGGGCTACACAGTGAATTCCAGATCAGTCTCAACTACATAGTGAGACCCTGACTCCAAAAACCAATAAATAAATAAATAAGTCACACACGTGTAAATACCAAATAGTTTCTCTGGTGTGAAAAACTATAATAGTACATAAGATACTAATAATATAATTGACAATGTGAAATAGGAATAAAAGGGCTACAGGTGTAGGGGAAGTGGGAAGGGTAGGGGAAAGATAATAAGGGAAAAGAAAAAATATGAGAAAATGGAAATATAGTGTTTGTGAATGGGGAGGGGAAGAGGGGGTGAAGGAAGGGCAGGGACAAGGGGAAAAATGAGAACCAAGACCTGTCATGTAAAGGTACAAGACCCCAATGACGAATGTAACTGTACTGTATCCCTAAAATGTACCAATAAAGTCAATGAGAGAGAAAAAAGAAAACGAAAATGAAATCAGTATGCCAAAGAGACATCTATACTCCCATGTTCATTGCTGCACTATTGACAACAGCCAAGAAAAAACAAACAAAGCGCCCATCAGCAAATGCATGAGTAAGGAAAATGCAATATACATATGCAATGTGATACTATTCAGACATTAAAAAGAATGAAATTCAGTGATTCATGACAACATGGATGGAGCTGGAGGCCATTATGTTAAATGAAATAACCCACACATGGGAAGAGAAACAATGGATGACCTCATTCATCTGAAATATGAAATGAATGAAGTTCATTTGAAAATGAACTGAAAAGTTGATCTCGCAGAAGTGGGGGAAGAATGGCAGTTACCTAGGGCTGGAGAGAGTTGGAGAAAGATTAAACAATGGGTAATAAGTTATAATTAAATAGACTTAAGAAGCCCTGATGTGCTATTACATAGTAGGCTAACTATATATAGCAATAATATACTATACCTTTGAAAAATGACTTTGAAAGTTTTCACCATAAAGAATTTGTGTTGAGGAGATAGGCCTACTTAACCTTAAACATTACACAGTGTATATGGCTCCCATTAATATGTATAACTTTGAGTTTTTATGTATATGTTAAAATATATTTTTTAAAATTGTGTTAGAAATGAGGGGAAGTGTTTTGAGGAGGATTACTGGCAATGGCAACTTTACTGTAATATATTTTTAAGTTAAATATGCACTGAATATTGCGATCACATTTATGCACATGGTCTGTCACTGATTGAAACTTTATGTGATACATGACTGTAATAAAGTTGAGAGTTTAGGATTAAAAAATATATCTTTTTAATGAAGTAAAAAATCCCACCATGCAGGACACCATTAACCTGGAGAACATTATATTTTATTCTATGAAACAATGAAACAAAATTTCATAACAAAATAATAAGATAATAATAGCTAATATACTGTGTACTCTTATCTACAAAGTAGTTACTCAGAGTACAAGACTTCAACAAAATGGTTTGCCAAATTACCTATTCTGTTGCTTCTAAATATTTTGATATATATGCCAATTTGCTTCATTTATACAACTAGATTTCTTAGATCACTGGAGAACGTTATATTAAGTGAAGCAACTCAGAAACAGAAAGACAAACACAGTATGATCTCACTTGTTAATAAAATTTAAAGTTAAATTCATAGTAGAGAATAGGGTAGTGATTGTTAGGGGCTGGAGCAAAAGAGGAGAATTTAGAAAGGTGTTACTCAATGATCAAAAACAATTCAGTTAGATGAGAAAAATAAGTTCAAGAGGTCTGCTCTCAGCATAATACATGTGTTAGTTAGCTCATTAACCCATTAGAAAATTCATTTGTAGTTCAAAACATCATGCTTTCAACAATAAATAAATGCAATGTTATTGTCAATTTAGAAAATAAAGAAAGAAAAGGCACTTTCTAATTGATTTCCACCCTCAAATCTAGCCAATTTTAATATTAATTATAGTAATCAGGATTCTTGGTTTAAATTATAAAAATATGTACTGGCTCTTTTTAGTTGACCAGTTTCAAAAATAAACTTTATTATTTCAGTATTTGATAATGATTGAGAGGGGGAATACTTTTAGTCATAAAGCATTTCAGACCCTCAGGAAAGATCATGCGAGAGGAAAGAATGTTAATTTGTATAATTGTGATGCACTATATAGATTAGAGGAAATAACAACTATGATTTTATTAAGATTCTGGTGGAAAAAAATCTAAAACTGTTCAACATGATCAACTCGGAGCTCCAAGAAAATGATTGTCCTTGATCTGAAGCCCAGTTTTATCTTTAAGTTTCTGAACCCTAAAGAAATCTGAACTAGATTCTACACTCTTGCAAATTCCTTCACCAAAACTTTTGTTATCCATCCCTGAAATCCCCCTCCCCCTAATTTTTTCCCAGACTTTACTGGAAGTGTCAGCACAAACACTGCATGCCAGTGCTGTTTACAGTTTGTAATAGAAACTAGTTCACTTTCACCGTGGTCAATAGTCAAAAGACAGCTGATTAATTGTAAAGTTAGTAGAAGAAACTGTCACAATTACAATCCTACTCTGTGTCAGCTATAGTAGTGGGCATTTCATGCATGGTGTTTAATGATAAAGAAAAACTGTTTCCTCAAAATAATTATGTACCCAATGTTTTTGCAATAGATTATCTAAATATAGCTGTGAGAATCCTTAGGTACTTGGGAATAAGAAGCATTCAACTCCTCTTATTTTCTTCTCGAAACATAAACTGAACCCTACATATTCCACAAATATAAACAGAAAAAAAGTTTTGCATGTGCGCTCATCAGTGGATTTAGATCTCAATTTTTCTCTTTATTCTAGCTCTAACCTGTGTGGAAGATTACAAAATCAAAGACTGCGAAGTTGAAATTTTATACTTTAGTAAGGCCCAATTCACACTGGGGAAGGGACACTGGGGCCTCAGTGGATGTCTTCCTTCCTTACAGCATCACTGAGCTCAAAAGTCACACTCACACACCACATGCTTGTCTACCATAGCCTCCGAAGGGGCATGTCATTCCCAGTTGCATCATCCCCTGACTGAGAAGAATGTCAATGTTGTGAAGACACACGGGATTGTCACTTTAGCATTCAAAGTACTGCCACAAACTTAGAAAAGACTTCAGGACATTACTTGCTTTCTTGAAACCATGGTTTTTTCATGTATGAAACAAAACGATTAGGCTAGGTTTCTCCTCAAACCAAAGATTCCATGAATGGAACTCAGGATTGTTTTGCTAAATACATCATCACTATTACCACTTTAACATCTGACCTAATCCCAATCAAAATAGTGTCTATCACACTACAGACTTACTAAGGCAGGCAGAGTAAAGAAAGCAAAAGATAGCCCTGCATTCTGCAACTATATCCTGTTGGCAGGGAATAGACTCTGTGAACCAAACTCTAATCTTTCTTCAAAAGTCAGTCAATGTTCCTAGTCTCTAGAGCACATGGCCAATGACCAGCTATTCCCAACCACCCCATAAAGCCACAGCAACCTTCAGCCCTACCACTTGTTAAACAAAGTCTGCTTTCTTCCTCCAATTACAATAGCTAGATATTTGCAGTTGACTGTGGTCTAAGTGCCTATGAAATGTTGCCATTATTGTTACAGTATTTTTGTCTCATTTTTTGCCCAAGTCCAACAGCCCTACCTAGCAAAGGACACCAAAAAGAATAGTTTTATGTATTTGCTACTTTCTACTCATAAAATAAAATATAAGTAAGGGGATGTTGTCATTATTTAATAATATGCTCATTGTTAGAATAATGAAATGATCAATGAATCCTGCAGAGGAAATATGAGGGGTGGAGTGATACCAGGTAACTGACTGCAGGGATGTGTCCCTTTGACTTCTTGAACACTCAGGAAGACGCACATCAGTTGACATGCTTAAGACTTATAAGTACAGTCTTTGGTTTAATCCCCCCAAATACTGTGATTTATGAAACATTTGGCTTTCACAGAGCTCATAGATAAAACTCACTTAATAATAATGTTTATTTTTAGTAATAAACATATATATTCATGGCAGGAAATCTGGAAAATATGGAAAAATAGATAGACCACAAATGCAGCTTATTATCCCATTAAGCAGAAAAAAATGACTATTATTCTAGTCTATTTATTCCTTTGTTCTAAATTGCCCTTAACATTTATTGATTCATAAAATCATTTATTGATTAATTCACTCAATAATTCAATAGGTATTTATCAACCTTAGTGACATAAAAGAATCACATGGAAAAATTTTTAAATGATCTTACCTGGATCACATCTTCATGGATTCTGATTCAATCAGAATTTAAGTCAGAACTTGGGCATCAAGGCGACTTTTTAAAGTTCTCCTTAGGGGGTTCTAATATGCAACCAAAAGTGAGAACTGCTGATTGATCAGACATCTATGATGAGTCAGACACTGCTTCAAATAGGAAAGCAATGATAAAAAATGTAGAGGCCCTCAAGAACCTTGCAGTCTTGGGTGCAGCCAGATGAATGATCAATTTCAGTAATCTAACACATATACTATAATGTAAGATAGCACAAAGAATGGTGGAATCATAAGGACCCCTTATATCTGTCTGTAATAGTCAGGGCATTCATCTCAGAGAGTTAGGCAACCAGATAAATCAGGCAAGCATTACAGATATAGATACAACAGAAAATACAGGAAACTCCAGGTGTGAAAAGGAAAGTGTTTGGAGATAATAAAGTAATGTTGGACATATAAGTAATAGGTCCTCAGGTTCTTTGCAGGAATTGGGAATGATGAGCAGCCCTACGAAAATTTTTTTCAGAGTAATGGTATGATTACCTCCATCTCTAATTCACACTCGTCTGACATCAGTGTAAATTTAATAAGCCCGATCAAACTCAATGCAGAAAGACGACAATGGAGCCTATAATAAAACTCCAAGAGAGCTTATATGCATGATTTTCACTTTCAAGAAATCCATTGTTAATTTTACTTGTAACAATAACTTGCATTTGAATAAGAAACAATTGTTTCAATTTGTTTGGTGTTCTTGTTTTTTGTTTTGAACTGGGGATTGCACTCAGGACCTTGTGCTTAAGAGGCAGGCTCAGAGTGTAATAGATGAGAAGATGCAGAAACAACTCCAGACATACTCAGCTACCTCATATTTGACAAAGGAGCCAACCATCCCCACTGGAGGAAATATAGACTCTTTAATAAATGGTGTTAGTAAAACTGTGTTTCAACTTGCCAAAGATTAAAACTAGACCCCTATTTTTCACCATGCACTAAACTAAAATCCAAGTGGATTAAAGATCTAAATATTAAAACAGAAACACTAAACTTGTTGGAAGATAAATTAGGCAGAACTCTTGAAGACATTGGCATAGGAAATGACTTTATGAATAAATACACAGTAGCACAGGATCTAGCACAAAGAATCAACAACTGGGATCTCATCTCTATAAAAAGCTTCTGTACTGCAGCAGAAACCACCAACAGAGCTAAGAAACAACCTAAAATGGAAAAAAAAATTTACCAGCTGTTCCCTCAGACAAAGATCTACTATCTAGAATATGTAAAGAACTCAAAATAATCAGACCCCGCAATCATAAAGACCAAATTCAAAAATGGGCATCTGAAGTGAACAGACATTTCTCAGACAAAGAAATAAAAACAGGAAATAAACATGAAAAAATGTTCAACATCACTGGTCATTTGTGAGATGCAGATGAAAACAACACTGAGATTCCACCTCACCCGAGAAAGAAAGAATGGCTGCTACCAAGAAATCAACCAATAACAAATGCTGGCGGGCTGTGGGGAGAAAGGAACCCTTCTTCATTGTTGGTGGGAGTGCAGACGGGTGCAACTGCTGTGGAAATCAAAATGGAGAGACCTTAAACAACTAGGATTAGAAGTCCCATTTTACCCAGCTATTCCCTTGCTAGGTATCTATCCAAAGAATTAAAAGAACCAAACTAAAGTGATACATGCTCACCCATGTTTATAGCTGCACAGTTTGTAATTACTAAAATTTTGAAACAGTCCAATTGTCCATCAGATCCCAATGATGAATGTAACTATACTGTATACCTAAAGTGTACCAATAAAGAAAAAAAGGGCTGCAGGCATGTTGCCACTGAGCTACATTCCCGGAGTCAAAGTTGTTTTTTTTTTTTTAGAAAACAGATTTTTTTTACTAAAATTGATTTTATTGGTATATTGTAGGTATACAGTATGTGACATACATCAATGGAAATTTGTACCGCTATAAAACCTGTATTTAATCTTTGGTTCTTATTTTTTCCCCATTCCCCTGCCCTCCCTTCAACCCCTCCACCTCCTCCCTATTTACAAAGACTTTGTTTCAATTTTTTCATTTTCACATATTAATTCCATTCCTTCTTTCCTTCCCCCTACCCCTCTCACTTCTCTTTCCCCTTTGGACCATTTTTTCCTGTTTCACAATATATATTATATATTTTGTCCCTTATTTACACTTTCAGTTTCTTACACCAAAGAAAGTATTCGGTATTTATACATATGTGTCCTACGTATTTCACTCAAAGAGTATCTCCTCAATGTGCATTCATTTAGGTATAAATGTCTCTAATTTCTCACTCTTTATGGCTGAGTAGTACTCCATTTTGTAAAAATAAAAAAACAACATTTAGAAAACA
>NW_022900951.1:25996436-25997839 GCF_012274545.1 Fukomys damarensis
TTTGTATCTTTTTTTTTTTTTTTTTTTTTTTTTTGTACCGGGAATCAAACTGGGGACCTTGATATTATGAGGCAGATGGTAGAACCACTGAGCTAAATCCCTGGCCCTAGAAAACAGGATTCTTATTAAACATCATTTAAGGGATTTGTAACCTAGTTAAGAATTTTTAATATGGGGTTGAGGGGGAAATTAGGCCTCATGAGGCACCTGAAGACTTGCAGTGAAAAGCCATTATGTTCTATATGGCTGAAGAGACATAGGGAAAAAAAGAGATCCCAGTAAGAATTGGGATCATGGAAATGGTACTACCAACACCTGTGGAGGAAAGCAGTTATGCTGGAGCTAGGGCTGGAAGCAGAAGGGAAGCAGAGATGAAATCCCCAGACCTTTATAGCTTTCTTCTTCGGAATTCTAATCTGCTAATGACTCCCATTGGTCAAGCTCAACCTGAAATCTTCCAGTAAGAGAGTGTGGGAGATTCATTCACAGTTGCCAGACTCCTAGGAGCACAGAGTAGGACAGAGAAAGTCAGAGAATGGATCTGATCCCAACAGAAAATAACCAGCCTGCAGATGAACAAGATACCATAGCCAAAATATTCATCCCCATTTTTCATAAGAGACCAAAAGAAAATACTGAAAGACTGCATAATATTTCCAATGATATTAAAATAGGAACCTTATTCCCATGGACCAGACTAGCAGGAAATTCCTGACAGCCAAAAAGAATTTTGGTGGAAAAAGAAGTTAACAATGGACAAGTTGAGGCAACTTACATCAAAAGCTGGAATTAGAAAGTAGGTACAGCTCAAGTGGTTCAATTTTTTTTTATATTTACCCAAACCCTTTGTAAATTTTCAATTATTGCTCTAAGGCACAGCAAAACTTAAGAACTCAAGAGAAATCGAGCTAAGTTAAATAACGATATGTCAGATGTTGGTATCTAGAGTTAACCAAGAGATGTTCTGTAAGTGTTTGTAGTAACAGTCTAGATGGGAATTGTGAGTGCTGCGTGCCGTGACCGCAGACAGTCCTTCCTCAGACTGAGAATGCCGGCTGCTCTACACAGTTTACAGCTTTGGAAGTGTTTAATGCCTTGCAGAGAAAGAGAATGCGTACCTATACAGACAACTAATCAGAAAATCAACCGTGGGAGTGAATCAGATGCTATTGGCCAGAGATACTCACTTGTTAGAACACCTAGTTAAGAATTATTGAATGGGAGATGATAAATTATCTGTCTAAAGGCTCTGATAGCCAGTGAGTCAGGGCAATAGTGAAGTGCAGGGGCAGGAAAGACAGAGCTCCTCACATGGAGTATTTCAACATCACTGCCAGGGTTATATGCACTGGGGGTGCTTTAAAATTGTTTCCCATAATTCATTTCTGATATTCTTTAGCCGA
>NW_022900951.1:25997933-26005084 GCF_012274545.1 Fukomys damarensis
TTAAGACAACTGTCTAAAAATACTTATCATAGTTATTTATGTACATTTTTTTCTGTCCCACTAGACTGGAAAGGCTTGAAAGGACTCACGGTGATCTTTTCTGCAGTTTGTAAACAACCTATCATTCTTTGTAGATGCTCTGTAAATTTCTTTTCCATCCTGAAAGAAACTTGTACATTAAGTCTCCTTGTGACTTAAAAAGTATATTTACTTTTCAATATAGATTTGTGATACACCTGGGTCTTTGACTTTTAAAGCATCTAGGCTTTATAAAATGTTTAATGTTCAAATGATGCTGTAATCATTTCATCTTTCATTGCTCTTTGCTGTCAGAATGTTTCAGAGCTTTAGTATCACTTGTGAGAGCATCAGGATTCAAAGAACTGTGTGGAAGAATCCATTAGTAAGAATTTCTAGTTGACAGAATTCCAAAATTCAGATTTTGCTGAATTTTATGATAGTTACTTTTCACTGAAGTAACCAGAATTTGGGCTATTGATTTCTGCATTTACAAATCTCTAATCATATTGCATGAAGTTCGTTCTTGGTAGTCAAAATTCCTTGTGTCATCCCACTGCCATGGCTCATTCTGTAAGGAGAAAAACATAATATTTAAATTCTTCCAAGATTTCTGAAGTTGACCCCAGGTTTAAGTAAAAAAGACCTCTCTTAGGTCCACAGTGACAATTTCAGTCCTTCTAACGATCTCTTATTTCACTGCCAAAGGCTAAAAACAAACGTAACAGTCAGCAGTCCAATAGGACTTGATGCTTCCACTAAATAAAAACTTTTATTATGAATTTAGGCTAAATGTTCCCAGCACTCATGAGTATGAGACAAGACTATAAAACTCCTCACACACTTGCAGCAAAGACAAGGTACATTTAAATGAAAAAGAATGAATTATAAAATTATACTTATTAATAATTAAAGAGATTTCTTATAACCTTCACCTTAAGTACGTCTAACCTTGATTTTAAAAAATTTATAAAATTCAATTTCATAAAAAGTGGTTTTAGATGCACATACTTTTGTTTCTTTCAATATAAAGCATTTTTCTATACCAGCCCTATTATATGTGTACCTTATTTTATTTCTTATTTTTATATAACTACAAATTATTGCTTGTGATACAGGAATGATTACAGATGTCTTTCAGATTCTTCTACTTCAGATTTTACCCTTTAATAAAGAATATATATATCTCTCTCTCCCTCCCTCCCTCTCTCATGTGCGTGCGCTTCCCATCAATGGCCTAGAAAATCAAAAAAAGGGAAAACCCTTGGCTCCAATATTATCCCAACATCTTATTGGCTAACAGGTTCAATGAATGGTAAAACAGGTAAATAAGTGTTTTCTTTCTTTAGTATCTTAGTTCCTCTTAAAAGCTGAGAGATTCCCTATTGCCATGAGAAAGAAATGTAACCATCTGGCCTCTAGTTTCCCATCAATGGCCTAGAAAATCAAAAAAAGGGAAAACCCTTGGCTCCAATATTATCCCAACATCTTATTGGCTAACAGGTTCAATGAATGGTAAAACAGGTAAATAAGTGTTTTCTTTCTTTAGTATCTTAGTTCCTCTTAAAAGCTGAGAGATTCCCTATTGCCATGAGAAAGAAATGTAACCATCTGGCCTCTAGTTTTTATCAGTTGTCACAAGATATGCCCAGATTATTCACTTTCTACTCAGTTTTAATCTTCAAGGCATTACATACATTAGCACTAAGTCATAGTCTAGTGACCACCTAAAAAGAATCTCATAAGATTCATGTTAATGGACACGTGAGAAATACAGAATCAAAGAAATGTTCCATTTCTCCAGTTTAACATACCATTTATCAGAAAAGGTGAGTTTAGATAGAGGACTTGTAAACTACTTCTACTCTATCCTGTCAGTAACATTTTGATATTTTCAAGTTTTTGCACTTGACTGGGGAATGTTTAAATAAACTAAAGAGACTAGCGTTGTCAACTTTACAAATTAAGGCTAATAAAAAGAGATAGCACCCAATTTTTAAATGACTATGAGGTTGTATTTGATGACCTAATGCTATTGTAGTAAAGTTCATTTAAAATGTTTAAGATACTCCATTTTACATATTATATCACAATATGAGAGAGTTACAATAGGCTGAAAATCTGAAGGACCCTGATTTTTTTATTCATTAATTTTATTGGTAACTTTTAGGTATATAATATATTGACATTCATTATTGGGAGTTTGTACCTTTACATAGTATATTTTAGTTCTTATTTTTCCCCATTCCCCTACCTTCCCTTCATCCTGTTCACCCCTCCCTATTTACGAAGATTTTGTATCCATTTTTTCCTTTTCTCTTATTATTTCTTTTCCCTTCTTTCCTTTCCCCTACCCTTCTCACTTCCCCTTCCCTTTTGGACCTTCTCTTCCTGTTTCACATTATCTATTACGCATTTTGATCCTTATTTACACTTTCAGTTTCTCACACTAGACAAACTATTTGGTAGGCATGATCCCATTAGTTGCTTTAAGACTGAACATAAGACCAGAGACTCATGGCTCTGTTCCAGTCACAGGATTTCAGTCTTACTTAGCTTTGCTCCACAGGAGAGTGCAGGGTTTGCCTTGGTATCATCTCTGGTGTCTTGAATATCTTCTTGCATCTTTTCTAATAACTAGAAAAGTTAGAGATTAAAATACCATTCACAAAGTCAAGAATAGGCTAAACATTAAAAAGGTAAAAGGAACCACCACTCAACATGAGTTGCATGTGAAATTAGAGGAAACATTTTTAGTAGTCATACCTAAGTAAAGTCTTTATGTGTGACTAGGGATGAGCCATGTAGAGAAACTGGGAAAGGGAGTGCAAGCAGAGGGAGCAACTAAAGGAAAGGCTTGGAGACTTGGCATAACATGGTTTATACAGGAAATTACAGGAAGTGTGATGTCAACTCAGGAAGCACTAAGTGTCAAGTGAGATGTGAAGAGGAATAAGTCCATCAAAAAATTTCTGACAAGGTCTGGATCATGCAGATGCATATCATGCTAAGAAGTTGTGTTTTGCTAAGTCACTCAATACAAAAATAAATTTAAAGAGTGGAAAATAAGAATTATAGTTGTTTCTTAGCGATCTAGTGCCCTAGTCAGGTCAGACGCTTCTATCTCAAAATTGTCAGCATAAATCTATCTCGGAATACTTCAATGACACTTGTAATGAATTATCTCAAAAATGAAGATAAAACACATTGCATTGTATTTTAATCAGTAATTAAACTAAGGTAAAATTTTGCATCAAGAAGTCAATAAATGGATACATTTAATTTTATTTTGGAATAGTTGATGAAATAAAAAAAAAGAACTTCAGACTACTTCTGAGGACCATTGGGTATATAAGCAAACCCTTTGATTTCACAATGTGTCCTAGAAAAAAAAAAAGACTACCTTTGGACATCAAGCTGACTCTTCAATGCCATATATTTTGAATGAATGTGAAAGCAACATAAGTTTTAGCAAAGGATTCCCTTTTAAATTAGCAATAGACAAATCTATGATCTTATGAGGGCATGCAAGTATGTGCTTTAAGCATAACCCATCTCTCACATCCAGTACCTTTACGGTACACATTAGGAACTATGTATGAATTTTGAAATTGACTTCTGCAAATATATTCTTTTGTATCAAATGCTATTTAACTTGATAAACAACTGAGACATCTGAGTTTGACAACAGACCATAATTTGAAGGAGAAACTGTAGTTTATGAGTATTCCAGCCTAAAGGACAAAATATAGTACAATGTAAGAACATCTAAATTACTACATAGGTATTTGAAATTGGCCTGACTTGGCTTGTCACCATTTACTCCAACAAATGTTGTTTCAGTGTTAATTTAATTAAAGTTTATGCCACACGTATTTGCTAATAATATTCATTAGCTCTGAGTATATCACAGGCAGTAAGCAGAATCCTGAGACCCCCCAAATGGCTACATCTTAATTCCAGAATCTATAACTTTGTTATGTCACATGTCAAGAGACAATTAAGGTCGCAAATGCAAATAAGGTGCCTTAACAGCTGATTTTAAAATAAAGAGATAGCCGGTCATAATGGTACATGCCTGTAATCCCAGCACTGGGGCAGGAGGGTGAGGCAGTAGGGTGAGGCAGGAGGATCGCCATGAGTTCAAGGCCAGCCTGGGCTACATAGTGAGTTCAGAGCCATCCTAAACTACAAAGGGAGACCCTGACTCAAAAAAATAAAACAAAACAAAATAATAATAAATAAATAAAATAGAAGAGATTATCCTGGATTATCCATGTGGACACAATGTAATCATGAGAGTCCTTAAAACATGGAAGGGGAGGCAGAGGAGGTAGAACCAGAGAGATGGCATCATGAGAAAGACCTGACCAGCCATTTCTCTCTTTGAAGATGAAATGGATCACTAGCTAAGGAATAAGGGTAATGTCTACAACCTGGAAAAAGCAAGGCATTGGATTCCCCTTAGAGGCCTCCAGAACAAATGCATCCAAAAATCAAGAGATAAGCCATCACCTTGATATTAGCTCTGTGAAACCCATTTTAGACTTCTGACCTTCTATAAGGAAATAATTTTTATTGTTTAAAAAAAAAGGCACAAAGTTGTGGAAATTTGTTAAAGCAGCCTTAAGATTAATACATCATACTTGGGACAGTTGTTATTTAGGATTTTTATCTAAGATGAGTCAACAACACATAAAGAGGTATCCAAAATACTTAGGTTTTATTCATCTCACTTTTTTCATAATACAGTTACAGTATTTTTGACCAATAAAAAATGAGATCATGACAGGACACTACAGAACCTTGGGGAGATATGAGAAATGGGCCTTTCAGTTCTCATTTGTTGATTAGATAAGGTTTCATACAATGTTTTATTTGACTCTGTTAAATACAATCACTTCATGCCTTAAGAATGTATGAGAATTAAAAACTCGACTTTTTGCTGAATTAAGGCCCAAGCTCTGTTCACCTTGACCACATGCGATGTTTTTCCTGCCACTTCTTCATCCACTTCTATTCTGTTTCTTCTTTTGGCTGCTCTCAGCATTCATTTCAAAAGAACAAAACATATAGAATTTCAGTCCCATTTGGGGACCACTGAAGGAAACCTGGCCCTAAAGTCAGCACACTGAGGCACTGTTTAGAATTGACCTCAGGTAGCAGTTGCTTCAGCCCTGCCACTGGCAAAGCCTTGACAGATCTGTGACCCTGTCTGTCTCCACAGACCTTCCTCCTCCTCCTGCTCACCCTCATGCTGCCACCTGAACAAAACATCACCTCAGCACTGTTTACTGCAGGAACTCAGTGAAGGAAGCCATGACACAACAATAGGCATACAATCAGATAACCTTGTTAGCTCAAATCAAAGCTCCTAAGAAGTAGGAGAGGTTCTTGAAGTTGAATAAAACTGTTGCAGTATTTGGATTTATTGAAATGGTTTTTCAGATTTTCCCCACTTTGAAAAAAAAAGTAAAGTAGTATTTCTTGTCCCTTCATTTAAGGTTAAAATCAAGCACAAGGACACTTGTACAAGTGTCCAACATGTACAAGGCTATGGTTATCTTCTAAAAGAATATAACTGGAGAGGGATGTACAAAGTTTGTAATTATCTTCTAATGGAACAGAGCATAAAACTGTTTGATTTTTGTTGCTAGGTCTCTGGAAAAGTGTGGCAAATGTGGAATAATCTTCATTATCCAGAAGAAGTTAGGGATGTGAATTCATTTGTGTAAATGATAACAAGCAATAAACTCATTTTAGATAATAGGTCAAGGAAGATCAAGGTCTTTCTATTTTGTTTTTTACTTACTTCACGTTACAAGATACTATTTCAACACACAGTGATTTTTCCAGGTTTGGTTTCACACTTTCATTACCTCCTTCATGCCCACCTCAAGCTTCAGAAAACATTCTGGCCTTAAACAATATAGTTTTAATCTTATCGTTATCTTGCTATTTTTGTAACAGACATTAACGTATATATCTGAGATACTGCCTAAAATTCAGAGCCTTACGTGGAACTTTACTCACCCTCCTCCTATCTAAAGTTCCAGAGTTGTTGTCATTTCCATGATCCTGGAGGAAAAAGAACTAACCTTGAAGTCAGGACTTGGCACTGTTCAACCGCATGACCTGGCTAGTTGTCCAGGCCTCAATTTCTTCATTGGCAACAAATAATAAGATAAGTCATAAACTGTGTATTATGCTGCATTGAGAAATGTCACTTTTATATTTTCTGTCATTTTAACATTAGAAACATGTGAATGTGTAAGTTTTGGCATGGTTTTTTGCTCTTCTATCTCATTCAAAAGATTAATGCAGGGCAGGGACAAGGGGAAAAAATGAGAACCAAGATCTGTCATGTAAAGGTACAAGATCCCAAAAATGAATGTAACTGTACTGTATCCCTAAAATGTACCAATAAACTCAATTAAAGCTGAAAAAAAATTTTAAAAAAAGATTAATGCACCATAAGTGAATTGCTGAATCTATACCTGCTTAGTACTTTGAATCTGTTTAAGAGATTTTACTGTGAACAATTTTATTCAGCTATATTTTACTATTATGATTAGTGGAAGTCAAAGTAACAAGTTTTGTGTGTGTGTGTGTGTGTGTGTGTGTGTATACACCTTTCACCCAGACAAAAATGTTTCATTTATAATAGCTAGGAAGTTACAGTGATACACATACACCATTTTCCTTTTCTTGTACTTGTGAAGAATGATTAAAGCAACACCTCTGAAACTAATTATGATTTGGAAAATGTGAACATGATAAAAGGCTATGCATTTTTTCTGTGTGTTTTGCATATTTTTTGCATATGATTTTTTGAAACAAAAAATTTAAAAATGAAACATGGAGAAAAGAAAAATCACTGTTTTTATACGGATGGTACATGTTTATTTCCCATCCACCAAGACAGTGATGAGAAAATAGGGAAAAAAAGCAGAATACAACGAAATATATTTTATATATTTAGCAATAATCCATAAACTTAGGTGATGTATTGGAAGGATTATCTGACAGTTATATAAATTAATTGAATTTTTGACAGTGAGGTGTTAAATACAGATTTTATGCTTCCTAGTTTTGAATGTTCTCAATTAAAAAAAAAAAAAAAAAAAAAAAAA
>NW_022900951.1:26005107-26007771 GCF_012274545.1 Fukomys damarensis
CTCAAATAAAAAAAAAAAAAAAAAAACAACTATTTGGACCAGGGATTTAGCTCAGTGGTGCTGCCACCTGGCTGGCAAGTGCAAAGTACTGAGTTCAGTTCCCAGTACCAAACATTAAAAATAAAAAAAGGAATAAAAAACTATTCATTATATACAGTCCCCAGAAACCTCTTACCTCAAAATCTATAAATATATAATTATTTGAATAGATTCAGCTCTCCAAATAGTTCCACCCCTGGTCTCTTCCAGTACCTGTAATTTCTATCAGTTTGACAACTGTTTTACAAGTCATCGAAAGGTCATTATGCTTTAAGTAGTGTCTGAAATAGGTTATTATTCAACATTTCTGTCATGAATTAGTTAAATAGATATGGCATTGTTTTGGTTATTGATCTCCATGGAATCTTTGACTCTGGCATTGTAATTGAGATAAAGATGATTTTAGCCTTGGTTTTTGTGCATTCAACTCAAGGTAAGTGGTAGGCTCTTAACCATGTATCACTACTTTTACAAATAATGTAATCAAATGGTTCCAGGGGTGTATTAGCAAGATCACATGAACTGGCCCAGGGATTTGGCTCAGAGGTTCCACCACCTGCCTTACAAGCACAAGGTCCCAAGATCGATCCCCAGTACCAAAAAACAAAAAGTTATGTGAACTGAAGTAGTAAGATTTAACTCCTTCAATTCAGATGCTAACAAAAAACTTTTTCTTATATTCATGACTACTCCTAAGACAGAAAACTTAGCCTGTGGACTATTAGAGTAGTAAAACTCTAAACTTAAGAACTTCATTAAAACATTCTTTACATTTGCAGTTGTTTCTCCTTGTCTTTGGTTGGTCTCTTTCCAAACTAAATTTACACTGTGTTCGTATGTGTTGTTGTGCTCCTAGACACACTGGCACCCTTGGAAAACCTTTGATCCTCCAAAGTAATATATTTTGTACAAATTATAAATTAGAACACTAATAAAAGTGACACTATCTTGATTGAATTTCAAATGCAATCTTCATTGAGTTAAAAAATAGTGAAGCAAATTTATTTAGAGTTTGGGTTATGACCTTCTAAATAAGGTGACCATGGAGATATTAAATCATTAAGATTCTTATTTTATTTGTGAATGGCTTTGCCTGTAATTAACAATTTGATGTTAACCAAATCTTGTAACTAAACTAATGACCAGGCTTCAAGAACAACTAAATTTAGAACTAAATGTCCCTATGGAAGCTGAGTATTATTTCAGGGCTTTTTTTGCCATAATATTAAACACAAGAAAATTATGACCTCTGCAAGACACATTACAACGTTCATCAATTTGTGTTCCCAATTTGAGAATGAAGTTAATGGACTCAGTCATTTCTATAATTGTAAATATCTTCTGAACGCTAGAATGAGAAGTTTGAATAAGCGAATGAGATTGCACAGAATCATAAAATTTCAAAGTAGGAAGAAATCTAAGCAGCTATCTAATTCAATCTCTTAGTACCAATTTCTTCCAAAGTCATGGATTTTTTAACCCTTGAACTGGTGACCCAAAATAAAAATATTCATAAAAATACATGATGCTCCAGTACTATACAAATAGGATCATAACAGATACAATGTTTTCATAAACGCTTGCCTTCATTATGTTCAGGAAATTCAGATATTTCTCCCTTGTTCTTTACTTCTGTTTTTAATCTTTGTAACAATCCATTAAATTGATTTCATGACCATTAAGGAGACTTTACCTGTGTCCTTGGTACTCAAAGTTGGTCCCCTGAGCTAACAGCAGCAGTCTGGGAGTTTCCTCACAATTTAGACCCTCAGACCTAGCCAAGACTTACTGTGTTGCTAGGTGCATTTTCACGAGTTTCCCCAATGCATTCACAGCACCTTAAAGTTTGAGAAGCATTGCTCTACATCACCCCCGTTGGTGGCTAAATAGTCTTTTCTTCAACCCTTTCATTAATGAGATGCCTTCTCTTTTCCAGGGTGACAAATTTTATTTCTAAACAATTATGCTTTAAAGAAGTGCCTTTGTCATAATAAGTGAAAATCGGTATGCAAAGCATCAACTTGGAGATCTGCACAGACAGAGATGACATCTACAAATGCTAAATCCCTTTCCTTTCCCACATACGGTCTACACTCTGGCATCAATGTGTCTTCTAGTGAGGTAATATTATAATATTAAACTCCACTTTGTACATGGTAGTATCTTCACTAAAAATGGAAGAATCTTTGTGACTGGTTAGCCTTCCCAGGGCTGAAATACAATACCCGACACCCACAACTTAAAGGTTGAGTGGCCCCATTTGGCACATGGTTTCAGAGGATGCAGTCTCAGGTCTGCTGGCTCCAAAGTAGAAACAGCATGATAGAAGGGCATGGCCAGGAAGCATAGCTGGGGACAATGCCAGAGAGGAAGGAATCAGGGACTACACGGAGTATCCAAAGTCACACCTCCATGACTACCCAGGCACACCCAGAAATGCACTTATCTTCTGGATGTTTCTTTTTTTTTTATTGAGGTTATTGGTACAATCTAGGTATACAATACAATTACATTCATCATTGGGATTCTGTACCTTTACATAAGAAGTCTTGATTCTCATTTTTCTCCTTGTCCCTGCCCTCCCTTCACCCCCTCCTCCCCTCCCCATTTACAAACACTTTATTT
>NW_022900951.1:26008309-26017668 GCF_012274545.1 Fukomys damarensis
TGTGTATATATATATATATACATGTATATATAGACTAATATTACATTATACATCGATAGCAGCAACAGCTTTTCAGGTTCTGCAGTCATCGGAACAAAATTATAGACATTCAGCACATTCCATTAAAAAAAAAAAACAAGGAAAAGAAGAAAGAAATGGAAAAAATAAACACCCAACATAGGAAAGAAATGGAATCCATAAAACAGATTCAAACAGATATCCAGGAGATTAAACACTCTATTGAAAGTGTATGCAACAGAATAAAAGAATGCGAAGATAGGCTCTCAGATATAGAAGATAAGATTGCAGTCAGTGACCATCTTCTGGATGTTTCTTAATCCAGTCAAGTTGACACATTATGGTTGACATTCACAACTTTCTCTCTCATTTTATACCTAAAGAATCAGTAATTCTGACAAACTCACTTTCTACATATTTGTCCAACTGAACATTTTCAAGTTAGCATCAAAGGATCTTATGACACAGAAATGGTCAAGAAATGCAGACATCATAGTAAAATTTTTTTCAACTATTCGCTATCTTCATTAGGAAGAAATTTAAATACAATGTGAAAATCACAGATTAGATACATTTTATTAATAAAAACCTATTATTTTTGCATCCAGAAACAGTCATGTTCAGGTTCTTGTCCATACTTTGGTTCAAATTCATCTCTCTGGAAAATTTTGCAAGTAAATATAGCATTCTGCCCAGTAGAAGCTAGGTGACTGCTTTGACTTTTTGTTTCAAATTGTACCTCCTGTGTCAGCTGTTGAATTAAAGATAAGATGCGCAGTTGTCCAGCTGTTATATAAAATGTAATTGAAAATCCCTAGGTTGCTGCATTTTCTCCTTTGAGAATCTACTGATTGAAATTGAGTTACATATAAGTGTGAGGACACATACTTCCCATGTCTTTTTGACATTCAGGATAGCTTGTATTCTTAAGAATGAGAAAAAGACTTGGTATTCAAGGGGATGCTACTGGGCTGATAAGATAAAGTCTATGAGAATAATTTCTTATTCTTAGGAAATGTCTGGGGTGTATGTAGAGGGATAAGAGAATTTTTAGGACAGTTCTGTGATCTAATACCCTGAAAATAATGTTTTCTTCTTAAAGTCAGTATGTTGGGGGTTCCCACTCCTTCATATCCTCACCAAGACCTCTTATTATCTGTTTTTTTTTTTATTTATTTAGCTGGGGTTTCTTTTTTGTATTTTGTTTTTCTTTTTTTGTACCTGGGATTGAACTCAGAACTCAGGCGGCAGTACCACTGAGCTAAATCCCCGGCCCTCTAATTATCTGATTTATTTAAACCAATCTATGGGCATGAGGTGGTATCTTGTGGCATTACCTATTATTTAATTATCATTGGATAAAGGAAAAGTGCTTTAAACTCCTAACCCTTGAAGAAAGTGTGGTCTAAAATGATACAGGAGAAAGACTGTAGAGGAGCCTGAGCCTTCAATTGATCCTGTGTTTGATGACAGTGTCACTATCACAGAGTCCACAGGCCTGCAGGTAGACAGTGGTGATGCTGAGGAACTGGTGGAGGAACTCTCAGAGGAACTGTTTACAGAGGAACTTCGGCAACTTCTGGCTGAGCAACAGAGAAGGGCAGCAGAGGAGCTTTCAGAAGAGGAGGAGAGAGCACCAACAATCGGTGCAGCAAAGTCCTTCTGAAATAAAGGAATCCTGAAAATTGGACAGAGCTACAAACATTTGCAGAGAAGACACACCCAGAGAGAAAAACCAATTGCTGCATTCAGTTGCTAAATGACAGTGTCATACCATACTATAGAACAATGCTAAAGAAAAGACAGAAACAGGCAACCTTAGACCAGTTTTTAGTTCTGAAAAGGTTGAGACTTAGTTAGCCAGAGGCAGGTCCTAGTAGGATACAGACTATCCAAGTAGAGCAAGGACACCAGAGAGCCAGAGTCCTGATGCTTTCATGGAAAGGGGTTCTCCTTCCAAACAATAACCACCTTCCATTTCATCCTCCTTTCTTGAAAGCCAAAGATATCAACTTGAATGGTGAATTCAGTGTAAAATTTTGTTTCTGGTAAGCTAGACACATTTTATAACTTTTTGGTGAATACACTAGGAAAATTATTGGTGTTTCTACTAAATTATGCACATTATACCACACTTTTTAAATTGAGATTATTGGTACATTTTAGGTATACAGTACATTCATTATTGGGATCTTGTACCTTTACATGACAGGTCTTGATTCTCATTTTTTCCCCTTGTCCCTGCCCTCCCTTCACCCCCTCCTCCCCTCCATATTTACAAACATTTTATTTCCATTTTTTCATTTTCTCCTTTTTTTCTTTCCCTTATTACCTTTCTCCTACCCTTCCCACTTTCCCTACACCTTTAGCCCTTTTCTTGATATTTCACATTGTCGATTATCTCATTAGGATCTTATGTACTATTGTAGTTTGTTCATGCCATAGAAACTACTCAGAATTTATACATGTGTGACTTATTTATTTCACTTAGGAGTATATCCTCAATATGTATCCATTTTCCTATGAATGACTTTAATTTCTCATTCTTTATGGCTGAGTAGCATTCCATTTTATAGGAAAATCACATCTTCGTTATCCAGTTTACAACTGATGGGCAAATGAGCTGTTTCCAAGTTTTAGCTATTACAAACTGTGCCGCTATAAACATGGGTGTGCATATATCACTGTGGTATTATTCTTTTAATTCTTTTGGAAAGATACCCAGCAGAGGGATGACTGGATCAAATGGAACCTCTAGTCCCACCTCTTGGAGGTATCTCCATATTGATTTCCATAGTGGTTGCACCAGTCTGCACTCCCACCAACAATGGAGAAGGGTTCCTTTCTCCCACAACCCCACCAACATTTGTTATTGAGTGATTTCTTGATAGCAGCCATTCTTTGTGGGATGAGGTGGAATCACATTGTTGTTTTCATCTGCATCTCTCAAATGACCAGTGATGTGGAACATTTTTTCATATATTTGCTTGCTGCATTTACTTCTTTGTCTGAGAAATGTCTGTTCATTTCAGATGCCCGTTTTTGAATTGGGTCTTTATATTTGGGGGGGTGCTGATTGTTTTGAGTACTTATTATGAAAAGGTTAGTTAAGGTGTGTTTTGGGAGGTTTGGAATGCATTATGGGCATTTCCTATGGGAAAAATAGTCTTGATTTACAACCAACTTGAGTTACAACCAGCCCTCATGAATAAATTGAGTTTGTAAATCAAGGACCCACTGCATCTGTTTTATTGCAGCCAATCTGTAGGCATGAAGTGATAGCTCATGGCTTTGGTTTGCATTTCTAAGAATAAGCTCTCTTAAAGTATCTCTAAATCACTCCCATACAGAGAGTATTATTTCTTTTCAATTAATTCCTCTACTGTCTTTAAAGAGTTTGCTAAAATTTGAAAGAACAGGATGACTCATTCTCTGTCTCAATGGGAAGAAATTGTATTTCACAAAAGAATATCTGGGTTTGGGACTCAGCAATCATCATTTTACATAACTAAATCTTCACAGTCAATACAAAATTTATCTCTAATCAATGATTCTGTTTCGACCAAGAATACATGTGGTAAGAATTAGGAAAAAATTATTCATGCATTCATTTGACAAGTTGTACAGGTTGCTTAGCTTCTCTGAGACTTAGTTTTCTTATGTATAAGCTAAAGTTAGTGATAGAAACTTAATTCACACGGCTATGTGAAGACTAAATAAAAATTTTCCATGTAAAATGTAGTGCCTAATTATAAGTAAATATTAGCACCTATTAATTTACAGGCTGAATTGTGGGAAGTCTTTACCTGTAAGAGTTTAAGAAAATATTCTTTGTGAGTATGGAAGATTTACTGAATATTTCCATCAGTTATTTTCCATTTCTACAAAAAGTATCCGCAGATATTAGCTAGAAAAGTATGAAACACTTAATTATTAGATAAAACAAACTCTGAAATGGAGGATGCAGGGCACCATTCTTCCCAGAAGTCTTTAATGGTGGAGAAGATGTGCAGATTTTGGAAAGTCAGCTACTAACCTACCAAAGGATAGAAATTGTGTCTAGTTCCCTCAACCTGACAGTTCTTTGCTATGGATTAAAAATGATTGGATTCCTCGGAAATGCAAAAAATACAACTTTCTGGTCTTGACTTTCTCAGCCTAACTCTTAGAGACGCTGCTGGACAAACCAGGATTAAGCAAAGCTTGCATTGCTTCTGTTACTTGTGTTTCCTGCCCTCTCATCCTTTCTGCTTTATTTGGGGGGTGGGGGGAATCAGTGCCTTCATGGTGCCATTTTTTTATAATTTCCTGCCAGAAATTATGCTCTATCCTCCCTTTCCCCTCAGAGACACATATGCTAGCTTTCTTGATCCTCTGTCCAGTCCCGTCTAAACTCACCTTAACTGGGAGTGACTTTTTACAAGCTATTAAATATTTTCATTCAGCCAGCTTTTATTAAATATTTACTATATGCCTGGCACTATGCTAGACACAGAGATGATTATAACGCAATTCATACCACTAAGTAGAATGGAGAAAGTCAACAAAATGTCAGTATATTTCAAACAGTACAATATTGATGAGAAAGACTATATGTCATGAAAATGCTCAGGGGGTTAGGAGAATTAATAGTTATGACGAATTTAGAACAGTGCCAGACACATTATGTGCTACAGATATCCATTAATAAATAACACTCCAGGAGAGGATTATGCCCAGGGAACTGTAGGAGCACAGATTAGGACAACCCATTCCAACCTGAAGGACTAACAGCTTCAGACAGATTTTTTTTTTTTTTTTTTGGTACCGGCACTCAGAACCTTGTGCTTGTCAGCCAGGCACAGTACCACTGAACTAAAACCCCAGCCCCTGAGATGGTTCTTAAATATATTTAGAATTTAATCAAATTTTCATATGGAAGAAACAACCGTGTAGAGGAAATAGCAACTGTAAATACAGACACACAGAGAGCATGACAGATCAACAAACTCAAGAGGTTAATTATAGTTAGAATGTAAACAAAATGGGAAGAAACAGAGGATGAGATTCAAATTGTAAAGTACTTGAGGTCAATTAATAGATTGCATTAATGATCCCAGTTTTTTACTCTCATTATATCCATGACCTTTGGTGATGCCATCGCAACATAAATTTGCCAGAGTAAAATAATTGTACTAAATAATTACTAGATGTTTATCTGAAATTCAAATTTAATCATGTGTCCTATAATTTTGTGTGGCATTCCTATTCTACAATTACTCTGGGTTTGTCCTATAACCTGCTTTGGCCAATGGGCCATAAGCAAACTTAACATAAGCACAGTTTTGAGAAGCTATGAATATCCTTTGACTTTTCCTTTCCTTAAACCCTGCCTTTACAATAAGAACATACCTGTGCAAAACACTGGGGATACAAACAGGAGAAAATGCTCAACCTAGGTTGAAATATAGTTCAGTGGTAGAGCACTTACCTTGAATGTATGAGGCCCTCAGTTTAATTCCCAGTACCCCAGTATTGCTCAAAAGCAGTAATGACACAAAGATAAGGTTCTCCTACAGTATATATTTGGATTGGTAATAACTTCAAATATTCATTTCATCAAGTAATTAAGAGTTTAAGTTCCATAAAGGCTACAACAGTGTCTATCTTATTCACTAATGTAGTACACATGACATAGTACGTTTTTAATATTTGTTGCATTACCTACTAATGAATAGCTAGAAAGTGACCAATGTAAGTAGATCAGTGCACTTGCTTTCAGTTTCAAATATCAAAAATACTCAAATAACAGTGCTTTAAAACAAAACCACACTTAATTGTCTCATATAACTACAATAACAGTCTGGAAATAACTGGCTTCAGAGTTGAGGTTCAACAGCATTACCAAAATTATCAAAAAATAGTGTTTATTTCTATCCTTCTGACCCACCAACACAATATGATGGTTTTCATGTACAAGTGTGTACCTTATGGTCAAAAGATTACTACTATATAAGTCCAAGGATGTCATCCTCACATAACCATTCAAACAAAAATTGAAGAGACTAGCCAAAAAGAATACTTATTGTTCTCATGTCCCTTTCTTTTCATTAAAAAGGTAGGTAATTTTTTTCTCACATTCTCGTGATATATGTATTTACACCTCATTTGGTCAGAACTGAGTCATACGGTTACTCCTTGCTTCAAGGGGGGGACAGTAAGAAAGAAAATATAAGACACTATCAAGCTCTGTTGTGTAACTTATGCTTTCCCATCACAGAATATTGGGTATGGAGCTGGACAAGGAGTACTAATTGCCATAGTAGAGCTATCAAGCAAAATGACAGGATATATTTCAAAGACTTCAGTACCCTCAAAGTTTACCTACTTGACTGTTTATGTGATGCTTTCCCCAAATATAATTAAAATCAGACAAAGCCACAGCAGGTTTTAAAGCATATAATAAAACTGCTTAACATTTTAGAATTTGCAGAAGGTAATCTAACAGCTTTTCCAATTGAGTGCCCCACTTTCCCAGTACTAAGGAATAGTGCTGTGGTTAAATCAAGGTGAAATACTAAGTAAGATAAGATGCACTGGGTTTCTACTTAAGAAGCTATGCTTGGTTTATTAATTAGCTCTCCATGCCCTCTAAAAAAAAATCCTATTGAACTCTGAATAGGTAACATTTGCAATATAAATAAGGCCACTTCTCATTGACTTCTAAAGGACTGTTTAAGGGATAAAAGATTAAAAATAAAACTGGTAGCAAGAGTCACAGAAGCATAATATCAGTGTCTTGTGAAAGGTGGTAGAATCCATTCACCTGACATTTCCTGTGCTCTGTAAAACTGCTTTAAAATCTGACAATTTTCCATTTAAATGTGATTTTTATTTTGAGGTGGTTAACTAATAAACTTATTGTTAAATAGTTGAAGCTTTTTAATGACAATATTCTCAAAATGAATAAAACTTAGCAGTATCTAATTCTTCAGAGCTAAAATTTGGCATTTTGTTAAAATTTTGTGGCATTCTAGGAGTTAATGATGTACCAGTAGTGTACATTCACAACGTTATGGGCCCCTAATTCCAAAGTATTCACCACCTAGTCAAATTGAAGTATTGGCTCTTTTGCTCATTTCTGTGCTTTTGCATACTCTGTTCCTCTCATATTTTATTCTGTCCTATCACTGATTATCTGATTTCTCACCATCTTTCAATATCTACTCCTCCATAGTGGGTTTCATGGTTCCTTCAATCATAACTACATTTACTTATTTTATGTAATAGCTCTATTTATTTATGGATCTTTATTCTTTTCCCACTATTGGGGATTGAACCCAGAGCCTTTGTACTGAGCTGCATCAGCAGCTATTTATTTTTTATTTTGAGACAAGTTCTCACTAAGCTAATTGCCGGGTTGGGATCAAAATTTCTATCCTCTTGCCTTGGACTACAAGAGGACTGCAATTAAAAAGTATGCACCACCATCAAGGGTATCTTTCTGAGTTCCCAACTTTGAACATCTTTAAAGAAAGGGTATGGGAAACCTGTAGTAGAACGTGTGGCGTTCAACCATTCAGGAGGTTGGGGAACTCAATCTGGGCCTTGCAGCCCGAGGTCAGTCTGCTTCATGGGGTTCAGCCATCAGCTAACTGAGATCAGGGGTCTTGCATCCTCTCTCTGTCTGAGCCATTAAATGGTAAATATACTATATTGAAATTTTGTTCACTGCAGACATGTTTTGGACTGCTTCTTGATTTCAATTTAATTCAAGTGATTTAAGGGTGATAGACTAGTGACTACCACAGGTGGTCAGTGTCCAAGTTGTGCTTGATCTTAATGTGTTGCTGATTGTATCAGTTGGGAAACAGCATTGTAGTTGATTTGATGAGCTGTTTTCTCTGATGTTATGATGATGAGAATGTCTGTGGGTCATTAGAGACACAGAAGCTACGACACAACTATATCAGGAAGATTTGGGTGATAACCCAGAGATTAAGCCAAGGACAGTCCGACAACAAAAATAAAAATGAGAAAACACTTAAGCAAGACACAAAGACAGACTTCCAGTTCACCAATGGCAAACAATAGGGCAAAGGAGGATGAGAAGGCTGATAGTAAACCATCAGGACACCCTGAACTCAAAGCACTGGAAGTAACAAAACAGATCAATCAGGCTCTAGAAAAATTCAAAACAGAAATAATTTCCCAGATAACCATAGAGATGGTGAGCAAAATGGAAGTCATGATTCGAGACTCTAGAGCAGAAACTGATAAAAAAATAGATGAGCTCAGGACCACGATAGAAGCCATGAAGGCCCAGCATAAGAAAGAAATGGAAAAAATAAATGCCCAATATAGGAAAGAAATGGAATCCATAAAACAGATTCAAACAGATATCCAGGAAATTAAACATTCCATTGAAAGTGTATGCAACAGAATAAAAGAATGCGAAGATAGGCTCTCAGATATAGAAGATAAGATTGCAGTTAGTGACCACGAAAAGAGAGGTCTATTAAAAACAGTAAGGGATCATGAGAAATCGATCCAACAACTCTTAGATGATGCAAAGAAGAATAACATAAGACTGATAGGAATCCATGAAGTAGCAGGAGAAAATACAAATGACTTAAAAAAGCTGTTCGCAGAATTAATGACAGAAAACTTCCCAAACAGAGGGGAAGAATTTGACATTCAGATAACTGAGGCATATAGGACCCCAAGTAGCTACAATCAAAAAAAGTCTACACCTAGACATATAATAATCAAGATCCCAGAAACCCAACAGAAGAACAAAATACTACAAGCAGTAAGAGAAAAGAAACAAATCACATGCAAAGGAAAGCCCAACAGAATCACAGCAGACTTTTCAACACAAACCCTTGGGGCAAGGAGAGCCTGGAATGAGATATTTCAAGTACTAGAAGAGAACAACCTCCAACCTAGACTGATGTATCCTGCAAAACTCTCTTTCAAAATGGATGGGGAACTAAGACACTTCCATGACAAAGAACACTTGAGAAACTACACGAATACCAAACCAGCACTGCAAGCAATTCTAAACAAGATCCTAGAAAAAGACAATGAAGGCAACAACACAATGAGGCCGAAAGAGCAAATCAAATAGGCAAGGCAAGAAACTAAAAGGAAATGGTGAAAAAGTAAAAAGAGTCAACAAAAGGCCAGTAACATGACAATAATAAGTCAGTACATATAAGTTATAAGTTATAACCATCAATGTCAATGGCCTCAACTCACCAATCAAGCAAAATAGACTGGCAAAATGGAATAAGAAGCAAAATCCAACAATATGTTGTATGCAAGAAACACACCTAGTGCAAAATGAAGCCCAAAGCCCA
>NW_022900951.1:26017862-26027352 GCF_012274545.1 Fukomys damarensis
CATTTAATGATATTACTCTAGAATGTTCTCTTTCCAGATGATGATTAAGATGCTAATAAAATCAAATGGTGCTAGGTACCACAACAGCAACAGAACTTTGCTGTTTTCTGCATATTATTCTTTTCTTTGTTTTGTTTTTTTGTTTGTTTGTTTTGTTTTGTTTTAATGGAATGTGCTGAATGTCTACAATTTTGTTGAGATGACTGCAGAACCTGGAAAAGCTGTTGCTGCTATCGATACATAACATACTGCTATTATTAGTCTTTATATATAAATATAAAAATATATATATACATATATAAATTGAATTTTGGGAAACTTTAATGGTGCTGTCAACTTTGGAAAAAATTATCCCAATTTACTAAGCTATATTGGTCTAGAAATGTTAAATTTTTTTATTTTTATTTTTTATTTTTTTCCATGTGTACAGGGGTAACGCATTGTACTAAATATGTCAGGTCATATCTACGTGGGCTTGATTACAGAAACTAATAAAGTATTCTCTAAATAATGAAAAAAAGATTAAGATAAGACTACAAGAGCAAGAAGCAATTTAAATATGTTAAAGGACCATTTTCATCTTCAGAATTAAGGATTATTTTAATCTTACATCATTGCCTTTTCTCTTTTACTTTCCTTTTTAGTTTTATTTTAGGATTCCTTATTTTTAATGTACATGCAGAGATTTCTTTAACTTAAATACCGAATAGTTTCTATGGTGTGAAAAACTATAATAGTACACAGGATCCTAATGAGAGAATTAATAATGTGAAATAGGAAGTAAAGGGCTAAAAGTGTAGGGAAAGTGGGAAGGGTGGGGGAAAGGTAATAAGGGAGAGGAAAAAAATATGAGAAACTGAAAAAATGGAAATAAATTGTTTGTAAATGGGGAGGGGGGAGGGGTGAAGGTAGAGCAGGGACAAGGGGAAAAAAATGAGAATCAAGACCTATTATGTAAAGGTACAGGATCCTAATGATGAATGTAACTGTATTGTATACCTAGATTGTACCAATAAACTCAATAAAAAGAAAAAAAAAGTATGCACTACTGTGCCAGGTTTTTTATTGTTTTATTGTATGTTATCTAGATTTATATAAGTTTCTGTGACTACACAATCAATTGCATGCTGGTTTCTACCTTTTCCATACCACTGAGCCTAACCTTCAGAGTATAGTCACATTCTTCTCCTTGTTAAGACCAGCAAAAATGTTTCATTCGGCATTCCCTCATTTTAAAATTTCTCTTCTCATCATCTTCCCAGTCCTTTGAATGAAGTCTCAGCTTCAGACTACTTATTCTGGTTTTGACTTGTCATTTGGTTATTAGCTCACTGTCTGGGTCTTTGGTTGCTGTAGTATGAGTAGGTAGGAAGTACATTATGGTCCACCACAGCTGTGTGGCAACCCTAACTTCACCCGATGGGGCATATTCTATGCTCCTTGGAGAGCAAAAAGAGTGGGCACTCTTTAGGGTTAGGGAAGGAGATGACAGAGTTATAGTTATCCTAGACCATATATTATTTTTCTGAAAGGCAAAGTAATAACTGCCACTTCAACTTCTTAAGGATATTGTGAGGATTATACCTACTTAACATATTGTGCATAAGGCACAGTCAAAAATATGTCTCAAATGCATTAATGAGAAAAGTTTAATATATATTAAGGATTTGCTAAATTAGAGCAACATTTAACCTCTATGCATTCTATTGTCATTAAGAATGATAATTTAGATAAGGAAGTTTATCTGCCCCCTTCTGGAAGTTTAATCTGTTTATTTGGAATTTTTGTGCTTGTACTATAGTTGTTTGCTTTTTACTGTTTTCTCTCTTAGAACATCCTTATGGTATTTTTCTGTTATCTTATATTTTAAATTAGGTAACCATAAAGCGAGTTTCTTAGAGAAAATTTAGAACCTTAAAAAAAAGTGTCAAAGTCATATCAAATTCCTCTTAGAAGAAAGAAAATTATAAATGGGTTCCATGTGTTGAGTGAAATAGAGATTTCTCTTTGGAGGTAAACGGAGATCTTCCCAGCTATTTTTAAGTTAGAGCATATTTTTACCTTTATTCTGAGGTTTTGGATACTGAATACAATTTGAAAGGCATTTAAATATTTCCTGTGCTGGCCATTTCACACATAAGGTTTAGCTACTGACCTTCAATTAGTAGAACCTGTTTAAGCTATTAATACCAATAATGGTACAGCTTCTTCATACATTGGTTTTTGGTCACCTGACCAAAAGCCAAATATACCTGATATAACAGAGATACCACAAATAAATTAGTGACTCATATGAAAATAAAATTATGCTTTTGGCTTCATAAATGTTTTCATACTTCCAGCCAACTAACTGATCTACTTACACTGATAACTTTCTGGCCACTTTAGGGATTTGTGCCACAATTAGTCCTTGAGAATCTATCAATTTGGATGCCAGATTCATATTTAATAACTGCATATACAGTAGCACATTAACACCATTGTGCCTCAGTTTCCTTACTCATAAAATGAATATAATAATAGTACCTGCTGTATAAAAATGTGAACAGATTATGTAAGTGAATGCATGTAAAGCACTTAAAACAATTCACTAAGCAAAAAATTCTCAACAGATGTTAGTTGTCCTTATATTACTCTAGAGGCAATACATTCCATTTTTAAGTACATAATTTTACCTTCAGTTTTCATTTGCAAGCAATAGTCTTGATTTAAAGGAATTGAAGCTCAAAGAGGTAACATGTTCTGCCTGAGATCATATACAGTAGCAACATGAATGGCAGGTATTTCCAAAATCCTAAACTACTGAGGTCACAGATCCAGTGCTCCTGAACAAATTTCTGAGCCTCTAGGTTTCTACTTGAAGATGAAGCACGTTAAATTCCTACAGGTCATACAGCAAGTCCACCAGATGTGAGGCTATCAGCACTATTTAGAGGGCTGAGATTCATTTCTTACTGATGCTCACTTCATGTGACTGCAATCGTGAGGTCACCAGGAGGTACACTCTTCACACTAAACTTCCCAACCCTGGTGTTATAAGTTTTATGAAAACACTTTTAGAGAAAAAAACCTATGGTAAGATAGCCCTTTCATTTTTCTAAAGTGTCAAGAAGGAAAAGAAGGAAATACGCATACTGGTCCACCAATCAGCTTGCATGTTACTGTTAGTTGCACTCTCTGACATTAGCTTGAATAAACTAGTACCCCATCAGTACAATAACCTTCAATCCCTGCAAAAACATTTCTTTGACAGTTTAGATCATGTTACCCTGGAAATATAAATAAAGATGTGTTTATAGATATGTAATATAGAAAAACTACATATATTAAAGTGATAATTTTATCATTTTATTTCACTATAGATACATGATAAGTGATAGAAATATTCACATGCTAATTACATTTATCTGACCAGACTATATGCTTCTATGTGTATGTAGATCCATGAAGCTTTGAGCACACAGAGCAAGGTTCTGGGTTCAGTACTTTACATAACATTTATAAATTAACACACTAATAATATTAATAGTGATTACATCTGTCTAGTGGCTCTACGGATTGTCCAGACTTATGTTTTTTATTTATCAAGTTTTTTACACTGAAAATATATTAGTTGGGGATCAGTAAAACACTTAAGCTCAAGTTTCTTATTTCTAGACGATAAACTTACGTTGTTAATTGTTTATGAAATTCTTGACGTTTTTCAGAGTCCAAGTTTTAATTACTTTGCATACATAACTTCATGCAATCATTATAGAAACTCTGTGAAGTCAATATTATTATCATCTCTAATTTTTAGGTAATGAGGTTCAGAGGAGTAACTTCCTCAAGGACATATGTGTACTAAGTAGCATAATCTCATAGTCTTTGGAACAGATATCATCAGAGGAAAGAAATAAAGTATTGAGATTTATTTTAGGCAAATCTTGAATGAAGGTTGATATGTTTGCCAAAATTGTTGCTATTATAGTTTCTGTGACTTTAATTATCTCCATTTCCCAAAAGCCGGAAGTATAATAATAATCATATTTGAAGGGGAGCAGTCATGACTGACAGGACACATAAGCAATTCAGAAAATAATTTAAGTGAAGTTGAAGGCAGTCTGACCATATAGACATTATTCTGTTCACCATACAGTTTGCTGGCTATGATTAATTGCAGTTGAAAATGTTTGAAGAATTTATCCTTTGAAAAAGTGACAGAGGTGAATGAACTCAAAAGAGCTAAAGATGATTCACATTATTGGGATATAAAATTCTCACGAACCTGAAAGACAGAATCTGATTCATTCCAAACAGGTCATAGGCTATTGCAGCAGCCTCTTACTTGCTTCATTTGTAAGTATAGCGGGCATGGGCTTCACAGCATGAGGTATTAATTATGTGCAGGTATTCTTGTAGTTCGAGAGGCAATTTCTTTACTGTTTAAGAATGTTTCATATTGAATGCTTCACAATGAAGGTAATCAAAAATAGATGTTAACATCAAACGTAGTGAGCAATTCAAATACAAAGAGAAAATTACTCTGAAATATTCTTCTTTCCCACTTAATATGGTCGTAGTCATGATTTCAGCTTGAGACTCAGAAATTATTCACATAACGAATTACCACAAATTTAGTGAAAGTTCAAATAAAGTCTTTTCATTTTGTAACATTATGAAATAATACAAAACAAAGTAAAAGCTGTTTACTTTAAAGCCTATCCACTACAAGTGCAAAATAAAGCACTTAAATTATCTTAAAAGGTTCAATTATAGGAAAGTCAAAGTGAATGGCATGGTCCCTGTGTACTTAATATACTGCTTCAGAGAATATCATCCCATTCTCCGCATCCTGGAAACTCTAACAACTCTTCACATCTCAAGGCACTGCTTCCACTGGAGAAGGATGCCAGTTTATATTTTTGGTTTCTTGTGCCATTTTAATTGTTATAAAGGACACAGAGGACTTTCTCAGAGTGCCAAATTTGTGATATTAACTAGCATAAACAATCAGGATTTTCCTACTTTGGAACGTAAATTATTCCACAACAGACAGGTAGCTGTATGAATTGAATTATCAGAGTTAAACTTTTCTTTCATAGTAAAGATACATTTTCCTCCTTTAGCTCTACTTTAGCCACAGCCTCATCTCTGTCCTCAATCACAGCCAAACTTCTCAATACAATTGTCTACATGTGGTTCCCATACTTTCATCTCTTACTCTCTCCTTCCCATTCATCTAGCTGTCATCCCAAATTCACCAATATCCCTCTGGTGAATTCATCAGTGCCATCCATCATTATGCCAGGAAACAGTAACAGACATAAGATAGTTATCCAAGTTTTTAAAGGTAAAAAGCAGAAAATAAGAAGTACAATCTCAGATGGACCTGAGATTTAGCTCAGTGTTTCCAGTGCCCGCCTTGCAAGCAAAAGGACCCAAGTTCGATCCCCTGTACCAAAAAAGAAGAAAAAGAAGTACTACCTCAGGAGACCAGAGAATGTTAAATGCAGGCAGTGAGCAACAAAATACAAAAGCTAACTGATTGCTCTTACAAAGCTCCAGAAAGATTATGAAAGTATATACTTAGGAAATTATAGCATGGATATAGCTAAAACTGAAAATATGAGGATGTATAAAGACTGCATAGATCCCTAGATCCCCGCCTACTCCATGCTATCCAAGATCCTTACAGAATCATTCACATCTAAGAATTCAAGTTATCTCAATGCTGAATGTAGAGAAATTACTTTGAGGCTTTCATTTTTTTAGATGAGGAAGCAAAGGTTCAAGGCAGTAAATTATCCAACAGGAAATCTATAAAAGTAGCAAAACCTGAGCATTCCTCTAGGAATTCTGACTATAAAACACATTTTCCATACTTTGCTCGCTGTGATATGAAAATATTTCCCAGAGCTTGGGTTCCTCAAACATACACTGAATTTTGGCAATGATGAGTTGACTGCTCTCAGCCAAGACATCAGTTGCTTAACACCTTCAAGGATAAAGTCAAATACCTTTGACTTTAAGTCTCTCATCAAAAGTAAAAATCTGTTCTTTATGGCTGAGTAGTATTCCATTTTATAGAAAACCCACATTTTCTTTATCCAGTCTCCAGTTGATGGGCAAGTGGGCTGCTTCCAAGTTTTAACAATCACAAATTGTGCTGCCATGAACATGGGTGCACATGTAACACTGTGGTATCATTCTTTGGGAAAGATACCTGGCAAGGGGATAGCAGGGTCAAATGGGACATCCAATCCTAGTTCTCTGAGGTATCTCCATACTGATTTCCACAGTGATTGCACCAGTCTACACTCCCACCAGCAGTGGAGCAGGGTTCCTCTACTAGAGACATTTATAGCTAAATGGATGCACATTGAGGCAATACTCTTAAGTGAAATAAATAGTCACATATGTATAAATACTGAAAAGTTTCTCTAGTGTGAGAAACTGAAAGTGTAAATAAGGACTGAAAGGTATAATAGAGAATTTGAAATAGGAAGAAAAGGTGCAAAGTGGAAGGGGAAATGGGAGGGATAGGGGAAAAGAAATATAGAAATGTAATTAACATGAGAAAAAGAAAAACTGGAAACAAAGTCTTTATAGATAGGAGCAGGTGGAGAGGTTGAAGGGAGGGAAGGGGAATGGGAAAAAATAAGAACCAACATGGATTATGCAAAGGTGCAAATTTCCACTGATGAATGTCACTGCGTTCTATACCTTAAATGTACCAATAAAATTAATTGATTTAGAAAGAAGTAAAAATCTGTCAATCTACCTACATTGTGTGAAACGTTAACTATATAAATTTTTAAAATATTCCTTTATGTTTGGACTCATTTAATGGATAATAGATTAAATTTTTTGTGGAAACATAAAGGACATTTCATATGAAATCCAAGAAAACCTTAACAAAGTATATTTGAAATAAAAATAAAATAGTAGCCTTTACTATTATCTGAGAAAACCAGCACTGCAAAATGCTTGTAATAAAACTTTACATACATATCAGTTTCTTCCAAACTTTGCTACACCCTAGAGCCACCCAAAATCTTTTTTAAAAATTGCCGCCACCTCAAGAGATTCTGATTTAATTTGGCATAATATCAGTCTTAGGAATTAAGGCCTTTCAAATATTCTTAGTGATTTTCATGTACAGTAAAATTTTTAGTCTTTGTATTGGTGATGTACAGCAGATTTTGAGAAGTACTGATTTATGGTATACCTTTACATAGTTAAAAATTAGAGTGCTCTCAAAATAGCATAATATCTTTGATCTTTCTTTTCCTAAAATTAATTGGTTTCTGAAAATTTCTATTTATTTATTTTCTGATTTCTGATGATCAGATAGAGTGAGGAAAAAAATAACACACAGTAGTGCATAATTATTCATTAATATTTAATTCAATAAAAATAGTTTTATTTTCCTCTTTGATCTTAAACTGCATTTAAAATTCTAACAATTAATGACAAGATATGAGGGTTACAGCTATCCCTCTGCTGGGTATCTTTCCAAATGAATTAAAAGAATCATATCACAGTGATATATGCATGCCTATGTTTATAGCGGCACAGTTTGTAATAGCTAAAACATGGAAACAGCCTATTTGCCCATCAGTTGGAAACTGGATAAAGAAGATGTGGTATTTCTAGGGCTGGGGATTTAGCTCAGCTGTTCGGTGGCTTGCCTTGCAAGTGCAAGGACCCGAGTTCAATCCCTGGTACCAAAAAAAAGAAGATGTGGTTTTTCTATAAAATGGAATATTACTCATCCATAAAGAATGAGAAATTAGATTCATTCATAGGAAAATGGATACATATTGAGGATATACTCCTAAGTGAAATAAATATGTCACACATGTGTAAATACCGAATAGTTTCTCTGGTGTGAACAAACTGTAATAGTACATAAGATCCTAATGAGATAACTGACATTGTGAAATGGGAAGAAAAGGGCTAAAGGTGTAGGGAAGGTGGGATGGGTAGGGGAAGGGTAATAAGTGAAAAGAAAAAAATGTGAAAAAATGAAAAGATGGAAATAAAGTGTTTATAAATGTGGAGGGGAGGAGGGGGTGAAGGGAGGGCAGGGACAAGGGGAAAAAATGAGAACCAAAACCTGTCATGTAGAGGTACAAGATCCCAATAATGAATGTAACTGTACTGTATACCTGAAATGTACCAATAAACTCAATTTTTAAAAAAAGATATGAGGGTTAAAGAACATGTCTAACCATTTTGTTGCTAGTTTTTAACAAAGCTCATGGTCCACTTGGAGAGTATTAGGTGACAGTAATGTATTAAGAAAATCTATGAAATTATCTAGAAAACATCATACTTGGAAAATTATATGAAAAAAGGAAATGACAAAATATTTAAGTAAACAAAGTGCAGTAAAAGATATATCATTTTTTCATGTTACTATACCAGTAACAGTTGGGTTCAAGTTTAGGTATTTTTCAGTCACTATTTTTAACCATATTATCTTAGTCTATTATCTTAGCTTTTAAAATATATCACAGACTGGATAATTTATAAATAATAGGTGATAATTTCACTAAAGGTTTTAGAAAATAAGTCTAAGAAGCCAGGTGTGGTGGCTCAGGCTTGTAATCCCAGTACTCGGAAGGCTGAGGCAGGAGGATCACTGTGAGTTCGAGACCAGCCTGGGCTACATAGTGAGTAATTTTTCAGTCTATTTTTAACCATATTATCTTAGTCTATTATCTTAGCTTTTAAAATATATCACAGACTGGATAATTTATAAATAATAGGTGATAATTTCACTAAAGGTTTTAGAAAATAAGTCTAAGAAGCCAGGTGTGTGGGCTCAGGCTTGTAATCCCAGTACTCGGAAGGCTGAGGCAGGAGGATCACTGTGAGTTCGAGACCAGCCTGGGCTACATAGTGAGTTCCAGGTCAGTCTCACCTACACAGTGAGACCCTGTCTCAAAAAAACAAAAAAACAAAAAAAAAAAACCCAAAAAATGAAAAAAGAAAGAAAAGAAAACGAAAACAAAAAAGAAAATAAGTCTAAGAACTACCAATGGCCTCTGGTATGTGCCTTTATGCTGCATCATAACATGGCCGAAGGGCAATCAAGCACTAACTCATCAGGCAAATATGGGAAACTTAGGCCCAAATCATCCTTTTATCAGAAGAACACTCCCACTTATGGGACAGAGTCCTTAAACTCTAATTATCTCTTAAAATCCCCAAGTCTTAAAACCATCACAATAGAAATTAAATTTCAACATGAGTTTGAAAGAGAACATAGCACCTGCTAAGTACTGCTAAGAATATTAAAGATGGAAAAACTAAATCTCATATGGCTGTTGATTTTCCATATCTATTTTTATTTTATCAATCATATCGAAGCAAAAATGAGCACATGTGTTTTCTGTCTATGAAAAATATTAAAATTAATACTATTAATAGTTATATATAGTCATATTGATACATTATACTTTATACAAAAGTGTTTACATATATATATATATATATATAT
>NW_022900951.1:26028078-26033440 GCF_012274545.1 Fukomys damarensis
AAAAAAAAAAAACCCAAAAAATGAAAAAAGAAAGAAAAGAAAACGAAAACAAAAAAGAAAATAAGTCTAAGAACTACCAATGGCCTCTGGTATGTGCCTTTATGCTGCATCATAACATGGCCGAAGGGCAATCAAGCACTAACTCATCAGGCAAATATGGGAAACTTAGGCCCAAATCATCCTTTTATCAGAAGAACACTCCCACTTATGGGACAGAGTCCTTAAACTCTAATTATCTCTTAAAATCCCCAAGTCTTAAAACCATCACAATAGAAATTAAATTTCAACATGAGTTTGAAAGAGAACATAGCACCTGCTAAGTACTGCTAAGAATATTAAAGATGGAAAAACTAAATCTCATATGGCTGTTGATTTTCCATATCTATTTTTATTTTATCAATCATATCGAAGCAAAAATGAGCACATGTGTTTTCTGTCTATGAAAAATATTAAAATTAATACTATTAATAGTTATATATAGTCATATTGATACATTATACTTTATACAAAAGTGTTTACATATATATATATATATATATATGATTTATCCCTTTGTCAATTTCCTCATCACTGTGACAAAATACACATACAACTTAAAGTAGAATACATTTATTTTGACTCATTGCTTTCAGAGGATTGAGTCCATAGTACCCTGGCTCCAAGGCAAAAAAGGACATAATGGAAGGATCTGGGGAGAGGGCATGTGTGCATCCCATGGCAGCCAGAAAGCAGAGAGAAAAGGGAGGAGACAAGGACAAGAATACAACCTTCCACATCAAGGTCTAAGTGACCCACCTCCAATCAGACCCACCTTCTACCCACATATTCAACCAAACAACTCATCAATGGATGAATCCACTGATATACCCTGGTAGACTGGAGAGAATCCACTTGGAGAGTACAACACCCTCATGTTCTAATCACCTCTCACAGAGATGACGTTTAAGGGGGATTTTTAAAATCTAAACAATTACATTCCACTCCTGGCCCCCAAAAGACTCATGTCCATCTCATTATGCAAAATACATTTAATCCATCTCTAAGAATTATCAAAATTTAAAGAGTTGCTAAAAAGTCCAAGTCCAAAATCTCCTCTGAGATTCAAGGCAAACTCTTAGTTGTGAGCACCTATAAAAAATCAAAACGAAAGTTAAACACTTCCAACAGCTAATGGCACAGGATAAACATTCCCATTCCAAAAAGGAAAAATGGCACCAAAACAAAAACAAAACCCAGTAGAGCAAATCCTGTATTTCTTTATCCAGAATACGGACAAGTTATGACATGATGTGTATGCCAAAGGGCTTAGACGACCCCACTGTATGGGAATGCCAGCTGCAACCCACACGGCTGTTGTCTTATGGTGGCTTCACTCTAATCACAGCTTTCTTCAGCAGATGTTCCATGTTCTTCACTTCTCCAATTTCCTGGGATCCCCAGTGGATGGTATGGTTTATATCTATGGTTTAGAAGGCTTTATTACTGGCATGCAGAAGTTTGGAAAGCTTTGAAGATGCTGTCTGGAGAAGACCTAGAATGCTAATAACCAAGTATGATGGGTGATTTCAGTTGACCTCAGAAGACCAGAATGCTGATAAAAATGCAGATGGAAAAGACCAGGCTTAGAAAATTTCAGTTAGGAAAAAGGATTCCTTTGGCAATTGAACTCCTGGCTATTCTTGTTATGCTCTGGCAGAAAATTTATGTACATTCTGTTCACGTCTTGAGACTTTGTGAGAAACTAAAGCTGCAGGCTAATTAATCTGATGGGAAATGTCAAGACAGCCTGATGTTCAGGCTGTAGCATGGGTACTGTGGGGGGCTTTTAAACAGCTCTACATTGAGAATGAAGAGCAAATAGCACAGCTGAGTGATTTTTTAAATTTTGCATTTCATAGGAAAGAAAGTGCTTGTAAAATTTTATAAGGCATATGTAATATTTTAGACCAGGACAGCTTGGTTGCTTAAAAGATTACCATTAAAAAGAAGTCAACTATGTTGCATCAGCACAACAGAAAGAATATCTTGAGGGAATTCTGGAAATCATCAAGACTCCACACTTTGCACTTCACTTTGATAAGAGAGGCCCAGGGCACCCAGTTTATGAATTAATTTTCCTGGTTTTATTTCAAAGTGTTCTGCCTTCTGGGCACTCAGGGGCCTCTGCAGCCATGATCCAAAGGAAATGATTACCTCTCAAACTAGGGTCAGACCTGGAAATCAACCACATTGTGCTTGTTTTACAGGCATGCAGAATGCAAGCATTGTGGAGTGTCAGGGAGGCTTCCACCCAGATTATGAAAAAAGTCCTGGGAGGCTAGGTACTGTGTCCCTGAGAGGGCTGTGCTTTAAGCTATGAGAGTGAAGTTGAAAGTATAGTTGAATCCTCGGGAAATTGGAGAGGCCAGGAATGAGGAACATCTGAGAACAACCACAGGGAGCATGCAGAGCTGCACCAAGAGAGAATCCATGAGGGCTACAATAGGTACAGCCATAGGAGCAGGGCCAACCAAGCACTTTGGAGCTTGCACCTTTGCCTTAAGGGCTGTGCATGGAACTACAGGATTGAACATTTGCCTTATTGTGCTTTGGTCTTGCTTTGGCCTGATTTCTTTCTACCCCTTTGTTCCTTCCTTTGGAATGGGAATGTTTACCCTGTACCATTGTATGTCAGGTGTATTTAACCTTCTTTTTGATTTTTATAGGGATTCACAGTAAACAGTTTGCCCTGAATCTCAGAGAAGATTTTGGACTTGGACTTTTCAACAATCCTTGAACTGTTAAAATGTTGGCAACTTTTAGAAATGGGCTAAATGCATTTTTCATAATGACAAAGACAAGAGCTTTTGGGGCGCAGCAGTGGAATGTTATATTTAAATCAAGAATGTTCTCCAAGTGCCCCATGCACTAATAGCAGAGCTTTTGGAAAGTGATTAAATCATGGGGGATATAGCTTACTTGCTGTTAGAAAGCATGTTGTGGTTGGAGGAGAAGTGTGATTGGGAATAAACTAATAAGTATATCTTTTCCCAGCTCCTCCTTTTTCTATATGCTTCCTTGTTTTCATGGCATGACCAGCTTTTGTCCAGTATGCCCTTCAGCCATGGAGCCAGCCAAGCATGGACTACAACCATCAGTCAAAATACACTTCTCTTCAAAGCTGTGAATTTCAAGTATTGTGTCTCAGGGACAAGACAAGTAAGACCATAGGACTCACCACTGTGATTGGGGATTGCAGAGTAAAAACAATAGTCAACCAAATTAATGGCTTAAAGATGTCTTCAAGTGCCAGGTAGTGCAGCATCTCTATGATATTATCAACAAACTAAGCTCCTTCCAGCTTTGTGATCTTTAGGATGTGACCCTTCTTTTTATGCTCTCCATATGGCTGCTGGGCTCTTGTCTTATGTTCAAGTTTCAGAAAGAATGTAGGGAAGTGGGAAGGGAGAAGCTGTGTACAGTATCTGAGTCAATCCTCCATGAGAAGCTTTCCCAGAAACCTCACATATTGCTTATGTTTACATACTATTGACCAGAACTATGTTTGTAAATATCCCCTGGATATCTGTAATGTATTTTTTTATAACCTCAATATAAATAGACTCAGTTTTAGAATTTAAGCTAACTATGACAGTCTCCCTAAAAGTGATCAGTGTAAATGAAAACATCTTTGTGTATTGGAATTGGGATGAGTCTTAAACATTACTCACTAACTACAGGCATTCACAATAACCCTGCCCTTTTTTCTTACTCCTAAAACATATAGCTATCCTTGAACTGAACAATATCTAAAGCAGAAGAAAAATCTAGTAGTAGCATGACTAAACTATATATTACATCACCTTACTAATTTTCTCTTCCATCTTTATATTCATTTTTTCTCTAAGATAACTAAAAGGGTTGAATAAAATGTCTTTGAAGTAAGTGCTATTTATTTAAAACTTTCCTAGGCTACTATTTCACATTTTTACAAGTAAGCTTACAAAAAGTAATATACTCTGAATCTTGAATAGTGCCCTTGATTTTGACCCTGGACAATTTTGCAAAATCTCAGCCTCCCTTTTTGGAAATTGAATTGCAAAGATTAATTTAAACTAGGTATGACTTGTCTTTTCGATGCTCACAGTATACTGCATACAGTTCTTACATTAATTTTTAATTCTGATTAAATCAGTGGAATTTATTTCAAATTATATTTTTCTATTTTTCTTTGCTTAAATAATGTGGGGAAATTTGGGTTTATTTAGAAAAATCATTTACCATGCATCCTTTGTGTGCCTAGAAAATGCAGGAAGATCATGTTAGTAGAAGCAGTGCACAGGCAAAAGAGGGTACTTCTCTGTAGAAAATCTAAAGCAATTTTCAAACTAAATGAAATAGATATTTCTGTCATTACTATAAGCCAACATTTTTAAACAATGGCAAAGCCTTAGGTTTTCCTGAGTTCTCAGAAATTGCTATGGACCTTGCTGAGTTTTAATAATATGTGCATTAGTTTCAATTTAGCACATTTTTATTATTTATCTTCTAATAAACATTGCTTTCTACATGAGAGTTAATGAAAAGTCCCACTTATATTGTCATCCCTGACCCATGTGTGTTCAGCTACTCACTTGTTTCGTAAGTAGTTTCCTAACAATTTTGGTTTTCTCCAAATTATTTTGGAGGCAGTTTGTTTCCAATCCCTGTGATATTAACACTTCATGTGGTTAAACAGTAGATTAAAAATAAATAATAATAGTAAATAATAAACATAATAACAATTATTTAACAACAGTATTAAAAAATAAATAGGGCTGGGGATTTAGCTCAGTGGCACCTCGCCTTCCTTGCATGAGCAAGGTCCTGAGTTAAATCCCCACTACCAAAAAAAAGAAAAAAAAAAGAATTAATAGCTCTCTTGTCCCAGGTAACCACTTAGAATTGTATTTGTACTTGAAATTTAAAACAGTGAAATAGAGTGTGAATTACAAGGTATTATATATTTTCTTGGAATGTTTGTTTTGTAGTGAAATATTTTATTCTATATTGCCTCTGTATTTGTATACTCAGTATGAAATACCTCTAGAGAGGCATTTGAATAAACTTTTAACATTAAATTTTTTCTCCTACACTTTTCATGTTTTGAAACTAAAAAATTAATTAAGGAAATATAATTATTAGTGAATATTGTATGGTTATTACTGCTCAATTTACAGATAGAACTGCAGCCATGATTTAGGTATCTATTACTATATAAGAACTTAGTGGCTGGTCCTGTCACCTGCCTCACAAGTGCAAGGTCCCAAGTTAGATCCCCAGTGCTAAAAAAGAAAGAAGGAAGGAAGGAAGGAAGGAAGGAAGGAAGGAAGCAAGGAAGGAA
>NW_022900951.1:26033655-26046322 GCF_012274545.1 Fukomys damarensis
AAAAAGAAAAAGAAAAAAAACGAAAGGAAAGAAGGAAGGAAGGAAGGAAGGAAGGAAGGAAGGAAGAAAGAAAGAAAGAAAGAAAGAAAGAAAGAAAGAAAGAAAGAAAGAAAAGAAAGAAAGAAAGAAAAAACTTGGCTGAAAATTTTGTCTCATAATTTTTTGGGGTCATGATTCTGAGCATGGCTTAGTTGGGTTTTCCAGCTCTAAAATCTGGATGACTCAAGGCTGAAGACATCTCAACATTAATTGGGAACGATTTGCTTACTAGTTTGCTCACATGGTTGGTAGGTAATATGTTTCAGTTCCTTACTGGCATTTAGACCGAGGCCACAGTTTCTCATGAGCTGCTGGCCGAAGGCCTCTCTTTATTCCTTGTGACATGGCCCTCTTTAGCATATCACAACCTAACAGCCAGCTTCCTCAAAGTGAGCTAGAAGGCAAGAGAAAATACCAGCAAAGGGAGTGCTAACAAAAGACAAGACACAGTCATTATAACCTAATCACAGACATACCATTCCACCACTTACACCATATCCTACTTATTAGAATCCTGTCACTAGGTCTAGATCACACTCAAAAGGAAGCAATTACACAGGTTATGAATGCAGTAGGGAGGTAAATGGAAAGCCATGTTCAGAAGCTCCATACGCTAAGTTCCAACACGATACCTAAGAATACTCAGCAGAAATAAGTTAGTGAAATAATTGTTACATTCACCATCTTGAATAAATGTTATCATCAAAAGTTTATTCTAAAGATTAAAGTTTTAAGTGGAAGTATATTTATGTGCAATTCTATATATAGTACTTATTTTTCAACACTGTACCTTGCCACCTAACTTATCTAAGGTCCTAGGGTTCCCCTCGCTCACTAGTACTCCATCCCAAGGCCTAATCTCATCTATTTAGAACTTACTTTGTCCAGAAATAGTCTTGAATATCTCCTTGCTTCATTCACTTCTCTGTTCACAACCTCAGAGGGGCCTTCCTTGACCAGCATATCTTCAGCCACACTTCACTCTCCTTTACTCTACTTTGCCTTTCCAAATTTTACCACTACCTGGTATTCTAAATTATGTTGTACTTGCTCATTGTATGCTTCTCCAATAAACATGTACATTGGTCACAAATTTCAGACGGCAGAGAAATATCTGGAGCAGAGTACTCAACAACTATCGGTAAAGATCATAAAAGAATATTTTTATATAACAAAATGAAAATCTGTAATTTATGTTTGTGTTCCTACTGCTTTTGTGTGATGATACCTATCCACTTCTGGTTATTAGGAATTGTGCCATCATTTTTATCACCTAAGGTAATGAAGAAATGAATTATTATAAATAAAATGTTTTCAATGACTTCTTTTGAAAAGCAAAAGTAACACTTCACAATTTGAATACCATTCACAAAATGTACTTTTAGTCTTTGCCAATAAATGCACCTTCACTGAGAAAAGACCTTTAAAAAATACTACATACAGGAAATTACGAGTCCCTGATATTTTCTTTTATAATGATTTTCTGTATAAGCTTGTTGCATGGTTGTTCATATATTTTCATCATAAAGGGTAGCTATTGAAATGTTAAAGATAAGCTTTTGTTGGCTTCCACAACCTTATTCTGCACCGAAACTTTACTTGACTAAAACAAAGAAAAGTTAAAGATTATTAAAGATCCAACATGGATGAACAAATGGAAAAAAACTGCCTCAGGTCAAAATCTCACCGATGCTTTGTTGTTCTGATTAGCCCATGTCAATATTTTAGGGGACATACTTATATATGAATCAAGAACTACATGTAAAGTACTGTTAGGTACTATGAGGAACACGAAGATCAGTAACACTCACATACAGGTAGGCAATAGTACAAAGTTAAGCATATGTACTCGGTAGTTAGACCTCTTTTGTTATTTGAGCTCACTTTCATTCAACCTCTCTGTCTCAGAATTTATCTCAATGTGTTGCTGAGCTCACTGAATGACAGAATATATGTGACATTCTTAATCCTGTACCTGATATATAGCAGGCACTCTGAGATGTTACCCAAGAAAAGGCATATTACATAGTTAGAACTGGTTAAGTCTTTGAGAGGCTGAAAACTCAGTTACAGTAGTTTAAAAGAAGATTCGAGCACTCTCAGGTAGGTGAAGTCCCAAAGTAAACAGGATGACTGCCACTGAGCAGTCCAGTGCTGATACCACCACTCAGTATTCATTAAGAAACAGTCTCATCAAACCGTCTCCTCCCCTTACACTCAAAACATAACTATCAACCTTTTCCATACCCTCTCTCAGGATATAAAATTTTGACTAAATAGTCACAGTCATGCGACCACACATTCCACAATAGACCACAGTTGGCTTCACCTGGAAGAATAGTACATACATTCTCACCTGCCTTGTGGGAGAACTGAAGTTGCTTCACATCTTTAATAATTTGATATTATCAGATTGTAATTTGTTTCCTTTCAACCTGGTCATTTTACATGGGTACCTTATTGTAGCTTAATTTACATTTTTCTGATGATAAATGGAAATGATAAACTTCTGTTTTTATCATTTGATTTCTCTTTTGTGAAGTGTTTCTTCATGAGTTTGAACCATTTTACTATTGGGTTCTTTGTATTTTTTTTACTTGATTATTTATAGGAGTTCTTTATGCAAGTATAATCTCAATGCTTTTATTGGCTGTACATACTGCACATCTTGTCTTCTACTCTGCCTTTTTTCTCATTGTTATTTTGAAAAGATTCCTAATTTTACTTAATTGATCTTTTTCTTTATAATTATTTTGGTACTCTGATTAAGATGTTTTTCCCGACTGTGAAAGCATAAATGTATTTTCCTATATTTACTTCTAGAAATTCAATCATTTTGCTTTTCATATTTGCATTTGTGCTATATCTGGAAATTATTGTGTGTGTGCGTCCGCTGGGGGTCAAACCCAGGGCAGGAATTTGCACGCAGTAGGCAAGTGCCTTAAAACTGAGCTACATTGCCTGTTCTAAGTAATTACTCATATATGGTTGAAGGCAGACATTGCTGCTTCTTTTTATTTCCCTGTATGATTGTCTAGTTACCTAAGCTTCACTCATTGAAAAGCCCATCGTTTCTCCACTACCACATGCTATTTGTCACAGGACAAGGGTCTATTCATGCATTGTTTTTTACCTGGGGTTCCTAATCTGTTCTATTGTTCTATTTTTCTGTCTGTGCATCAATATAATAATTACTACAGTTTGATAATTGCTTGAATATACAGTAGCATAAGGATTTCCATCTTGTTAATATCCTTCAAGATAATGTTTAATTTTGGCTTTTGTATTCCCATGTAAAGCTTATAATAGCTTGTCAAATTTTCATTGTAAATTTATTGAATCTATGAATCAATTTTTAATAATTGAAATAATATATATACATATATAATAAATCAATCTATTGAAAAAGATGGTATATTTAATTTTTCTAGATTTTCTTTAATTTAATAAAAGAAAATTAGGCTTTCAGAGCACATTTTATTTATTCCTTAATACTAGACAATTTGTAATTCTATTACAAATTGTACCTATTTACTTTATGTTCTGTTTGTTGGTACTGCAAAGCATCATTTGATTGTAGAATCAAAAACTGATTTTTCAAAGTTGATTTCACATCAAACAACCATGTTACATTCTGCTAGTTTGTGTATTGATTTTAAAAATTTTATGTACATATTATGTATATTATTTGTGAATGGCTCTTTCAATTCTTTTTTTAATCCTATTCAAATCTTCCCAAGATTCCTGTGTCCTTTCTAGTTACCTTAAACTTAATTAAAAACATAATTATCAAGATAATTAAAACATGCCCACAAGCTGGGTGTGGTGGCATATGCCTGCAATCCCAGCACTCAAGAAACTGAGTCAGAGGGCTGAGGATTTAGCTCAGTGGTGTCGCCACCTGCCTTGCAAGTAAATGCAAGGTGCTGAGTTCCATCCCTGGTATCAAAAAAAAGAAGAAGAAGAAGAAGCTGAGGCAAAAGGATTGCCACGAGTTCGAGTTCAATGCCAGCCTGGACTACATGGTGAGACTCTGTCTCAACAACAACAACAACAACAACAACCTTTTCAAAACCATCCAAATAAAGAAAAAAAAACATTATCCATTTATCATAAAATTCTTTCTCATTCTCTTGCAGTCCATAATCTAAGCTTTATTTTAAAAAGTAACTACTGTCCTTATTTTATACTTTATATTTGTTTTCTTAATATTGTAAATATTCATGGTATTATGTATAGGTATTGATTTACATTTCTATACAGTATTCCATCGTAGCTTACCATATTGCTGACATTTTGGTAGTTTCCAGTTTCAGATTAATGCAAATGACGTTGTTATGACTGCTCTCATGTATGTCTCATTGCAAGTATATATACTTTTCAATAATGGCTAATAGCGGAAATGCTTGGTCAATAGAATACATAAATAAAATGTATGCTATCTCAATAAGTATAGTAGTAGCATTATAAATGAATAGCCAAGGGGCTGGGGATTTAGCTCAGCGGTTTGGTGGCCTGCCTTGCAAGCGCAAGGACCCGAGTTCAATTCCCAGTACCAAATAAATAAATAAATAAATAGCCAAGACCACCACAGGCAGAGTATTAGTTTACATATGTGTCAACGTATATGGAATCCCTTATCTATGGTAGGAAATGTGCAAAGCCAGCTTGACCACAGAAGTTAAGTGACTAGGTCCATTCAGTAAATATTTGTAATATTATTAATTGCTTGGCACTGTTTCAGATGAAGGGCCAATGATAAATAAAGTAAAGTCCACCCCTTCACCGTGTAACGCACAGCATTCTTTAAGAAGCCTTTAGAAATGTATGAGATACTTTTAGCTGTCACAATAAATAATCTCACCCAAAATACCAGTAGCTTTCCCACCCAGTACTAGACCAGTCTAACTCCAATCAGAAAGTCTTTGTAACCTAATACAATATGTTTAAGAATAATAACAAATTGAGGACTGGGGATTTAGCTCAGTGGTTCCACCACCTACCTCCCAAGCACAAGGACCAAAGTTCGATCCTCAGCACCAAAATAATAATAATAATAATAATAACAACAAATTGATTTTATAAAGTTACTAATGATTTATAATGGGCCAGTAATGTTGCACAAAGAAGCTAAATCAAAATGTCAGGGTTGGTCCTTTGAGAAATTTAATAAAGGAAAAGTGTGAGAGAGCAAAGAAACAAGAAATATTTTTAAAATCTAAATAATACTGGTAAAGTGGTTAGAACTGGAGATCATCATATTAAATTAAATAACCAGACTCAGAAAGACCAGTATCATATTTTCTCTAATAAGTGGAACATAAAAAGATAACATGAAACTGAAAGGAGATTATTAAGAATACAATGGGGGCCGGGGATTTAGCTCAGCGGTTCAGTGGCCTGCCTTGCAAGCACAAGGACCCGAGTTCAATCCCCGGTACAAAAACAAACAAATAAAAAAGAATACAGTGGGGGGAGGGGTAGTATAAAGGAGCAAAGGGGGAGTTCTGGATATGATCAAAATATGTATATCCACTTATGAAAATGTCACAATGAAACCAAATTGTTTAAAACTAATATGCCCTAATATTTCAAAAACTAAAAAGCAAAATGAACCAGAAAAGAAAGCCCATGTTATTTTGAAAAAGATTTAAAAGGATGTGCACTTGAAAGTATCAAGAAGATACTGTTAATAAGCTTTGTTACCACATGAGATCTAAGAAACATTAAAAAGAAAAACATGCCACATGTCAAAGAAAGTATACTGGCAAGATCACGTGTACTCAGTTTGGGACCTCCTTGAGTATCATGAGTTTCAAAATGTTGAAATAATGTTAGAAATTATACTTGTTGGGCCGGCTTTCTCTCAGCGGCATTGTACCTGCCTTGCAAGTGCAAGGTCCTGAGTTCAATCCCTGATACAAAAAAAAAAAAAAAAAAAAAAAAAAAAAAAAAAAAGAAAAGAAAGAAAAGAAAAAGAAATCATACTTGTCATTTCAAGTTCCTAATATTTAGAGGAAACAAACCTATGAAATCTCTCTGAAAAGTTAGGTCAGAATAATTTTGAAATGTATGTAACACTTGGACAAAGCATAACTGAAGTCCAAGTCATGGATTTCATAATAACAGAATCTCATCAGAAGGTAGAAATACATATTGGTTTCAACATTCCTGAAGAGCATTAGGTGCTATATATCAAATTTTAAATGCACACTCTTTAATCCTGCATTTCTAATTCTAGAAATTTATCCTACAGAGATACTTTCATATGTGTACAAAAATGAATGCTCAAAATCGTGTGTTATAGCATTTCTGTAATAGAATCAAAGTACAAGACTATTCTCAGAAAAATTAGCCAAATCAATTATTGTACACATTTAGAGTACATTATCCTGAAATTTTTCGAAGGCACGATGGTGGAGTCATAAGTAATGGCAAGGCTAGATAATGATGTAATATTATTAAAGACATTCCAGAATGGCATATGTACTATATATTTAGACAAGAGTCTACATATCCATGTATTTATTTATATGTGAAATCATCAATAACTTTCCTTAGGATTAAGATTATATGTGAAATTGCAACTTTCGGTTTGATATGCTTGTTATATATTGATTGATTATCTAATAAAAATAATCATGTGACATTTATAAATTTTTAAGAAGTCTTTCCTTTTTGGGAAAATAAATCTTTAAGGACCATTGTTCCAATTTGCCATGGCCATTTGCAAACCTATCTTGTTTTACAACTGCACATAAATCAGGAGCACTGACAGACTTTCTCCTCGGTTCAGATCACCAGGTAAGATTTATTCACAAGATCCATTCCACCCACTTTGGCTCCCTCCCAGTTAACTGCCATTGACTCCTTGGACTCCTCTGGAGCACTGTTACACCCTCCCGGCTTATGCCGAATACCTTACTTCCTATTTGTTTCTTACCCATTTCTTCTGCCCACTGTCATTACCTGACTGGCTTTATTCAGGAACTCATGAGCACTGCATCTGACTCCTTTCCATTTCTTTATGGAACCAATAGCAATCCAAATGACAAGAATATAAGTGAATCAAGTATATAAAGTACTACAGACATATAACATCAAATATGCGTGTTTTCACGTATATTTCCCAGTCTCCTTGCAATTGGAAAGAGGAAAAATTGACTAGGACTGGTGATGGACAGTGAACGAGTACAGTAATTATTCATTGGACAAGGCAATAACAATTTGCTGGGGGACCCTCAACATCCTCATCTTCTGGTACAATGACCTGGAACAGCAAGATGGCACCACACGGCACACTGCAGCTCCCGCCTGGAAGGGAGCTGCCATGGAAATCATGACCTGCAGCTGCACTTTTGCAGTATTAAGTAAGTCACTGCCGTTTGGGTATTAAATTATTCTCTAACCTATCTAAAATAAATTTTAACCGAGTCCACATAATACTACTGTCTTTTTATCTGTAAAATAATTGGATCATTCATTTGTGTTCTAAATATTTATTAGGTAACCTGCACGGCAATTGAATCTTGGTGGCACAAGGGTTATATTCAGCCTGAGCATGTTTTATTTTGGACTATGCATTATTATCCAGTGCCTGGATTCATTTCTAATCCCAGGGTTTTTATATGGTGATATTTGAGCAGACCTGAGTAGCAGTAGCCCTCTTCAGACAGGTATCTGCTCCCAAATATCCACAGCTACTACCATGCTTAGCCTTCATGCCTGGCCTTGGGAAGGAACATGGTATTAAGCAAAACAGATGCCATCACTATCCTGGATAAGCTTCATATGTCCCACTGTATCCACTCTGATCCCGTTTTCTTCATACACTCTCTCGCCATCTGCACTTTGGTTGGGCTTAGCTAACAGGGAGATGAAAAAACTATTGGAAGAAAGAAGAGTCAGAAAATGTCTTCCTCAGACTCTCTCCCTAGAGGGTTACCATGGGCCAGCTGTTACCTTTAACCAAATGTTGCAGCTCACATTAGACCGCTCTCCTCCAGGCAGCTTTCTGTCTACCTTTTCTTGACCCTCTAAACCTAAAGATGGTCATGACCCTAGGGTACCTATAATCATAGGGTACTGCACTAATACGTTTCTTTCACCCTACCAACCACATTATACATAGTTCCCTTATTAAATCGTCCTGAAATTTCTCCAATCTCTGAGTGCCATGTCTTTCTTTAGGCAACTTAGATGGAATCAAGTCCCTGTCCTTGTAGGCGTGCTGGCACAGACCTGTAGTCCCAGTACTCGGGACACTGATATGGGAGGATCACTTGAGCTCAGGGCTTTGAGGTCACCTGAGCAAAATGGCAAGACCCCATATCAAAAACAAAAAACAAGGGCTGAGAAGGTTGTTCATTATTAGGGTGTTTGCTTAGCATGCATGGGTTCCTAGATGCTGTCCCCAGCACCACAAAAAATAAATCAGTTAAAAATAAAAATAAGTTCTTATCCTTGCAGAATTTATATACTTACCCAAAGCATTCCTGAGAGGCTTAGATGAGGTCTCATATATGTTTCTTCTTAAGACAGGGTCTCACTATGTAATCCAGGTGGCCTCAAACTTGTAGTGATCCTCCTGCCTCAGCCTCCTGAGTGCTGGGATTACAGGAGTGTGTCACCTTGCCAGGCATGCGATCTCATGTATCTTGCTTTACCTTTCATCTTTTAATCTTTGCTTCCACTTCTCATTTATCTTTTTTTTCTCATGTTTTCTTTCCTTGAGACTAATCTACCTTGAGTAATCAAGTCAGGATTTTTTCTGCTGACATATTTATTTAACAGTATTGATATTTATGTGGCCATGATCAAGTCTCAGCCATGGCATTTTTACACAAAAGCTGCAATTGGTTGTCAAGGATAGTTCAAGTACCAGTAATTTATAACTGAAATTAGGGTGCATAATTTTAAGAATTGAGATAAATTGAACCCAGTCAATTACCTTGAGAAAGAAGAGGTTTGCTACCAATGATAAAAGTCTACATGACCAGTGAATGAGCTCAGGTAACCAAAGTAAGGAAGGTGATTTCAGGAAATCTGAGGGGAGAAATTGGTAGAAACCTCGCCACCCGTGATCCCAGCTACTTCTTGCACTGCGTGCATCTCATGATGAGCTCTGAAAGTCAAACTTGCCAGTAAGAACCGCAGCAATATGAAATTAATAATAGTAATAGCTTCTAAATATGGTTCAGGTGCTTCTTAATGATAAACTCTAATAAAAACCCTGTTCACAACAGAGTCTGGGAAATACAGTTCCTAAGATTCCATTCTGGAAACATGGAAGTACATTTACTCGTAAGACCATTATTGAGACAGAAAATATGTGTTGGGCACAGTTGGACAAAATAATCTGAAAAATGTAACTTCAAGTTTTCTACCCCACTTCCACAGCATTATGTCCTCGAGACTAATTCAATCAAATAAAAGGTGATAACCATTCTTTAAAGATGAGAGTGCAAACTTGATTTATCATTCTAAGGAGATTTGGGATCTTGGAAATGAGATAAATTGAGGTCCTGTCAAAATGTGTGCTTCGGCTTAATCTAATGTGATCTCTTGATTGAATTAACACTGGAATTGACTCCTAAATATTTCAGAGTGATGCCTCACTTGGGTTGTCTCAATGTTCAAGTAATCTCAGCCATACCCTGAGTGTTGGCCATTTTCAATAATAATTAAGTGGGCTCGGCACTTGCTAGAAGGCTACAGGAATTGGATTAGTCATATTCAGGTCTACACGACACTGATGGCTTCTGAAAGGTAGTAAAGTTTTCTTTTTTATTTTCCTCCTTCACAATAGATATTCAGCAATTTAAACATGATTTTGTTTATATTAGCCATATTTTGAATATGTTCCTTCATTTATGTTCACCTAAATAGTTCTTTTCAGGTCCTTGTTACTATCATTCTGGAATAAGGAGTGGAGATCAAATTCAGAGGGGTTGGCATCAGACTGTTTGGGCTTGAATTCTGACTGAATCTGTATTAGCCATGGGACCTTGAGGAAATTCCTTAATCGTTTGCCTCTGTTGCTTGTTAAATGGGAGGATCATGTGTAAATACCAAATAGTTTCGCTGGTGTGAAAAACTAAAATTGTAAATAAGATCCAAATTGTATAACTGATAAGTGAAATAGGAAGAAAAGGGCTAAAGGTGTAGGGGAAGTGGGAAGGGTGGGGGAAAGGAAAGAAGGGAAAAGAAAAAATATGAGAAAAGGAAAAAATGGAAACAAAGTCTTTGTAAATAGGGAAGGGAGGAGGGGGTGAAGGAAGGGCAGGGGTATTAGGGAAAAAATGAGAACCAAGATCTGTCATGTAAAGGTACAAGATCCCAATGATGAATGTAACTGTACTGTATACTTTAAAAGTACCAATAAACGCAATAAGATAAAAACTAAAAAACAAATAAATAAAAATTAATGGGAGGATAATGACACCTACCTTACAGGGTGACCGTATGATCAAATGGGATAATATCTATAGAGTTCTGAGGACGTTGTCAAGTATGCAGAAAGAGCTCCACAGTATTAGCAATTTTTGTAATTCTGAGACATATTTCTCCAACAGGCTTAAGCAAAACTGAAAACTGCTGAAACCCCTATTTGATGCCTCCTTACTCTGGACAGTGGCGGTGTCTCTAAGACTCTTTCTGTGTCATTGTGTGAGATTTATATTTCTGGGAAATTGAATCGTGTTTACAAGGAGACATTGTTTTCAGATATACCTCATCAACCCTAATAAGCAGAAAATATTTGGGAAAACACATGGAAAGCTGGACTACTTCTTCACACAAAATAGCACCACAGGTCCGCTAAGTACTTGCAGTTTCCCAAAACTGTAAGCTTTCTCACTTTTCTGCAACTATGATTTCTGTCTGAAGTGTCCGACACCCTTTTATGCCTAAGTGCCTCCTGTTCAACCTTTAAGACATAGTTTACACATTGCTTCATCCAGGAAGCCTTTGCCAACATGCCGGTACCTGTCATCTCTATCAGTCAACTCAGCAACAAAATGAGTGAGCTGTCTCTCTTTACTCCTCTCTCATTGCATATATCCTCTTTATTTACCCTGTTTTCTTGTCTCCTTCTGTCATCATCCTAGCATTCTTTCAAAGCAAGAACTGTAACTTTTGCATTTATCACCTTTGTCTGGAAAAATAGTTTAACACAACAAAGTAGAAGTTCAATAAACATTTGTGAATAAATGAATATATCTAACAACCGCAGTATCCCTTCATCCTTTAGGATATGTGCTGATGAGCAAACCAAACAAACATAAAGTATGATCAATGCATTAAAGAATGTATGATGTACTTGGAATAAGAAAGCACAACTGCACGAAAATGCAAAAGTGAAAGACAGTGTACCAGTAATTGCTTCAATAAGGCTACACCGTAACTTCAAAATCTTAGTGATCAAAACCAACAAAAAGTTTACCTCACTCTAAGGTCTGATACTCTCTTGATCAGCCTCAGGCTTGGCTCTGTGCCACAGGCTAGGTTCAGATTTGCCCTGCCAGCAGTTAGGATATGATCTCGATGCATCACTGAAGCACAAAAATCAAGCCAGACTGCAAGTGCACACTTAGCCTTCTGCTCACATTCTACTGGTCAAAGCAGGTCCCATGGCCAAGAAAAGCATCAAGGGGGCATCAAGATGCATTCTCTATCTGCAGTGAAAGAGGTGCAAAATGAATGTTTGCTAGATGCTTTAATTATCATGAAGCATATCTGCATATCGATTCTAAGTGCTTGCAGGTGTCACACTGAGCTATCTGAATGTACAGAACAGAGAAAGATTCCAATGAGACAAATGCATCTAAGAAGATTTGAGAAATAAAACATTTAAGCAAGCCTTTAGGAAATAGGGAAGATGTAGCTAAGCTAAGGGGAAAGACAGCAGCCAATGCCTGAGGGGAGAAACTGAATGGGCAGAGAAGAGATGGGAATATGCAGAGTGCAACCTCCGGGGTGATTAAGATCAGAGGAGTACATTTAAAAGAGGGTAAGAAGAGTAGACTACATTCTGATCCTTCTGCACACTTTCAGTTTCTCACACCAGAGAAAGTATTTGGTATTTACACATGTGTGACCTATTTATTTCACTTGACTATGGCCTCAATAACAGATAATGTGAAATAGGAAGGAAAGTCCAAAGGGGAAGGGGAAGAAGGGGATGGAATAAATCTGAGAAAAGGAAAAATGGGAACAAAGTCTTTGTAAATAGGGAGGGGTGGAGGGGTTGAAGGGAGGGCAGGGGAATGGGGGAAAAATAAGAACCAGAAGCCTATTAGGTAAAGGTACAAATTCCCAATAATGAATGTCAGCATATTGTACACCTAAAATGTACCAATAAAATTAATGAAAAAAAGAATAGTAGACTACAGAAGTTAGCATTTGCATTTCTGCATTTATTTAGCTATTGAGTTATCTACAGCAAGTAGTTAGCATGACTCATGATTCTACTTTGTACATTTTCCCCGCATTCCTTCCCACCACTAAAAATCAATCAAGACTCAGGCCGGGATTTAGCTCAGTGGTTCCGCTGCCTGCCTGGCAAATGCAAGGACTGGCGTTTGATCCCCCTTACAAAAAAAAAAAAAAAAAAAAAAAAAAAAAAAAA
>NW_022900951.1:26046362-26060667 GCF_012274545.1 Fukomys damarensis
TGGCTGCCTTGCATAACACAGTAACAAGGAAAGAGGTTAAACCAGTTCAAGGCAGTGGAAGTTACGAGGGTGCCGTGCCCACCGTCCCATCCCTTCCCATAGATTTAGCAAGAGAACAGTGCATGATTTTCACAAGAGGATTCAGAGCACAAGCCATCACCACTGCAGCACACTGGGACACATGCATCAGCACCTGGGCCGTAGCATTAGCGTCACTGTCTCCTTGGCCTCTCCACAAGGCTCATCTGCTAACTGTAGTATAAGTAGCAGCTGCTATTGTGCATCTGCTCTCCACATCTAAACTTTGAGATGAGTGCACCTAATTGGTTGAGATGAGATCACCTGCCATATCTTAAATGCAGGGGCTGCTGGGAAATTAAGTAGCTGGAAGTATTGTTTAGCACTTAGTATATGTATTATTTACATTAAGAAATAAGCCACTTCCCACCCCAGAGTCAGAAAACTCCAAGAACAGAAAGTAGATCAGAAGCTAGCAGTCGAAACAGAAATCCTTACTAGACTTCTAGAAAATCACTCCTTTCCCCTTTCTTCCTATGAAGTTCTACAGCAATTTATTTTCAAACCACTCCTTTGGGTTTTTTTAAGACAGAGTCTCCTTCTGTAGTTCAGGCTGACCTTGAACTCACTTGGTAGCCCAGGCTGGCCTCCAACACTCAGGGATGCTCCTGCTTCACCTCTGAAGTGCTGGGAATACAGCATTGGCCACCCTGCCCTGGAGCCACTCCTTCAGCATTCATCTCCTGCAGTTTTGAAATCCAGAATGTGTGTGTGTTTGTCTCCCCAGCTGGAGAGCAATCAGTGTATGGGCAGGGAGAACAAGGGACACTCCGTGCTCCTATGGATCCAAAGTGCTTATCCATGGGATGCACAGAGGGCCTCGGTGTGATTTTTATTAACTGACAAAGGCAGCGAGTGAGCACTAAGACGCAAAACAAGCGAGGACAGTTTGCCATTCTAATATTATAACGTTTTAGGCAAGACATGCTACAAGGGTTGCATTGCATGTTGAACTGAAAGGGAAGCGACAAACACAAGACTGGAAGGCTACGGCTGCTGGAAACTGACACCTCCAGTTTACAAGCACCAACTGTGCATGTCTCTTTCTGGCTCCTTCAAGACCTGGCATTCACTGCCATCTCGTAAGCAGCTTGAAATAGACCTTGGTGGCAAAACTGATACCACAGAGCTCTACAAGTGCTACAAATCTAGATTTTTTTTTCTTCCTAGAGAAACAGTTGTTACATATTTACTTGTATACCATTGCTCTAAGGAAAAAAAGGGCTCTCTATATCTTTCATGTTTGCAAGTTAACACTCAGCAATTTAAACTTTATTGTACATATATCAGCTATGTTTTACATATGTCTCTTCCTAAAGTGGATTTCCAAATATGAATATTTTCTTCGACTATGAGGAAATAAAAGGAATGCACGAGCAAAAGTCGATACATGCATGTATTTGATTAAAGACCCTTTAGTTTATTTCTAAAGATACAGCACATTTTTAGATGACCAGCAAATGATAATTTAGGGAAGGATGATTTAATTTCAGATCACTAGGTAACAACCAAGAGAAAGCTTCCAATTCAGTCATCATCCACTCCTTCCCCCTCCAACAGACAACTCCCCGCGGTTAATGTGGGGTATTTGCACCTTGGAAGACAGAAACAATTCTGTGGGCAAAGGACAGCCATGGCACTTCACCTTCAAATGAACACTGGCATAAGACAATGGAAAACACCTCCTCTCAAGTAGGGAATAATATATGCATCTCTATTTGAACTGTATGATGCTATACAGCCTTATATCCTTCTTGTTCAAATGTTACTGCAGTGCTTTCCAGCATGCTTTCATAGTCAGGATCCACTCAATAAAAGCTTTACTGCTAAATGGTCCCTTTCTGCTATTATCCTTCAAGGGCTGTGTGGACCCTGCTGCTATGTGTCCATCAAAGGAAACAATGTAGAGGGATCTCCAAAGGATTGTTTTGGCCAGTGTTGAGTGGCAGAATGGCAGCGTTTTCCTTTGTGAGATGAAGGACGTTTGCACTTAAAAGTCTTTAAGAAAAAGAAATACTGACAGCAATTTCTGTAAAACCTTAAAATTAAATGTGTGGTTTTTCTCTATTGTGCTGCATCTGGTTTCTGAAGAATGAATCTTGTTGATGCCAGCTTCAAGGTTGCTGTGCTTTGTGCTTTTAAACCAAGGTCAAGCGAGAGGCAGCTCAGAGGCCTTGAGATTGTCATTGACAAGGAAAATAGAAGCTTTATAGCTGCAGCACTAATCACTTCTAGAGAAATTAAAATTGGAAAAATATAAACATATATATATATATATAAACACATATTCACATAAAATCTTGCCTGTCAACAGCTAATAGAAAATTTATTTTGTGATCTTATGTTTGCCATTATATGTGTATATACACACTTTAAATTATATCAATATACATGTTCTACAGTTACATGAGTTTAGGGGTAAAATATAGTTTCTATTATAATGCCTTTCTAAATTGCTATTACACTCAATGTTGGACTTCCAGAAATCTGAAGTTTTAAAGTTAATTATTTCAATTAAAATCTTAAGCAAGGGTGTAGCTCTGTGGTAGAGCACTTGCCCAACTTGTAAATGGCCTTGGGATCAATCCTCAGCACACACACAAAAAACAAAAAACAGAATTTTTGTTGCCAATGTGTTTCACTGGATCCCAATATGTATCTCATAAGTAACTTAAGACAATGAATGCTCTTTCACAGCAAGGTTACCTTCATGTACAAAATGTAACACCAGAATGCTTCAAGTATGAGACATTCTTCAAAATAAACGTGCAAATTCAGAATTTGTGTCTGAAAACTAATTTGTTTCAAAGTCATAGTTTACCCTTCCTGACTCCTCTGAACCAAACATTTCACAAACACCTACTTTGTTTCAGATGATGTGAAACAACTTTACTGCACACAAAAAGTATATATTCTGAAACATCTAAGGTGGTGTAGAGCTTATTTATAGTAGTCTCACAACAACACTTGATAATTTCTAGTTTGAATGTTCAGTTGACATTTTTGCTTTCTTAAAGATGTTTACCTTTACCTAAAATTTGGCAGTTGTTTTCAAGAAAGGACTTCTATTTTATTTTAATCCATGAGTGCTTAAAGCTCCTATATGAATTCAGATTCTTCTATTTGAAAAAGATTGTGTTTTCCAATCTTGGTTCCACATTATAATCAGGTGGGAAGCTTTTAAAATACACCAGACTCTACCTTCATTCCCTACCCCATAAATTAGAATCTCAGGAAGGAAAATCGTGTTATTTTCTAATGTGATTATAAGGTACAGCAGAGTTCGAGTTCTGATATAGGTTCTACGGAAATTGAAAATTTAAAACCTAGTTAGATTAACATGTTTGCACATATATCACACATTTTATTAAATTTTGCACATTTTAAACTAAAACTGTTAAATGTTCTTCTCTTCTTAGTGAACATAATATAAATGTTCCCTTGCGACACAGAGCCATAATTATGAATGCATGATAATACTAATATAAAACATCTAAAACTGTTAGGCATTATTACAGTGGGGGAAGTACCTGATCCTATACCAGATAGCCCAAAACTGTGATCCATCGCTGGTTTATTTATCTTAATATATTTTTGTTGTCTCTACCAAGTCCAAAAAATTATGGCATTTGGGGCTCATTTCTTGGTGCTATCAGTGTTTCTATATCTATTCATCTCTTCCTTGATCGCCCCTCACCAGTCTTTATTCACACTTTAATTTTGAGCTTCAATCAACAGTAAACTGAGAAACTTTTAAAACCAGATTGTTATAACTGAGCTAAATAATAATCAACATGGCTTCTAAGAAGAGGTTAAAAATGTCTTTAACAAAGTAAGAGTGGAAAACTTCCCAATTCATTTAAAAGCCTAGTATAAGGCAACCATCAAACTCAGGCAATAAATCCCCCCCCACCCATCACACATACACGCATACACATACATTAACATAAACACACACCCCATAGAATGTCCAACAATCAAAATAGATGCAAAAAATATAAATAAAACATTCTCAAATCAATGTATTATAACAGCACATTAAGATTCTACAAGGTTTATGCCAAAAACAAAATGATTCAACATTAGAAAGTATAAGAATGAAATATAACATAAACAGAAAAGAAGAGGAAAAGTTTATGATCATCTTTATTTGATACTGAAAATATAACAAATTTCAACAACTCTTCTTCTTTTTAGAAAATAATAGTAATAGTAATAGCCACTTTCCTGTCACTAGAGCAAAATATATAACACTGACAATTTAACAGGACATATTTATTTTGACTGACAGTTTTGGTGGGTTCAGTCCTAGATTAATGGGGCCCCAGGCAGAAATGGTATGGTGGAAAGACTTGGTAAGCAGGAAAGCTGTTCACCCCATGGCAGCTAGGAATCAGAGGAGAGAATCAAGGGACAAGAAAAAGTTACACACCCAGCAATCCAGACTTTTGAAGCCCCACCTGCAAATGTGAGACTTTTTGGGGACTTTTAAATCTAAACCATAAAAGATATCAAGAAATGCAAGACTCTCCAAAACTATAAAAAATTTCAAACTTAAGAAAAAACATTAAAAACTCTCATCAGATAAGAATAAGACAAAGGCAAAAAAAAAGGACAAAGCCCAGGGATTTAGATCAGTAGTTCTACCACCTGCATTGCAAGCGCAAGGACTGAGTTCGATCCCTGGTACAAAAACAACAAAAACAAATCAAGTGTAAGACAAAAACATGTTTCCACAAGAACAATTCAAGATCAAATTATCAGTTCTGGTCAATGTTTACCAAACAATTAGAAGAGATATATGTTATAAATACCGCAAAAAGAGAAAATAAAATAGCTATAATTTTCAGTGGATATTTTTTTCTTTCTAAAAATTAAATAATAAAACATTAAAATAAAAATTTAAAAGCTCTGCAAGGAAATTAGAAGTAAAATGATCACACAAAAATCAATGTATTTCTAACATATTAACATAATAAATCAAGAAATAGAATGCAAATACATATTCACATCTCTAAATAACCTGTTATAAGCCAAATATATGAAAAAATATCTGAATAGATCTGGGTAATATGCTTGAATGTAAGACTCAGCACTACGAAAAGATCATTTGTTCTAAAATTAATCTAACGGGGTCAATGTATCACAATCATCGCCCCAGTGAAATATAAGATGAATCTTACAATTTACCAAAATATCTCTTTCTAAATTTTATTAGGAAGAAAAAAACTGTACAAAAAGTTTAAAAGAATCATTTTTAATTGATAGAAACTTCTGTAAATATAAAACAGAAAATTAAGACAATGTGTCACTGACAAAACACATAGATCCTCAAAAAGGATAAGGCACAAACCCACCCCATTTAGGAAATTTTTAACATGAAAATGATAACATATCAATGAGGTGAAATCTTTTACAAATGATATTGCAAATATCTGTAATTTGGGAAAAATAAAGTAATATGCTATTCTTCACATTGAACACAAAAAATAAATTCCACATGGGTGAGATATCTTGCAAAAGTAAAGTAAGACTATAAAAATACCTGAAGAAAAGGTAGTAAAACATTTTTATATTCTTGATAAAGCAGAGCTTCTTATCCAAGAGGATGAATGCAGAAAGCACCAAAAATGTTGACGATATCTGCTAAATAAGAATTGAAAACATCTATATCACAAATAAAGAGCATAAGAAGAGTTAAAATGCAAACAAACTACTAAGAGAAAAATATTTTTAAGATGTACATCAAGCAATGAGTGATCATCATCCATAATTTTAAATTCTAAAAAATGATAAAATGAACAAGCAAACAAAAATAAGTAAGAATATGAACATCTGTTCTTACAAAACATTTGAATGGCCAACAAGTATGTGGAGGGGTGTATCATCTTACTAGTAATAATGAACATGGAAATTTGACTGTGAGTATAACGTCACTTTTCTTAGATATTGAAAATATTTAAAGTAATGCCTTTCAAGGCTTAAAGAATAGGGCATTCTTACATGAACAGTGGTGCTACATCCTTTTAAAAGAGCTATTGATTTTTTTTTTCAGCTGCCTGCCTACCTGCCTGTCTGCGATCACCCGGCGGCGTGCGCGTGAGCTCCCGGCCTGCGCGGGAACAGACCCAGGAAGGACCCAAGGACCCCAGAGGGGGTTTTTTTCAGCTGCCTGCCTACCTGCCTGTCTGCGATCACCCGGCGGCGTGCGCGTGAGCTCCCGGCCTGCGCGACAACAGACCCAGGAAGGAAGGTAGCCGCGCGGGCGCCCTTGAAACACCCACACGACCCCCCCCCCCGTTCTCAAAACTCCTGATCGGGCCAGTCCTTAGACCAACTCTGCAGAGGCATAGGTTCCCATGAAGGGTAGTTTTCTGAGCTCCGAACTTTGATCATCTTTAAAGAAAGGGCAGGGGAAACCTGTAATAGAACGGAGTGGAGTTCAACCCTGAGGGTAAGGAAACTAAAGTTAGGCTTTGTAGATTGTGTTCAGTCTCAGTCGTGAGGAACAGCCATTGGCTAGCTATAACCAGGGGATTGGGTTCCGCATATGACTGTGCATGTGGTATAATATGAGATCAGAGATAGCCTGAAAGAGGACCTTCAAATTCTTTTTCTTTCCCTCTCTCTTGTCTCTTTTTTCCTCTTTCCACCCTAAAATTTCTTTCTTTTTTCTGTCCTGTCTCTCCAACTCAGTCTCTTGCTCCACCATAGTGTCCCTCATCTCCCTTTTTATTCCAGTTCCTGAAGAACTCAGACTTCTTTTTTTATTTTTTGTTTTTAGGACGGGTTTCTCTTTATGTTCTTTTCTCCAGTCATTTTACCTCACTCATGGCTCTGTACCTTCAAGGGAAGGCAAGCGCCTGTTACTGTTAAGGGGATATATTCCTGTCCTTATTCCTGCACTCTCTCTATCCCCCCTGAACTTAATAGCTTTGTAAAGATAGTAAGGTAATTCTACAACCTCTGGATTCACTTCAAACCTGCTCTAATTCTTTCACTTATCTAATCCTCTTGTTCTAAGTCGAACCCCCCATCCTAAATGGTAAAGATGCCATATTGAAAAGAATATTCACTGCAAACATACTATGAGCTGCTTCTTGAAATTAATCTAATTCACATGAGTTAAAGGTGATACATTAATGACTACCATAAGTGGTCAGTTGGCAAGCTGTGCCTGATCCTATTGGGCTGCTGAATGTATCAATTGGGACAAAGAGTGGTGATTGATTTAAAGAGTTGTTTTCTCTGATATTATGAAAACGAGAATGTCTATGAGTCATTAGAAACTCAAAAGCTAAAACGCAACTATATTAGGAAGATTTAAGTAATACCCAGAAATTAAAGAAGGACAACCCAACAATAAAAATAAAAATGAGAAAACACTTAAGCAAGACACAAAAACAAATATCCAGTTCACCAATAGCAAATAGTAGGACAAATGAGGATGAAAAGTCTGATAGTGAACCAACAGGACTCCCTGGACCCATAGCACAGGAGGTAACAAAATTGATCAATCAGGCTCTAGAAAAATTCAAATCAGAAATAATTTCCCAGCTAGCCAGAGAGATGATGAGCAAAATAGAAGTCATGATTCGAGACTCTAGAGCAGAAACTGAGAAAAAAATAGATGAGCTCAAGACTGTGATAGAAGCCATGAAGACTCAGCATAAGAAAGACATGGAAACAATGAATGCCCAACAGAGGAAAGAAATGGAATCCATAAAACAGATTCAAACAGATATCCAGGAGATTAAAAACTCTATTGAAAGTGTACGAAACAGAATAAAAGATTGCGAAGATAGAATTTCAGATATAGAAGATAGGATAGCAGTCAGTGACCGTGAAAAAAGAGGTCTATTAAAAACAGTAAGGGATCATGAGAAATCAATCCAACAACTCCTAGACGATACAAAGAAAAATAACATAAGACTGATAGGAATTCATGAAAAAACAGGAGAAAACACAAATGATATAAAAAAGCTCTTCACAGAATTAATGACAGAAAACTTCCCAAACAGAAGGGAAGAATTAGACATACAGATAAGTGAGGCATATAGAACCCCAACTAGCCACGATCAAAAAAAATCTACACCTAGACATATAATAATCAAGATTCCAGAAATCCAACAGAAAAACAAAATACTACAAGCAGTAAGAGAAAAGAAACAAATCACATGCAAAGGGAAGCCCATTAGAATCACAGCAGACTTTTCAACACAAACCCTTAGGTCAAGGAGAGCCTGGAGTGAGGTATTCCAAGTCCTAAAAGAAAAGAATCTCCAACCTAGACTTTTGTATCCTGCAAAACTCTCTTTCAAAATAGATGGGGAAATAAAATACTTCCACGACAAAGAGCACCTGAGAAATTTCATGAACACCAAACCAGCACTGCAAGGAATTCTAAACAATATCCTAGAAAAGGACAACGAAATTCACAATAACATGAGGCCCAACAGACCAAATCAAATAGGCAAGGCAAGAAACTAAAAGGAGATGGGAGAAAAAGTAAAAAGAGTCAACAAATGGACAAAAACATGACAAGAATAAGTCAAAATATATCAGTTGTAACCATCAATGTTAATGGCCTCAATTCACCAATCAAGAGAAACAGATTGGCAGAATGGATTAAGAAGCAAAATCCAACAATATGTTGTATACAAGAAACACACCTAGTGCAAAAGGAAGTCCATAGACTGAAAGTGAAAGGATGGAAAACAATTCTCCATGCGTCAGGAGTCCAGAAAAAAGCAGGGGTAGCAATCTTATTCTCAGATAAAGTAAATTTCAAACCAAAACTCATTAAGAGAGACAAAGAAGGACACTACATCCTTGTAAAGGGAACAATTCAAGAGGAAGAGCTGACAATCATAAACATATATGCACCAAATATAAATGCCCCCAACTATATAAAACAAATATTAAGTAACATGAAAAACCAAATAAGCACTAATACAATTGTAGTGGGGGATTTAAATACCCCACTATCACAAATTGACAGATCTACTAGGCAGAAAATCAACAATGAAATAATAGAACTGAACCAAGCTTTGGAACACATGGACTTAATAGATGTTTATAGAGTATTCCACCCCCAAAAACCAGAATATACATTCTTTTCGGCTGCACATGGATCATTCTCCAAAATAGACCACATACTGGCTCACAAAACAGGTCTAAATAAATGCAAAAAAATTGAAGTCATCCCCTGTTTATTATCAGATCATAGTGCAATCAAACTAGACATCAATAGCACAAGAAACTATAGAAACTTCACAAGCACATGGAAACTGAACAACACTCTCCTAAACAATCAATGGATTACAGAGGAAATTAAAGAAGAAATTAGACAGTTTTTACAAATAAATGAGAATGCCAATACAACATACAGGAATCTTTGGGACACAATGAAAGCAGTTCTACGTGGAAAATTCATAACATTGAATGCCCACACTAGGAAAACAGAGCGGGCTCAAATAAACAACTTAACGATGAAACTTAGACTCCTAGAAAAACAAGAGCAAGAAAAACCCAAAGCTCGAACAAGAGAGGAAATTATAAAGATCCGAGCAGAAATCAATGCAATTGAAATTAAGAAAACGATACAAAAAATAAATGAAACAAAGAGCTGGTTTTTTGAAAGAATAAATAAAATTGACAAACCCTTAGCTAATCTTATCAAAAAAAGGAAAGAAAAGGCTCAGATCCATGCAATTAGGAATGAAAAAGGCGAAGTCACAACAGATCCGAAAGAAATCCAGAGGATCATGAACACCTACTTTGAGAACCTGTACTCTAATAAAATGGAAAACACAGAAGAAATGGACAGATTTCTAGATACTTATGAATTACCAAAGTTGAACGAAGAAGATAAAAACATTTTAAACACCCCAATCACAATCAGTGAAATTGAAAATGTAATTAAAAACTTACCAACAAAGAAAAGCCCAGGCCCTGATGGATTCACTGCTGAATTTTACAAGACATTTAGAGAAGAACTACTACCATTACTCTTCAAACTTTTCAATGAAATTGAAAGAGAAGCTATACTTCCAAATTCATTCCTGGAAGCAAGTATCACTCTGATTCCCAAACCAGAGAAAGATACAACCAAAAAGGAGAACTACAGACCAATCTCCTTAATGAATATAGATGCAAAAATCCTTAATAAGATACTAGCAAACAGAATACAGAGGATTATTAAGAAGATCATCCATCATGACCAAGTCGGATTTATTCCAGAGATGCAAGGGTGGTTCAACATACGAAAGTCAGTGAATGTAATACATTATATTAACAAAGTCAAGGACAAAAACCATATGATCCTCTCAATAGATGCAGAAAAAGCATTTGATAAAATTCAACACCCATTCATGATAAAAACCCTGCAAAAAATTGGAATAGATGGTCTATACCTCAATTTAATAAAGGCTATTTATGAAAAACCATCAGCCAACATCATATTGAATGGCCAAAAACTGAAAACCTTCATGTTAAAATCAGGAACAAGACAAGGATGCCCACTATCGCCACTTCTCTTCAATATAGTTCTGGAAACATTAGCCACAGCAATTAGACAAGAGAAAGAAATTAAAGCAATAAAGATAGGAAAGGAAGAAGTTAAACTATCATTATTTGCTGATGATATGATACTCTACATTGAAGATCCAAAAAACTCCACCAAAAAACTTCTAGACTTAATTGACAGATTCAGTAAAGTATCTGGATACAAGGTGAATACCCAAAAATCAATAGCCTTTCTATACACAAATAACAGACAGACAGAAAGAGAAATAAGGGAAAAAATTCCTTTTACAATAGCATCCAAAAAAATGAAGTATCTAGGAATCAATCTAACAAAAGAAACAAAAGATCTCTACACTGAAAACTACAGCACTCTGAAAAAAGAAATCGAAGAGGATATAAAAAAATGGAAAGATATCCCCTGCTCCTGGGTAGGAAGAATCAACATAGTGAAAATGGCCATACTACCGAAACTGCTATATACATTCAATGCAATGCCAATTGAAATTCCAACACTATATTTCACAGAACTAGAAAAAAGAATCCAAAAATTCATTTGGAACCACAAGAGACCTAGAATAGCAAAAGCCATTATAGGCAACAGTCACATGGCACCAGGTGTAACAATTCCCAATTTGAAACTATACTACAAAGCCACTGTGATAAAATCAGCATGGTACTGGCAAAGAAATAGGCCTGAGGATCAATGGAACAGACTGGAAGACACAAAAACAAATGCAGATGTACTCAGCTACCTCATCTTCGACAAAGGAGCTCACCATCCTCAGTGGAGGAAAGATAGCCTCTTTAATAAATGGTGTTGGAAAAACTGGATATCAACCTGTCACAGATTAAAATTAGACCCTTATCTTTCGCCATGCACTAAATTAAAATCCAAATGGATTAAAGATCTAAATATTAAAACAGAAACATTAAACTTGCTGGAAAGTAAGTTAGGCAGAACTCTGGAAGACATTGGTATAGGAAAAGACTTTATGAACAAATCCTCAGTAGCACGGGAACTAGCAGAAAGAATCAACAACTGGGATCTCATCTTACTAAAAAGCTTCTGTACTTCAAAAGAAACCATTAGCAGAACTAAGAGACAATCTACAATGTGGGAAAAAATTTTTACCAGCTGTACCTCAGACAAAGGACTATTATCAAGGATATATAAAGAACTCAAAACAATCAGTCCCCCCAAATATAAAGACCCGATCCAAAAATGGGCATCCGAAATGAACAGACATTTCTCATACAAAGAAGTGAAAGCAGCAAGAAAATATATGAAAAAATGTTCCACATCACTGGTCATTCGAGAGATGCAGATGAAAACAACACTGAGATTCCACCTCACCCCACAAAGAATGGCTGCTATCAAGAAATCACACAATAACAAATGTTGGCGGGGTTGTGGGGAGAAAGGAACCCTCCTCCATTGTTGGTGGGAGTGCAGACTAGTGCAACCACTATGGAAATCAATATGGAGATACCTCAAAGAGCTTGGACTGGAGGTTCCATTTGACCCAGCCATCCCTCTGTTGGGTATCTTTCCAAGAGAACTAAAAGAATCATATCACAGAGAAGTATGTGCACCCATGTTTATAGCGGCACAGTTTGTAATAGCTAAATCTTGGAAACAACCTATTTGCCCATCCGTTGGAAACTGGATAAAGAAGTTGTGGTTTTTCTATAAAATGGAATATTACTCAGCCATAAAGAGCGAGAGAATAGATTCATTCATAGGAAAATGGATACATATTGAAGATATACTCCTAAGTGAAATAAATAAGTCCCACATGTGTAAATACCAAATAGTTTCCCTGGTGTGAATATTCTGCAACAATGCATAAGATTCTAATAAGATTACTGACATTTAGAAATGGGAGGAAAGGAGCTAAAGGTGTAGGGAAGGTGTGATACGTAGGGGAAGAACAAAAAGGGAAAAGAAAAAAATGTGAGAGAATGAAAAGATGAAAATAAAGTGTTTGTAGATGGGGAGGGGAGGAGGGGGTGAAGGGAGGGCAGAGGTAAGGGGAAAAAAATGAGAATCAAGACTTGCCATGTAAAGGTACATGATCCCAACAATGAATGTAACTGTACTGTATCCCTAAATGTACCAATAAACTCAATAAAAAAAAAAAAAGAGCTATTGAGTAGAAATTATCAAAACTTTAAGTAAATTGGACCCAGAAAATTCAAATAAAAAGAATATTTCCTACAGAATGACCATACATGTTCCCAAACAAATATGAATGTCCTGGGAATTTCTTTCAAAAGTGAAAATGTGGAATGCACCTATTTAGAAACATCAATAAAGATGAAATAAGTTATGGCACATCCATAACATGGAATAATGGAAAACTGTAATTATCTAGAATACCAAGATAGAAAAACATAATGGGATAGAAATAACTCCCAGATACATCATTTACAAAAAACAAAAAAAGATTGTATTTTACATTTTGTTCCTTACCTTTCTTTGCCCTGCTTCCCTCAGTACCTTATCAGTTTCCCGCAGAACAGTTCCTTCATAAATCATCTGCACATGAATCCTCATCTCCAGGACTGTTTCTAGGCCGATCAATCCAAGGTGGACTCCCACAAAGGTATGACAGACTAAAAGGGAAGTCTCCACACTTACTTGAAGGGGTACTGAACAGAACATGCATATCTTTCTTGTTAAATGAAACGCTGCCTTGTTCCTACAAGAGCACAACCCAAAATGTCTGAGGTTAACATGGAAAATTCTCATAAAGCAGTTATCTCTGGGAATTATGGTTGAAGGGAACTGAAGGAGGATTGTTACTGAAACTTTTTCAGTAAGCATGAGTTAAAATATTACATGTGTAGATTAGAAATCATTAAGAGTTGATTTAATGGGCTGTATCACTGCCATTTTATCTGCAAAAAGGGTTTGGGACTGGAAAAATACAAAATCTTCCCAAAGGATATATGAGCAAAATGAACTTTAAGAAAGCCGATTTCCACACCCTTAACTTCCATATGCACTCGTATCTAAAATTGATTATACTGACCCCTTTCCATCTGCCTTAACATAAATAGGCTTTCGCCACTTTATTCTTCCTCTACCCTAAATATTAGTATAGTGTATTTCCCCCAGAACATGAAAATAGCTGTGAGGCCAAAAACAGAATAAGTAAAAACATTAGTTTACTTGGGGAAAATAAATGAGTTTAATGAATAGGTAACATATTCTTTAGCATGACAGGTGGTTTCCTGGTTTTTGTTTTCAACAAAAGAGATAAACTATCTAAAGGAATAATATATTACTACATATTGTTGGATAATGTATTATTATAAAACTTATTTTTGATTTTATAAGATTAGTTTATATTTCACATGTAATTCAGAAAGAGTTAAGGGACCTATGCAGAATTCTTCTATTCCTATATACCCATGTTTAAGTAGTTATATCTAGAAGAGCGAAAAATGAATATAAACTTGATGTTGAACTTGAGCTCTTTTTAGCATTAATTAATATTCATCCACTCATCCAGAAATGTAAATGAGTTTTTGAAATTTCTTGTCATTTCAGTAAAAGACTTATTTTACTGGAGGTGTAACTCATTGGTATAGTACTTTCCTGCATAGTTGAGGGCCTGGGTTCCATCCTCAGCACTGCAGAAGTAACAGAGAGGGAGAGGGAATGGGAGGTGGGGACGGGGACAGGAAGTGAAGG
>NW_022900951.1:26060677-26154212 GCF_012274545.1 Fukomys damarensis
GAAGGAGGGATTTTTACTAGATGTTCTTATTTTTAATGTTTAATAATTACCAAATTGGGTAATATGTTTCTGTTTTGGTTAGCTATGTCCTAATAATTGTTCAGATAACCCAATAAAAAAGAAAAAATTTGAACATAAGCATGATGAAATTTTTTTAAACATAACTTCTATTCATATACATATTCTTAAAATGAAGAAATATAGCACAAAATTGTGTCATCAAAGTAGGATAACTAGGACATTTCTGATAAGTATGTGAGGTCAGGCATGTGTGAATTAACTTGACTGAAAAACTCTATAATATATGTGTATTTCAGTAAATCATGTTGTACACAATAAATATGTACAATTTTTGTCGATTTAAAAAGAAGCCGGAAGAAAATTAAAAATAATGTATCTTATGGATAAAACAAAACACAATAAAATTTCCCATTGTTAAAATAGATTGTATATTCATTTTTAAATTGCTAGAAAACGTCGAGTAGCTATGATACTTCACAGAAAGCACAGTGATATTCCACTTTTGTTTATAGAATAATGTAACCGTTTTATTGCAACTAGTACATTTTTGTTAAAGTAAGCACAATGTTGTTTTTAGAGCTCTGTGGAAGAAGATGGACCTTTTAGGGTTCCAGCATCTTTAGAAGTGAGGCTTGACCATGGAACGTTTGGAAAAAGAGAGGCTCATGAATTTATTTTAGTGCCAAGGAGGAACAGTCTCTTCTAGGTTGTGGACTCTTTAGCTGACAGGTTTTGGTAACAAGGTGACCCTGTTTAGCTGTTTTTGAAGTAGCAGATTGTAGCAATAAAGGGCCAGGAAATAGCTGCACAGGTTAGGAAGAAATGTCTTCAGAGAACATTCTGCTCTGAAAACAAGCAAGGAAGTCTGCTTTCTCTGCTCAATTACCCATGACCTTTAGAATCTGTTTCTCAGAACTCCACTGTCTTCCTTTGTGTGCTTTGAGCCCATATTTTTGTTAATTTCTAAGAAAACTGTTACTAATATTTGATAGAATCTGAAATTTGAGATCTTCTAATGTTGTGTGTCTATTGAAATATGCATATTAATAAACCCAAGTAGAAAGTCCTGTAGGAATCTAAAAATTGTCACACTGGTTCACTTGACACCCAGACAACCAGCAGAAGAATTTAGTTCTAATAGCGTCCCAAAAAGTTCAAAATCAAATATCAAAATTTAGTTCCACTCAATAGCTTGATTCCCTTTCATAATCACTGGCTTATGCACCAGGCACTATGCTGAGTATGTTACATAAAATATTGCATTAAGCTTCACAGCAACACTGTATGATAGGTACTATGTTATCACTATTTTGCAGATTTAAACACAGAATAGTTAAGTAACTTGCTCCAAGTCATGCAGAATTAAAGCCCTTCATGTAAATCTGTTTGTAGATAATGAATAATCTGAGATTTGACTAGAGGGGCTTGTCACACTACTGATGGTTGAAAATTGTTTGTTTCCATTTACATTACAAATTACTATTCATTAGCAGATCCCTAGGTAATTTTTTAATAAATGTATTCCCCAAGATCTATAATGTAGATTTCATTAAGGCATAATTTTTGTGGTGAATGTTTACATATCGAAAATGGTAAGCTGAATTTCCTGTTGTGTAATTTCTATTGCCAACATGCACTTCTGAAGATCAGTAATGCTTCTACTCTTTCTATTTTTCATTTTTCCTGAGGGATCATGGTCTGTTGCTTGGGCATATTAATATAAAATGAAAGATTTGATCAGAGACACCATCACACTGTAAGTTTTAATTTTTTAAGATTTTGTTCTGAAAAGAATAAATGACAACTACTCCAAAATTATACCCATAGGTCAGGAGATAAATATAAAACATCTAAGCTAGGTTTTAAATTCTCTGAAAGAAAGAATCCAAGAATTAATTATGATAAAGTTAATGAGGTTTATCAAGAATTTATTCTAACAGCAGTAAAGAAAAAATACAAGGCCCATTAAAATCTGATCTTATATTCTAGGGACTTCCTATTACCACATGAGCTTTGTATTGGCCAAATACTGTTTGTTTTATGCAGTTTTGTATTCCTAGCTCTTGGGACAGTCTTGGAGAAGGTGGATGTTTAGTATATATTTAATAATTTAATTTCCTTCATGTATTACCATACCCAAAACAGACAATCATATTGGTTGTCAGAAGATGGCACTGATCACATAATTTCATAATTACTTGTTACTGTATATAATAAAATACAACAGTGTTATTCTCTAAACAATTATACCTTTTCTGTTTACCTCTTTCTGCTCCTCTGGAACAGTAAGGAGGCTGTGCTATTGATAAGGAGAAAATAAAACAGAGCATGCCCCCAACATCCTCTCCTCTCCAAAATGTGTCACTGTAGTGAGACTCAGTGTGGTCTGCAGGCTGATCTCAGGATGTACTCACTCTGTGGCCAGTCCACAACAAAATTAAGAAAAAAAGAAAGAAGAAGCAAGTGAAAGCTGCAATAACAATTTTATGATGAAATGATATCTATGAATGCATTTTATTGGGATTTCCAAAAATATCAGACCTTGTTGAATTACAAATTTGAAGCAAAATCATTCTCATACTGGTTCTTAGAAAACAGCAGGGCTCGTGTTAAAAAATAGGCAGTGTTGGGTCAATCTGTTTTGTGACTCGCATAGAGAGAAGGCTGTCCATCCCATAATATAAGCCACAATGCTCTGCAGACCATACTTGTACCTAACTCCTTTGAGTACTAAAACCTTTTGATGTTTAAGAAATCCTGTACTAATTTCAAATACCTCTAATGGAAATAGTGCTCCCATTCACAAACTTTTAACACTAATAATTTCCTACCCTTAGCACAATAAAAATGAAAGAAAATAACACAACTAGCACCTAAAAACAGTAATAGTACCAACAGTGCTTTCCAGTGTTAGGAGTGGCAAAATTAAAAAGCTACTACTACTGCAGTTTCCAGATGTTGCCACAACCAATGATTTATAACTGTCTGAGTAGTATTGGACATCTTTTATTTTAGTTTTTCCTAATGTAAATATTTATCAGATCATGTTCAACCTGTAGTTTACTATCATATATAACTTTGTTTCCTCAAAGAATACTGTTGAAGTAGAACTATCTTTAAATATCTCCGTTTTATCAGTTACACACTTCCTCAAAAATGCAGCAAAACAAACCACCCATATTCAGTGGCATGAAGTGACAATTATTTGTCCTTATGCACATCTGCAGTTTGCCTGCCAGCTGACTCATCTGTGATGGGTAGGAGCCTGGGCTTGGTGCCACACTGAAGATTGTGTGTAGGTGAACTCTGTGTGTCTTTAATCTCCTTTTTTTCACAGTACAGAAGCACACAGGAGGATGAGTGGACAAACGATGCCTCTTAGGGACTTAGCTCAAAATTGGAACATTGGTCACTTCTACCCACATTTCAAAGGCCAACGCAAACGACACGGTCAATCCCAGAAAGAATGATCTGCATCTAATACAAACAACTAAAGTTTCATGTAAAAGATAGTGGATATGAGCGGGGTGAAAAATTGAAAACTTTACCACATGAAGAATCTTATAAGAAAAATTATTGCCAGAGGTCCAGGACTATGTCTGATTTCTTCTCTGGCAGTACTTCTTCCATGAAAACAGCCATCTTAAAGTTTAGTAGGAGTCAGGTATGGTGGTGCATACCTGTGATCCCAGCACTCTGGGAGGCTAAGGAAATTTGAGCCAACCTTAGGCAACTTAGCAATTTAGTGAAAATCTGTCTCAAAATTAAAAATGCAAAGGGCTGGGGATGTAGTTCAGTGTAAAGGCCCTGAGTTCAATCCCCAGTACTAGAAAAAAGAAAACAGTCAGTAAAGCAGTGGTTGTTACCTTATGATTACTGGCTTGAAAATTTAGATTGGACTCAGCTGAGCACTATTTCTCTTGCTCCTGTCTGGACTCACTCGTATAATTGCAGTAAAATGATGAATTTTCTGGAGGTCAATTGATCTAAGATTTCACTCACATGCCTGGCAGCTGATAGTCAGCTATCAGCTGGTGCTGGACAGTTGTCTGGGGTGGCAAGGCTGACAAGACCACATATGAAAGTACATTAGTATGGACTTGTTCACATGCTGTAGTATATTAGTCAGCCTTCCTTCACTATAAAGGAATACATGAGGCAATTTATCAGGAAAAGGGCTTCTTTAGGTCTTGGGTTTGGAAGTTCCAGTCCAATACTGAGTAGCCCCATAGCTTTGAGCCTCTAGGGAAGCATCACTTCATGGAAGGAACATGTGGTAGAGCAAACAGCTCACCTCATAAACTGGCAGAAAATAGAAAGAAAAGAAAGAAAGAGAAAGAAAGGAAGGAAGGAAGGAAGGAAGAAAAGAGAAAGGAGAGAAAGAAAGGAAGGATAAGACCAAGGTTCACTCCTAGCAACCAGAGATCTTCCCACAAAACCCTACTTCCCAGAGGTCCACAGCAACTCTCAATAGCTCAGCTCTGGTGACCAAGCCTTTAACACATGGGCCATTAGTGGATATTTAACCAAACCATAGAGTAGAGGTTCAAGATTTTAGAATAAGCAAGTGAAGACAAGAAGGAATGAACATGTGTTTTCCAAGCTTCTGCTTGTGCCACATTTGCTATTATCCCATCGGCTAGAACAAATCATATTGTCACGCCCAGATTCAGCAACACAATGACGTGGATATAGACAGTGTGAACAGATTAGGGTACATCACTTCATGTGTTATGTGACACAGTTCATGACACATAGCTGGCAACCAGTAATATCAGTTGAATAATTATATACTGATGATTTGGCTGTTAACCTTTTTTCATCAATTATAGACATTCAAAATCGTCCAAATGACTATCAATTCATGATTAGTATACTGATTTCTACTACAGTGAGATCTCTAACCATGTGCTATCTCTCTCAAGTGAATATCAAAAGTGTGGTTTTCAAATTTTCAGATGCCACAGTGTTTTAGAGTAATATAGTGTATGTATAGTATACTTAAAACACAAAATATTGAGTTAAAATAAAAACACAATATTAAAGGGTAATTAGTACATTTTAAAGTTAGTTTTAAAATCTATTTTAAAAGTTCAGAACAAAAGGCCATACTTGGCTTCAAATCATTTGAAAAAGATGAGGTTTTTAAATAGTCTTGAGTTCAAAGTCCACATATAATATCTACAGTAGAAACACAAAAATTAAAATTTAGCCTACATGCATAGGTATATAGCATCATCATCGTGAAGTCTAATTGTACTCATAAGAACATGTCTCAACTTTCTGCCACACTTCTAGATGGTCCATTTAAAGAACGTTGAAGAATTAGTGTCCCAAGGAGGAGAGCAAAGATAGGGAGTGCTTCGGAGACCACGAAAGATAAGTTGAGAGAACCATCAGTGTATATCCTAAAGTGAAGAAACTTGGAGAATCATGAAATTGATCTTTGAAATCTTAAGAACTAGGACATGTGAGAGAAAGATCAAGCTAACTAGGATGTTACAGCAGCTTCCCACAATCAGTAGCTAGAAAGTTACAGGGAGACAAATGTGTGTTCAATACAAAGCTGTTGCTGGGAGTGGTTGCAGGAGGATAGCCATGAGTTTGAGGCCAGCCTGGGCTACATAGTGAGCTCACACCTATCCTGAAATAGAAAGCAGGATCCTGTCTCAGAGAAAGAGAAGGAAGATGAGGAAGAAAAAGAGGAGGAGAATTTGTACTTTGCATGTCCTTCTGCAAATGTCTCCTTAGAATCTTGGTCACCTGCTTGTTGCTTTGGAGGTCGGGTGAAAACTTTAAGAGGCCAGTGGAAGACCTTTGGGTCACTAGGGACATGCCATCAAGAGATTAGGGAACACACCAGTTTTGTCCTCTTCTGTCTTTTGCTCCCTGACTATGAAGTGAAGTTTTTCCACCACATGCTTCTGCTATGATGTGTGGTTTTGCCACAAGCCCAAACAAACTGATTATGGAATAAAACTTCGAAAATAAACTTTGTTCCAGGGAACCAAAATAACCCTTTTTCTGTATGAGTTTATTGTCATGAGTATCTGTTACACTAATGGAAAGCTAACTAAAACAGAAAACCTAAATACCGGACACAACTGAAATGGAACACCTAGTAATGAGTGAGCTGCTCTCACTGAATGTGATCAAATGGAGAATGTTTGCTATTTCTCAGAGATGTTGCAGAAATGTTTTTAAATTTGGAATGAGATTGATCTAGTTCCCTGTAAGTTATCTACAGATTCACAATTACATCTGCTGCTTTGTGTATGGGGACAGGAGAGGACATATTGGGGAAGTGCTGCATTCAACTTTTCTGTCATTAGGACAAAATGCTTGATACCAACCACTTAAAGAAAGACAGCATTAGTTTGGGACACAGTTTCAATGGATCTAGTCCATGATCATCTGGCTGCAAGGCAGAAAGGGCATGGTTAAAGGGCCTAGCACAGAAAAGATGCTCACTTCATGGCAACCAGGAAGCAGAAAAAGAAGGGAGGCACCAAGGACGGGAACGTATCCTCCCAGGTCACTCCCCAGTGACCTGCACCTTTGACCAGGCCTCACCTCTGAGCAGCACATTTAGCTCGGGCTTCACCCTTTTGATTCAATCAGCTTCTAAAAGTCCTCACTGCAGAACATGTGGCTTTTGAGGGACACTATATCTAAGCGATAACAAGAAAGGAAAGCTATTGGCAATATCAGAAGACACTCTATTTTCATTTGTGTATGAATTACAATAATGTGCAGAGTACCGACCTGAATAGAGAACGTTTATTTTTTACTGGAAACTGAATTACTGACGAATATTGCCGAAATGAGAATCGCAAATTGTTTTCAAATAAAGAAAGCAAAACTAGAAATTTTCTATTGTAATTTTTATTCTATACAAATTTTGTTGTTAGCACACTCATGAGCTTACCCTGTCATTCCAGGAAAATGTATGATTTTTTTTCTTTTCTCTACTTTCAGCGCAGTGACTTTTATCCTTTTGTTACTGATAAAAGCAAGCATTTATGTTCAAATTGTAAAGCCATTATTATCCTTCCAGTAATTAATTCTATTTCTGTGGTTACAGTTTGTAAAGTACTACTTTTTATGTCTTGAAATACAAGCAAAACTGTTTTAAAACCATTCCTATGATGTTAAACACAAAGAATAAAATAAATAAGTTCTGTTCCCTGTCAAGATTTATCTGTTTCAAATATTTCTAAAGCACAAAACATTATTAATGAAGCACTTAACATGAAATTTCCAACAACCTCGTATAAAAATGCCAGCAATAATCTACGAGATAATGAGAAACATGGGAAATATTTTTAGTGGGAGCTGGGGAGGGATTTATGCACTTCTAATGGAACTTTATAGGTTCCAGATTCCATTATTTTGTCAGAAATATAAAGAAAGGGAAATAGAGTAATATTTTTAATTGATTTCATAGAGTTTAAAAAACAATTGGGTGGATTGGGGATGACTAAGTGTTACCGCAGGTGAAAGCAAATTTTCTTATTAAATTTATAAATTGAACACCAGAGATACAAAGGAAATATAAGCAATAATAATAATAATAATAATAATAATAATAATAATAAAACAGACACCATCTTGCTCCCTAATGGTACAATTGCAAGAAGTAGAGGGGCTCTGCTGGGAAAGAGGGCTGTCAGAGAACTCAAATTTAGGGTCCCACTGGATAATCTTTGCTACAGAAGAGGAGAGATCTATGGAGGCTGTCCCTAATGAGAACTGAGTTTGTGCCAAAATCTGCAAGAGGAGACAAGGAGTCTGAATTTTGAAATGATAATCAAGGTTTTTCTGTTCAAAAGAATGTGTAAGGAAGGCTAGGAAATTGTTTTTATAAGAAGCAGCAGAATAAATAATAGGGTTTCTTTGGTGCCTATGATGTTAGAAGAATATGCAAGTTTTCAAGGGCAATTTAATTTAATTCAGTTTTCTTTTGAGTTCCAAAGGACCAACACTGATGACTTAGAAGGGAAGCTGTAGCTTAATGACTCTATAAGCACAAAAGGGGCTAAATTCAACCATTTAATAAAGATTTGCAGTTATTTATTACATGCGTTATTGTCACTCTGCTAGTCACTAATAGTTAAAAGTAAATAAATAAGACATATAACCTTTGCTCATAGACTTTACTAACTCTACGGGGAGAAGACTTTGGAGCTAGCTAAACAAGACTAGGAGAGAGGTATGCAATATAGACAACAGATAGATAATATTAGATACCATTTGTTGTTGCCCAGGCACAAAGAGTATGGCTAGCTGACAGCTTCACCTGTTAGTTTTCTGAATCAGTTTCTATTTTCAAGGCAAGGTCATACTATTCTCTAGGCAGCCTGAGAAGAATTGTTGAGGCAGCTTTACAAAGACCTGATCATTTCTGCTTAATGTGGGGCTGGACTTTTCAAACAGACACATTTTGCTCCAGTCTTCCTTGTTGGGTAGGCAGAGACTTTGGCTGTCTTGGTTCACTTTCTTACCCCATTTTTCATTGATAAGTGTTTCTTCACAATAAATTGTTTATGTATCCATTTTGCTTTTGTATCTCTTTTCTGGAAAAATCAACTTGTGGAACTATTTAATGTGTCTTGCTGCATAGATGTGGATAATAAAAATTTGAAACCAGGGCCAGGGATTTTGCTCAGTGGTTCCACAGCCTACCTCGCAAGTGCAAGGTCCCGAGTTCGATCGCTGGTACAAAAAAAAAGAAAAGAAAAGAAAAGAAAAAGAAACATTTGAAACCAAATGATTGGAGAATTGGTTTTGAAAAGCAGCAAGGGAATGCTAGGTTAATACATAATGTGAGAGGGGCCAGGGATTTAGCACAGTGGTGGTGCTGCTGACTGCCTCACAAGTGCAAGGTCCTGAGTTTGATCCCCAATATGAGAGAGAGAGAGAGAGAGAGAGAGAGAGAGAGAGAAAGAGAGAGAGAGAGAGAGAGAAATACACAATGTGAAATTCAAAGGTATGATGTTTGCCAAGATTTATTAACAGATCTCTAGGGAAATGAAAGAAATGAGCAGAGAATTTACCTAATGTCTTCACAAATCCTGGAAAAGGGAAGGGAAAGGAATTAGAAATGTTTATATTATTGGTCAACAAATATTTTGTGCATTGAAGTGAATGATGGAAAACTAAGTTAAACTTTATACATAGAGAAATTAGTGAGATTATAGATAAATTACTAGTTATAAGGAAGATTCTCATAAATTGTATCAAATAGTAAATTTTATTGACTTCTGTTAACACCTGCCTTATAAAACCAGTCTACAAGTCAGTTGTTTTCTATGCACTTTAGATATCAAAAATGTATAATGGGACCGGGGATTTAGCTCAGTGGTTCTGCTGACTGCCTCGCAAGTGCAAGGACCTAAATTCGATCCCTGGCACCAAAAAAAAACCAAAAAAAATGTATAATGTATCATCTCTAAACCAGGAATCATAAGGTAAAAGTAAATAGAGATGTAATTAAAAATCCCTTCAGTCTCAAAAAGTTTACATTTATCCTGCTTCTCATTGCATACAACTGACTCACCTGTGCATAGGACATAGATGTCACGTTTTTATAGTTTTGGCAATAGCAATGAAACTCTTGTAATTAAGGCCAGGAGCTGATGTTAGTAAAATGACTGGCTGTGGTTTAAAATAATATATTTCAATTAAATCTGATTTCTCCATAAAGAAACTTATTGGCTTCAACAGAAATAATAAAGTTGCCACAAATCGTACAGGCACAGAGCTTAAAGAAATAACACTTGTTTCAAGTGAAACAATATGAAAATATTTTCCACCCAAAGTAAGTATGTTTATTGTTGAAAAGTCATACATAACCAAACTTCCAGGCTCTTCAGTTCAAAAACTGACATAATTATTGTTAGGGGCATCTTCCATTTGTCCCCAACACCCACTTTTGCTGCATCCCAAGAGATTGCTCTATATGGACTGCACATTTCTTTCCTCTACTTTAGTGTTGTTTAGTCACTAGAGAGCACTAGGAAGATATAGGAGGTCTGCTTTCCTTCATCAAAAGTTACTTCTATCACTCTATGTCCCACTAGCAGTTCCCTCCGCTGACTGCTTTAGGGCCTACAAGTAGTAACAGCATTTAGTAGTTACTACCTCTGGGGTACACCAAACTTTTGCGGTTTCCCTACTTTCTGATCACTCATTTGAAAATTTATTTATTAAGCTGTCCTCACTCAGATGATGCAGGCCACTGGTACTATTTTGATATCAAATGATTTCAATACTTAGCAAATTTACTGATATATGAAGAACAAAGTTGATCTATATTAGTTCAGATTGCCCTAGCAAGTTATTATAGACTGTGATTTACACAGTCCTGAATGTTGGAAAATCCAAGATCAAGGTGCCAGTAGTTGAGTCTCTGGTGAAACCCCAGCTCCTATAGATGGCTGTCTTCTCATTGTATTCTCATATGGCAGAAAGCACAAACAAAGGAAGCAAGCTCTCTCGTATCATTTTATTAGGGCATTAACCCCATTCATGTAACTTCCCCTCTCATGATCTAATCATCCGCTAAGGAAGCCATCTGCAAAAACCATCACATTGGGGATTACGATTCCAACATATGAGCTTCAAACAAACACAAGCACGTAACACTATCTATACAAAGGAGAAAACTTTAGACTTGCATTCTACTGTTAACTACTATGAAAAAAGTAGCTAATGTTTACTGATAGCTCATTCTATTGTTCTAAAGAGTATACATCTGTTAACTTACAGAACTTCAGAATTAACCCTCTGAAGATGTTGCGACCATTTCCACATGGGGGCGACTTGCTTAAAATTTTATGATTAGTAAGTGATAGGCTTGGACTCTAAAACAAAAAAATCTAGGTCCCCATTGGTAGCTTAGAGAAATAATGCCTGCGTATACAAGAATGTTAGAAGGATACTCCATGGAAAATTTATGTGATTCAAATGAAAATTATACATAATTAAACGTTCAAAATGTAGTCACTAAGTATTAAAATTAACATTGGTTTTCATTTTAGAAGATATAATGTTCTACAGGGAAAACTAGTATGAGAAATAATACTGTAGAAAGATGCATTGGCAAGTAAATTAGTGTTTATTGAACACCTAGTGTCTTATGAATAAATTCATATAGAAATATACCTTACATGTCATATTTATATGCAAATTACTTAGAATGTATTGTACACAGCTTATTTGTATTTACTGATAATCTTCATAAAAGATCTGTGTGTTAACTTCTACAATTGTTAGTTGTATAGATGAGGAAACCAAGGTTTACAGTAAGATCATATTGCTACAAGTCATTGACCTCCTTGTTTCAAATGTGCTGAGCACCTCAGTCTTAGGCGTTGGCAGTCTTACACCTGTTGTAGTCAGGGTTTTGATAAGAGAATACATTAAATACTGGATGCATAATTGATAAGATCATTTTATGATAATTAAAAAAGTCAAATGCAAAGGAGTAAAAGAAATTAACCATACCCTAGGGGCCCAAGGAATCCAGCTGAGGGCCAGGATCCCAGCAATGTCCCACACAAGTCCAGCTGAAGGCTGAGTCCAAGGCAATGTCTTCCACAAGTCCAGCCAGTGGTCTGGAGCCCACGGCATTGTGACATGCTTGTCGATATTGAGGATCTGCACCCAGAAGACGCAAAGGTCAGTTGTGGAAGCCAGAAAACCTGTGCTCGTGAGATGAAGGATCTGTGCCACCAAGCTGAGGGATCCACATTGGAGCCAGGAAGTGATGCTCATGGTGAAGATCAGAACTCCCCTGATGAAAGCAGCAGCCATTCCCAGCGACAGCAAAGTCCGGAGCTCCTTCTCCGAGAACAGCCTAGTTCACATCAGGAAAAGCACCCACAGCAAGCTTCTCCGAGAAAATCAACAGGCCAAGCTCTTCCCCTCCAGTTGTTTTTATGGCTATTGGTAACAGTACTCAGGTGGATCTTCCACACCCAGACCACACTGATGCAGTTCAGCTGGGTGTTACAAGGTGACCCTTAGTTATCCACTGCAACACCCAATACAGAAAAACAGACAACCTGAAAAATAAGTAGGGATACTTCACAAAACCCATATGATGCCTTGAATTATCAAGCCATCATAAATACTGCAGCATGTTACAGTGAATGAAATCATGATGATGACAAAAACAACAAAGCAAAACATCGAGCCACCTTTGAACACCTATTCATTTGGTTCTGTAGCATCTGGCCATGTCATCAGTTACTCTGAAGTAACCCTTCTACCTAAGGCAGAAATTAAGTCAAACTCCTTCATTTTCACAACAAATATTAACATTGCTGACACAGTTGGTATCGACAATTCGCAATTTAGCACCTCTTTATCATAGTCCAATTTTAAATTGGCAACAACTGATACCTAAGGTACAATTTAAATAACCGAGTAGTCCAGACAAAGGACCATGTTAGTGTTATATTATATGGATCCTTTATATATTGGATGGATCCTCTAAACTGTTCTTAACAAGTCAGCATGTAGTGACCTTGGAATAAACACAGTTCTAGGACTGGCTACACAATCTGCAGGGCCCAATACAAATTAGAATTTGTTCAAAAATTACTAGCAATTTCAAATACCTGGGTTCGATCCCAACACTGTGAAAAACATACATGAATAAAAATTTCAAGATAGCAACAGCAGAAAACTAAATCAAGTCCTTCTAAATACAGGGTTCCTGCATCTGCACAGGTCTCATGCTCATGGAACCAGCCTTGCTAAGCTTCCTAGCCATATTTCTAGTGTGTTAAAATATTATGTATTCCTTCTTGGATTTTTTTTTTGCAGTACTGAAAATTGATCCAGGGCTTTCACACTGATGTCCTCAGCTCTTTCATATCTTTTGAGAAGAGTCTTACTTAGTCACTAAGTTGTCCAGGCTGAACTCAAACTCACAATCGTCCAGTCTCAGCCTACCAGAGCACTGAGATTACAGGAATGCATCACCACACCCAACTCATTTGGATTATTTTCAAGCAAGGTCCTATATAATAAATGCATTAATATGTACATTTAAAGTTGCTTCTTTTCAAACAAAGGCACATGCTCTCTTTCACTGTACATTCCTCCCTTTATATATCCTTATTGATTGGCTGCTCCCTTCATGCACCACTGGAAACATTGGGATGGGTGAATGAGCAGGTGGACAGAATAAAGTCCTTGTCTTTGTGGAGTTGGCCATCAGTGGGAAACTCACAATCAATTTCTAGCCTTTCTAAGGAAACATCCTGCTCTCCTGCAAACTGACAATTTTTACAGGCTTTTCCTCCCCAGATGCTGGCACAACTCATCACACTATAGTGAGGAAACAAGTATTTTTCAATGTTTATTTCACTGCACAATAGGAACAAAATGGGGAAAATGTAATATGCATCTTCCTATGCTTCATCTGATTTTTTTTAAAATACAAAAGCAAGAGAAAAAACTTCTGCATAGTGCATAAGAAACATTTAGATATGATGCAAAATATTTCTACATAATTCATTGATCAATAAATAACCAAGGTTTTATGACAACTTTTGTGCTTCCCTCAGTCAATCTCTATCATATTGGGCAGACATCAATGTTGTATTTAGTCTTTGATTAAATATAAAAGGGAAAAGGCAGCAAAAATGCTTTTTTATTGAATGCAAGCACTGAATAGCAAAAGTAGGTAATACATTCAGGATTGCCACTGTGATATTTTAAAGGCTTGTGTTCAAACAAGCATACCTAAAATTTCCTGGCCCTGCCATTGAACAGGCTAATTCTTATTGGCAAAGCAATGGCATATAGTTATTAGGGACTATGAGCTTTGGAATTAGATTTTCTATCATTCTGATTTAGAATTAGAATTCTTAAATTCTTCCCACAAAACCAGGGCTCTCCTAATTCTCTCAATCCATTATATCCTTAGATCAAACTCTGCTCTCATCTTTAGTTGGATTTTCAATAAAACGCAGTTTATATACTTCTCACATCACCAAATCAGTTCACCTCCTTAAAACCTAAAATGTTTCTTAATGGCTTGGAATATATCAAAAGATTTTTAAAAATGATATGTCAGTAGAGAATGTCAAGAAAGTGAATGGCTCTTTCAGAAACGCAAAAGTGCAAATGATTGAGATAGCTTCTTAACTATACCATATCCACAATGAAATCCTTAGGAATGGAGAAAAGTAGGGGCTGTGAGAGCTTTTCAAAACTGACTTCATTAAATCACTGTTTAACTTAGTCTGTTTGGCCGCTATAACAGGTATAGCACAGCACGTGCTTAGCATGTGCAATGTCCTGCATTTGATCCCAACACTCAAAAAAAAAATCCAAAACAAAAAACCCTAACAATTTCACAACAGTAATAGATAGGGAAAAGGAAATAAGGGAAAAGAAAAAATATGAGAGAAGGAAAAACCGGAAACAAAGTCTTTGAAAATAGGGGAGGATGGAAGGGGTGAAGGGAGGTCAGGGGTATGGGGAAAAAATGAGAACCACGACCTGTCATGTAAAGGTACAAGTTCCCATTGATGAATGCAACTGTAGTGTATACTTAAAATGTAACAATAAACTCAATAAAAAAAGACAGCAACAGCAGATCACATAGATAGACTGGGTGACTTAAATATTAGAACTTAATTCTCACAATTCAGAAACCTTGGAAATCACCAAGATCAAGGTGCTGCCTTGACAGCTTTCATTCCAAGGTTTCTTCTCTGACCTGTGGTTGGCCACCATCTCACTGTGTGTTTGTATTGGGCTCTTCTTTGTGTAGGCAGACAGAGAGAGAGCCAGTTCTCTGGTTCTCACCTTATAAGGGCACTATCCCATCTGAAATGGACCTCCTCCAAACCTAAGCACTTCCCAAAGGTCCCATCTCCAGATACCATCACACTAGAAGTAAGAGCTTCAATGCTGGGTATCTTTCCAAGAGAACTAAAAGAATCATATCACAGAGAAGTATGTGCACCCATGTTTATAGCGGCACAGTTTGTAATAGCTAAATCTTGGAAACAGCCCATTTGACCATCCGTTGGAAACTGGATAAAGAAGATGTGGTTTTTCTATAAAATGGAATATTACTCAGCCATAAAGAATGAGAAAATAGATTCACTCATAGGAAAATGGATACATATTGAAGATATACTCCTAAGTGAAATAGATAAGTCACACATGTGTAAATATCGAATAGTTTCCCTGGTGTGAATAATCTGCAATAATACATAAGATCCTAATAAGATTACTGACATTTAGAAATGGGAAGAAAGGAGCTAAAGGTGTAGGGAAGGTGGGATGGGTAGGGGAAGAGTAAAAAGGGAAAATAAAAAAATGTGAGATAATGAAAAGATGGAAATAAAGTGTTTGTAGATGGGGAGGGGAGGAGGGGGTGAAGGGAGGGCAGAGGTAAGGGGAAAAAATGAGAATCAAGACTTGTCATGTAGAGGTACAAGATCCCAACAATGAATGTAACGGTACTGTATCCCTAAAATGTGCCAATAAACTCAATTAAAGCTGAAAAAGAAAAGAAGTAAGAGCTTCAGAGTGAGAATTTTGAGGGGGCACAATTCATTCCACAGCACTATCGTTTAAAGTCTGGTCTCTCAACTTACACATAGACACTGAAATCAACAAGTCACAAAAAGTAATGAATTTGCAGAGATTCAAACCTCATTTTATTTGACTCCAGTGCTGTGGTTTTTCTGAGAACCCATGAGGCCTTTCTAAAATTTTGATATTTGCTACTTAGTGTAAGGGTGATTAAACCCAAAGAAGGCAGCTAACATCTCCAATGTCACCTGGAACTACTTTGAATTGTATTTATATCACAGAGGCAGTAAAAACTGGTCACAGATCATATATTTTTGTTTTCTCTTTAATCCATAAAAGAATCATAGAAATTGAAACTTTTTAAAAGTTTAGTTAGTGTGAAGTCAAGGGAACAGGAACTGGTAGTTTGTGAAGATATTTCAATACTGTCATTTAGCATTTTTATTCTGTTGGTCATGTAATCTTTTCATACCTGTAACGTCAATATCAACTAGTTCAGGAGAAAAAAAACCCTGAATTATAGCATGCAGCCAATCATAGCCACACACACACACACACACACAAAGAAATGGGACAGTAACTGTTTGATCATTACCTGGAGACATCATTTGGTACACTTTCTGATACTTTGCTGCTGAGATAGAAGAATCTGCAAATGTTCTTTCTTAGGAATCAAGACTTCTGTGAGGAAAGGGACTAAGACACTCCCCAAAGCCTCCTGTGGTCCAAGGTGGGGCCTGGTATCAGAAGAGGTGGGTTACTCAGGGGTGTGACCTAGAAGGATATATTTCCTTTCCTGGTTCTTCGCTTTGCTTTCAGCTTCCTGGCTGCCATGATGTAAGCAGCTGCCCTTTCTGTGGCAGGCCTTTCTACCGTGTCTCTTCTGCCTTGCAGCCTGCCCACTATTCACTGAAACGTCTAAAACTAGGGGCAAAGATAAACTCCTCCTCTTTTAAATTGTGGGTGTTTGGTGTTGAATCTCAGCAATGAGGGAAGTGACTAAAACAAATGTTTTGCCAACTCTCTGGGCATTCCTTAGCCCAGTTAACTCAATATACAAAATTAACCATTGCAGTGTCCCTGGAAGGTCTTGCCCTGTATTCCCAGATTGCATTAAAAATGCAGTGTCCTATGATCACACAAGAAAGTGCTCTATATCAATAAAAGTCAGGGAATAACAAATTAAAAATTCATGGTAAGATACCATGACATGCTTGCTGGAATGACTACAATAAGAAAGATTGAGAATGTTTAATGATAGCGAGGACATTGCTGGTGGGAGTATAAAAATTTTGTAGCCACTTTTGAAAAACGTTTGACAATTTTCTGACATTTATCCTCTTATAGCTACCTTATGACCCAGAAATGGCATCCAAGATAAGTCTGGTGGGCCAGCAGACCCATGGAGAAATTATGGGACTGGCCAGGAGGGACTCCAGTGTTATACTCCTGAAGTGACAGTGTGAGAGACTGCTGTAGAGAAGGTGAAATCCAGACATAAACTGCCTGAGAAGAGGGAACTCAGGCTTGAAAGGACATAGTCCCTAGTCGCTGTACAGAGCAACCAGATCCTGTGTTGACATTAAGTCGAACAGTTCCACTTGAATCTCCAGCCAACAACCTACATCCTGCAGAGACCAGAGGGATGATCACTTTTCCCATCTACAAACAGAGTGAGTACACACCTTGATTGAAACTCTAATGAAGGAAAGGTACCTCAAAAACCCATACACCCTAAAGCATGGTGGAGAAAATCACGATTGGTGGGATTCCAAGGCTGCAGATTTTCTCTCTTTTCTCTTGGAATGAAATCCATCAAGGCAGCACCGTGATCTTGGTACTTTCACATTTTTTCCCAGCCTGTTTTTTTTTTTTCCAGTATCAGGGATTGAACTCAGGACCTTGCAATTGTGAGACAGGCTCAGTGCCACTGAGCTAAATCCCTGGCCCTCCAGCCTTCTTATCTTCCTTTTATTTCCAGTATTTTGCTCTCTGTTTTTCTTTTCTCTTCTTTTTCTTGTTCATTCTTTTCCAAGACTGTTTTCTAACATTATTAATCTCCTTTTATTCCTCAACAGGAACTGCTATCTCACCTTTCTCTCCTCCTCACATCCAATTAGTATTTTTTAATTGTACTTTTGTAATTCTCAGAAAGTTACTCATCCCTTCTACCTTTACTAATATAATTACGGAGCTTTATGAGTCTCTACATAGCTAGTTAATTTCATGCTATTATCGTTGGAATACTGTTCTATTTTTAGTGGAGGTAAAGTTGTTCCATTTAATATGTATTTACTCCTGGTTAATGGTAGGTCAACATTTGATTTGTCTTAGCTTTTCCATGAAATGATCAATCTTCTTTATATGATTAAGTGTAGTACATTATTAGTCCTTAGGTTTTCTCAATATCCAGTTTGTTTTTGGCATTACTGTAGCTGTTAGTTTTATTACTATTTTCAAGGTGACATAGTTGTTGCTATTAATCGACTTTGTTGGGATGCCAATATCTGAATGGCCTTGGGGTCAATAACAGGTACTGTGGGCCATTCCTGGAAAACTGGTTAATGGGCCAAATATACTGCAACCTCCCATCTCAAGCAAACAGAGGTGGTTGGATTCGAGAACAGAGATAAAGGCTAGGAGTTAGCCAAGGCAAAAATGCACTACTGAAAAGTACACATTAACTAAGAGGACCCATACTAGCAACAAAGCTTCCAACTGAAATGAACTTGAAATCCTCAATACAAAAAAGTAAACCAACACAAATATAACCGTGAGAAGACAAGGCAAAAAATGCCTCCCAAAATGCCCAACACCCCCCAAACTAATCCATTTGTCATCGTAAGAGATGAAAGGAAAAGCCACACAGCTGTATTATTTAAAAGAATTACAGAGGAGACAATAAAAAAAATCAATAAGGTGCTTTACAAGCTCCAGAAGATATAAGTAAACATATAATGAGCCAAATAAACAAAATGATCAGAAGACATTTATAAAAGCTAGCAAAGCTAAACAAAACAATGAAAAATGTGAATGGTCAGCATAGGAAAGAATTAGACTACATAAAAAGGTTCCAAATGTGAATTTGAGAGATAAAAATTCTATCAAAACTATGGGCAGTAAAAATGACCTATGAGAGAAAAAGTGTCAAAACTAGAAGACAAGGATGTTTTCATTGACCAACTAATGAGAGATATCTTAAAACCAACGAAAGAACGTGACAAATGGATCCAACAATGTCAAGATGATGCAAAGAAGACTAATCTAATATTAATTTGAATTAGTGAACAATCAGAAGACAACACAAATAGCACAAAAAACTATTTTTTGAAATAATAGCATAAAACTTTCCAAATAATGGAGAATTTAATATTCAGAAAAGTAAGGTATACAGAGCCCCCAAATAGCTGTGAGTCAGAAAAGAACCTCTCCAACATACTCTTAAGTGAAATTAATAGGACACACATGTGTGAATACCGCATAGTTTCTCTGGTGTGATAAACTAAAAGTGTAAATAAAGGTCAAAATGTAGAATTGATATTTTGTAATAGGAAGAAAAGGTCTAAAGGTATTGGGCAAATGGGAGGGGTAGGGGAAAGGTAAAAAGGGAAAAGAAAAAAGAAGAGAAAAGGAAAAAATGGAAACAAAGTCTTTGTAAATTGGAAAGGGTGGAGGGGGGAAGGGAGGCTAGGAGAAGGGGAAAAATAAGAACCAAGATGTGTCATGTTAAGGTGCAAGATCCCATTGATGAATGTAACTGTACTGTATACCTAGAATATACCCCAAAAAATATTTTAAAAAAATAAAAGAACCTCTCCACAACACATCATAGTCAAAATCCCAGAAGTCCAGCACAAGAACAGAATCTTAAAAGCGACTGGAGAAAAACAATGAATCAATTATAAAGACAGACCCACTAGAATTACAGCAGTCTTATCAATACAAACTTTAAAGATCCGGAGACCTTTGAGGGAAATGTTTCAAGTCTTAAATGAAAATCATCTCCAACCCAGGCTGATATATCTTGCAAAACTATATTTCAAAATTATGGAGAAGTAAAATATTTCATGATGCACTAAAGTAATTCCTGATCACTAAAACAGCACTCCAACAAATTCACAAGGATATCCTAGAAGTAGACAATGAAGCTAATCACAAAAGTCTTATAGAATGAATATACCAGGTAGAGTGAGCAGTTAAGTAGAAGGGAAAGATGGAGAATGATCAACAGGAAAATAAGGTAATGACAAGAATAACTCAGTACCTATCAATAAGAACTCTCAAGTTGAATGACGTCAATTCTAATTCTCCAATCCAAAGGTATACAAGAAGCACATTTAACCCAAAAAGAAACTCATAGACAAAAAATCAAAAGATGGAAAACAGTATGTCATGGAATGGGACCCCTCCCACCCAAAAGCAACTGTAGCTGTCCTGTATTAGTGCAAAGTAGACTTCAAGCCAAAACCAATCAAAAGAAGCAAAGAAGATCATTGCATGTTGTTTAAAGGAACAATTGAACAGGAAGAGGTAACAATTATTACCATATAAGAGTCCAACATCGGCACATCCAACTTCACATAATAGGTACTACTGGACATAAAAGATTAGATAAATATGAACATAATTATAGTGGGGAACCTCGGTACAACACCAAAAAACAGATCAACTAGACAAACAAAATCAAAAAGGAAATATCCACCAGCACTTGGAGGCTAAGGCAGGAGGATCGCTGTGAGTTTGAGATCAGCCTGGGCTACAGAGTGAGTTCCAGGTGTTTTGACTCAAAAAACCAAAAAAAAAAAAGAAAAGAAAAGAAAGAAAGAAATATCAGAGTTGAATGAAACCTTTGAACAATCGGCTTCATAGCTATTTACGGTGTTCAACCTAACAACATAACACATATTCTTCTCACCAACACATTTAACTTTCTCCAAAATAGACCATATACTAGCCTACAAGATAAGCTTAAGTAAATGCAAAAGAAATGAAATTGTATATTATCAGATAATAGTACAATGAAATCAATGGCCAAAGAAAACACAGAAATTATGCAAATGCATGGAAATGAAACAATGCACTCTTAAATAATCAAGGGGTTACAGAATAAATCATGGAAGAAATAAAAGAGCTCTGGAACTAAACGTTAATGCAGGTACATCATACCATAATCTATGTGACACAATGAGTCCCAATAAATAAGTTTATAGCTGTGAATACTCATATTGGAAAAACAGAGTGAACCCAAGTTAATAAACTAACAATTTACCTCAAAGTCCTTGAAAACCAACAATCCAAATCCAAAGGTAGTGTAATGAAGAAAATTATAGACATCAAAGCAGAAATTAATGAAATTGAGGCAAAAAAATTACAAAGGATCAATTAATTGAAGAGTTAGTTCTTAAAAAAAAGAAAGAAAAAAAGAAAACAAACCCTTAGACAATCTAACAAAAAGGAAAAAAAAGACTCAAATCAATTCAATTAGAAATGAAAAAACTGAAATCACAATGGATGTTGTCCATTATTATTAACAACTACTTCACAAACCTGTATGCCAATAAATTCAAGAATTCAGAAAAAAAAACCCTGTAGGTTTCTAGATACATATGAATTAACAAAACTAAACCAAAGGTTTTAAAACCCTAAACAATCCAATAACAGTAAATTAAATTGAAGCAGTAATTTAAAAATCCTTCCAACTAATGAAAGCCCAAATGTGGGTGGATTCACTACTGAATTCTACAAAAACTTCAGGGAAAATCTAATAGCAATATTTCTCGAGTTCTTTAATGAAATTTAAGAGGGAAAGAGTACTACTAACGTCATTTATGGAAGCTAGCATTACACTAGCTGATGTCAAAACCAAACATAGATGCAAACAAAAAGTAGAATTATAAATCATCTCTTTGAAGAGTATAGATGCAAAAGCTCTCAACAAGATACTGGCAAGAAGAATACAGTGAATTATCAAAAAGATCATCCATCATGAACAAGTAGACTTCATCCCAAATTAATAAATGTAAAAAATCATAAATAAAAGCAAGAAAAAATTACACAATCTTATCAACAGTCCCAAGAAAAGCCTTTGACAAAATTGAACATCTGAAGAAAATAGGTATATAAGGGCCTTATCTCAATCAGATAAAAGTCATTTATGACAAACCTACTACCAACATTATATTAAAAGGGGAGAAACTGAAAACTGTCCCCTAAAATTGGGAAAAGACAAGGATGCCCACTATCAACCACACCTGTTTAACATTGTAGTCAAAATATTATCAAGAGGAATAAGGCAAGAAAGTAAATAAAAGGAAAACACATATATATGAATGGAAGAAGTGAAATTGCAAATGACACGAGATGCTCCGTGGAAGATCTAAAAAAAAAGTGCCAAGAAACTTCTAGAACCAATAAACAAATTCTGTAATGTAGCAGGATACAAAATCAATACAAAAAGCAATAGTATTTCTGTACACCAATAATGAATCCACAGAAAAAGAAACTAAGGGAATATATCATTCACAGTAACATGAAGAAAAATTAAATACTTAGATATTAACCTAAGAAAGTGAAAAACCACTATGACAAAAATAACAGTACTCTTAGAAAAGGACATCAAAGAGGGCATCATAAAATGGAAAGATATCCTCTGTTCCCAAATAGGCAGATCCCATATTGTCAAAATGGACATACTTCCAAAATTGAGATACAGATTTAATGCAATCCCAGTCAAATTGCCAACAGAGTTCTTCACAGAGCTGAAGAAAAGAATTCTAAAATTCATACGGAACAAGAAGAGACCCAGAATAATAAAAGCAGTCCTGGGTAACAAGAGCAAAGTAGGAGGCATTACAGGCCTGGACTTGATGTTATATCCCAAAACTACAGTGATAAAAACATCATAGTACTGGCACAAAAACAGACATGTGGATAAATGGAATAGAATAACAGACACAGAAACAACCCCAAGCACATTCAACCACTTGATCTTTGACAAAGGGGCCAAAAAGGTACACTGGAGGAAATTGAAATAAATCAGACAAGCAAGTCTAAATATTACATGGACTAACTTGTATGAGAAACCCAAAATATACAAAGAACAAAATAAAGTATAGACAATAGTAAATAGGGAGTTAGATCTTTCTCAAATGTAAAGGAGGTCTAGAAATAGATGGAGTGGGGAGGAAAGGGATTAAAAAAAGAAGCTAAGATCTATTATGTACATGCACCAATTCCCCACAGCAAATGTAAACATTATGCTCTGTAAACATGTCCTAATAAAAAATAAATTTTAAAAAATTAAGCACAGATGTTTACAGCAGCTTTATTCTCAATAGCCACAAACTGGAAACATCCTAGATGTTCATCAGCAGAAAAACATATAAATAAAATTGTGGTATTTTACTTCAAGAAATAGTACTCAGCAATTAAAAAAAAGGAATCAACATGAAATTACAGATAGGTGCCACAAACATTGTGTTAACTGTTAGGAGCCAGATGTAAAAAAAATAATAATACAAAAACAACAGTACATACTGAATAATGCATTTATATAAAATTCTAAATTGACAAATGTACCTATTCTAATACAAATCAGATTAGTGTTTGCTATATGTGTAATAGAGATGAACTAGTAAAGAGAATGAGGCTACTTGTTGCGGTATAGAAATATTTTGAGCCTTGATATGCATTTGTCAAAAATGTATTGAACAGTATACTTTAGATCTGAATATTTCACTGCATTTAAATTTTACCTTAATACAAACAAATCTTTAAATTATTTGCTTCGCATTTTAAATTTTCTAAAATGATTGCTCACATGACATCTATCAATCTGTGTTCCAGGCCACGAATGAACTAATGGAAAGTTAAAAGGACAAAGCATTCGCCTGCTGTCTGAACCTTCTTAAGGAAACTCAAAGTTGCACAAACAACTTGCAATTCATTTTCACTGGACAATCCTCACTAGAAAAGAAGGAAGGAAGTGGGCTCATTCACTATCTACCCAAACACCTTTCAAACAGAACAAAAGCTGTTTGTAGTAACAAGAAAAAGAGAAGAATGGACATAGTTATCCACTGCTGGCTTCAACTACACCATAAAAAGAGTGCGTGCACACAATCTCTTACATAATTTCGGGGGCTCCATAAACCTTTACTGCAACCCATTTTACCTGAATTCTATATTAAATACCACCAGTCTAGTAAGTTGGAGCTACTAGGCGTTACTAAACATAGGTAATGAAAAGTGTGTGAATGCAAATTCACATGCAATGGCCATTCAACAGGCAGAAGATTGGGTAGAATATACCATACTTATCCACCTGAAATAAATGCTTCCTATGTCTCCCAAAGGCTGTGATACAGTAAGTAGCCCATTCTTACCTCACAGAATTTTGTTCTGCTACCATTTTCAATTCATAATATATGAATCGAGAGAGTTAGGCCACTTCACTTAAGTGTATGTTCTACTTATACACTTGATTTGAGGGCATTAGTTTGCAGGTGTCTCTACTTCAATTAATTGCACATTGGTTGAAATGTATAATTTAAACTCAGTATAAAACTGAAATTCTCAAGTGATAGCCTCTTCAATATAATTATACTCCATAAGTTGGAGTGCTGACAAAATGTTGTCCTTTATCTTTTTAAAATAATAGCTTCAAGTGCATTCAAGATTCAATAACAGAAAATGCCAACAATATATGATAAAATTATCAAATTAAAGCTTCTTTAATTTTCCCCATAGATTCAACATTATTTTACTTGTGAATAAGGTTACAAATTCCCAAGTCTTGCACAGTTTACCGCTCCTGCCTCGCAAACTCAAAAGTCCTGAGTTCGATCCCTGGTTACCCCCCCCCAAAAAAAAAGAAGCTCTGCCAACACCTTGACACCAGCCCAGTGAAACTGATTCTGGACTTCTGGCTTCCAGAGCTATGTTTTGTTTAAACAGCAGTGGTATACTAACACCATTTCTAATTTCAGAACTACTCTGAAATGATGGTATTGTTGCTGCACACAACACATTCGCACAGATGGAGCACACTCACTTATTAGATGAAAATGAGTCAGGAAGAGAAGTAAAAATTAACTCAGCATATGTGCCCAGCTAGGGACAAGCTAAGTGTGTATGTATAATTTGAAACCAAAGACAACTCTCCTCCTCTGGCTCATAGGCGCCATCAAAGTCCTCTTCACCATGTATTGTACCAACAGCATTTACTGCCATTTATAAACAAAAAGAAGCAAATCAACATGTCCCATGTTGTATGCATTTCAGAAGAAAGGGATTCGTTCTAAACAATGATTTGATTGAACCAAATATTTCCAGGGCTCTAGTCTGTTTCTACATGGGGGCTTTCACATTCCAAAGTAAATTATTTTGTCCCTACAGGTATTAGAAATATAAGGCAGTTATCAAGAATGGTAGATGCGCCTAATGAAAGCATGATACAGGAGTTAAATGATCTAATTTTTGCTTGAAGCTTTCATGTTTCTATAAGGCTGCCGTGCAGTGGATACATGATAAGCTTATTGTTCAGGCTTCAGAAGTGTTCTCATGCTAGCTCAATGAAAATCCAAAAGAAATGTTCCAAAAACATGTCATTTGGGGTTATATTTTGTAATTTCAAAAAAGTATGCAATTAAAATACTGCTGCAGAGATCTTAAAAACATATAAATATTAAATAGTGTAAACTTTCATCGTGATAATTTATGTGTAAGGAGGATGGAAAGTCATTATTTCAAAATCCCTGGAAGGTTCTGAATTCGGAGACAGATCAGCAAATCTTTTGTGATGTGATATTTATTCAACTGAAATATTATAACTTCTACCAGAAAAACTTTGACAATTTCAATAGATATGTTTCAATAAATTATTGAAGTATTAGCAAAAGAGCTCATTTTTTAACTTCTGTGGCGTTTAGATATTAGTCTGGTAAAACAGTGACATCTAGTGGCAAGATTCAGTAACAAAAATCCCTAAAGTTATGAGGAGCCAAGGCAGAGAAACCAAGAGGGGGAAATTAATACATTTTGGTTTAGTTTTTATAGATAAAAAGAATTTTTCTTACTTTCGGCTTTTAGTTCTAAGAGAAATTGTGTGTTTTCAGCATGATGATATATTACCCCTACCAATGGGGACAATTAATTTGGAAGATAAGATTCTTTGTGGTGGGTGAACTGGTGCATACCTGTATGAAGTCACTTGCTCAAGGCCAGCCTACGCAACTGAGTCAAATACCACAAAAGAAAGAGCTCTAGACGTAGTTCAGTGGCAGAGTACTTGCCTAATATTGTGTTCCATTCCCAGTGCCCCACAAAATAAAAGGAGGGAGGGTAAGAAGGAGGGGGAGGGGAGTGAGGGTTAGGGTTAGGAAAGAGACCCCCTGTGGAAATAGAGCAGAGCACTGTAAATATTTCACTCCGTCAACTCATTGTTTAGAATAAAATATTTTACTTTTAAAATGTGTGTAACATGAGAAATTTGATTGTTAAAATTTTTTAAATAGAAAGAGAGGAAACATTTTCCCCATTTTTGACTGTAGCAATTTCACCCATCCTGCCTCTGCCGAGCCCCGCAGTCACTTATGGCTTAGGTGGGCAGTGCTACACTGCATACTCTCTCTACCAGGGGTGTTTATCTCTGGCTGCAGAAATGAGTCCTGCCTGTAACGAATGAGACTGAAAATGCCTGGCGCTTAACACTTCCGTAAGCAGCCCTCTACAAAGTTGGCATGGCAGAAGAGATAAATGCTCCAACTTCCTGTCCTCTTTGTGGAACAATTCTACAACATGGGGAGTGGGCTCCAGCAGAATGGAATTTCAATTGTTCACAGAAATTACTTAAAAATTTTATTGTCTTTCCTGAGTTCCTAACTCCCTTCCCATGCTTCCTGGTGTTGTTGCCTCCCCCTTAAACTATATGTATTCAAATCATTTCCTGAAGGTCAGCTTTCAGAGGCATCTAGATGAAGACAGTGGCCTAACTACGCTGTATACATATGTATTTGTTTTTTGAAAGAAAATACATTGTGATTTTATTAATTTTATTATCATCCCTCAAAATGAAAAGAGCAAAGACAAGTGCAGCATGTTTGGGGTTTATTGTAACTATAAAGCCTTTTACAACTGTTTACAACTGCTCCCCGTTCTCATGTGGGCTTTCTCTTTATGAACATGGAAGATCAACATATGGAAATGGCCTCACTACACAAAGGATCACATTTGCCCCAGGGCTTTGGAGTCCCTTCTTAAAATCCCTGAAAGAAAGCTTTCTAAAGCCTGATTGAACCAATTGACAAGTGACCTACTCATTGGTTAGGAAATAACATATTTAAATTGTATAATTTGCAGACCCAAGAATTAGAAATGTATTTTATGCAACATGTTTAAGCACTACAAGTTGTGGGGGTTTTTTTACCTTTTTTAACAACCAACTTAACCATTTTTCTTCACTTTCAAGGGCATGCGAGGGGCAGAGAGAACAGTGACTACTTCAATATTTTACACAAAACAGGCCCCAGTCCAAGAAATAATATACAAGAAGGGGAAGTACAGCTAGTAAGCACTTTGACCATTAATCATATGTAAATTTCAACCCCTGGCTACAACTTTGCATCAAGAGTCAATTTATCCTGACCTGATGGCAAAGAAGTAGGGAAAGGCTGTTTTATATTGGCTTATAGAAAATTACAAAATAAATCTCAGATGTATTCACCCGAACTCCTGGTCACAAACAAGTCAAACATGCTAAATATGACATGTGACTAATAGCACTTCATAAACCAGGTGATGTTGGTAAAGTCATGTTTTTACGTCCCCTTTAGAAGAAAAACATTGCCAAGCCAATTACTCATCCTCCCAGCTAGTAAATTTATAAAGTTTAACAGTCATTAAGCTAAAGAGAAAAGATTTATGTGTCCTGAGTCTCAGAAAAAAAATGCCTTTTTAAAACCAACATATATTCTAAAATCTAATCCCTATCTTGAAATCCATGGATGTTAAAATCTCGTATGAGTTTATGAATCCCAATGTATCATTTTATTTGTAAGTATAACCATATTAATAAGTATTATACCTACTATTGTATACATATTGTTTCATGTAATGACTATAAAACTGTGATACAATTACTATGATTACATGCATCATTATGCTCACACATGTGCTTATGATCACATATACAAATACTGACTATTTAAGGAGAGTGCCCAAATTCAAGTCCATCTAACTGCAAACTCAAGCACTTACATATGCTATCAGCTAAGTACTGCTGCATAATAAACAGCACAAAATCTCGATGGCAAGTAACTCTAAACATTTTTCTCTTGTGTCTCTAAATAAACTGAAACGGCTCAGCTGATCTTGGTTGGACTCCAAGGTGCAGGCTAAATCCAGTTTTATACCACATGTCTCTCCTTCTCTTTGGATCAGCAAACTAACTGATCATGGTATTCCCATGATGCTAAGTGGAACTTCAAGACCTCAAAAGGTTTCAGCTCAGATTTCACCCAGTATTGCTTCGACTCATGTCCAACAGGCCAAAGCAAATCAGATACCAGCCCAAAGCTTAGGGATAACAAAGTATACTCATCTTTGAGTGAAGCGATATGCAAAGGAACTTGGCAAAGGGTGTGGACACAAGAAAGAGTGAAAAATGGGAACCAAGTATTCGACATATCCCATTTACTATGTTGGTGGCTTCTGATAGTGGTATAATCTTTCATTGATAGTGCAAGAAGAAAAAAATATAGTGTGAGATGTATGATTTTGTAGTGAGAAAGGAGGTGAGGCTTCATCCTGATACATTCATGGATGTGGAAAGAATATCAAATCTGATCAATTAAACAAGACACAGGTGATGTATCCCTAAATCCTGAAAACCAAAGGCCTAGTATCATTAGCAATGTCAGTCATAGAATAAATCATGAATCAGGCAAATTTGTCTTTGACCTTATTCGACCTCATTTCTAATAATCTCCGCTTTTATGCCTCAGCTTTGTCTATTTTTCCTGTCCCTGTAACAAAATGCTCCATTCCTTTAACCTACTCTGCCTCAACCCTACACTTTGCAATTCAAGGCTATCTAATAATGAACACTTCCTAAGACAGTGACAGTCAAACGAGTTTTTGAGTAAAGACATCTACATTTTTACCAGAATTCCGGGACAAAGGGCACTCAGTTTAAATAATAGTCAAAAAATTGGAAATAAATATTTTATCTTGAAATAAACAATTAAATCCCCAATCTAGTAAAAGGTAGTAGTGAGACTGTACTGTTGTCCTATTAGTCAAATAATATTAGTACACTTTTTTAAAATCAACTACTGGTACTCCACATGGTGAGGGGACAAGAAAGAGGCACGCAAGCTTGTTCTCTTGGTATCCTTCTTATACTGCCTTTGGTGACATCTCAAATTCTTCCGCAGAATCCCTATGTACTGAGAAGCAATTTGAAAACCCATACAAATGACTCTCTCGGTGTAATAGCTTTGATGTCAGAACAATAAAGAGAAATTCAAGAAAGGGGAGACAAGTCAGTCAAGGTAGTAATAAAGTTCTTTTGATCAAACAGTTGCCAACAACTAAAATAGACCAAATAAAATGTAGAATTTGGGGTCAGAGGAAGGGTTTCTTCTTGGTGACCTTAAAGACGAAAGCTCTATGTAAAAGACAGCCGTTTGCTCATACATGTGAGAAGACTAAATTCTTTTAACTTCCATAAGTCATTATCGTGGTTGTGATTCTGCTACCTGCTCACTCTAAATAAGAAGGAAACTAAGATGTATTTCTCAAGATTAGACAAGCAGCTGCTGCAAGCTAGACACATTTTCATTGGAAACAGAATTCTAGTTTCTGCTTCTTGGAAGCCATTCTAAGAAATAGCTGTCTCCTTGGCAGGGCTAAAAGAAGATTAATTTTGCATTAGGCTTAAATGTCTTGGCATTATGAAAATTTTCAAGGATCACTTTGTCATGTGTACACTTGTATCTTAATAAAGAAAAAAGATTTTTATGGATAAACAAAGTATAGGATTGAATACATATACCCAGAATAAAATAAGTGGGGGGAAAGACCTGGGAAATGATGAAAAATCATAGTGTATGTGAATGGTCACTAAAGAGTGGGGCACAATCCCAGCCACAGAAAGTGAGCTGAACCCCCAAATCTTCCAAAAATAAGACAAAAATGTGACCCAATCTGTCAAAACTCAGTGAACATTTTTATGACCCGTCAAATGTATCATTGCAAGTCATAAGGGAGAAAATTTTGATGACCAACAATTTCTACATCAAGAAAAATAAATGAGCCTCCAATTCTTTCATTCCCTTTGTTCTCACCTTCAAGTTGTTAAGGTCTTTGAGAAGAATAAAAGATGATACTTCAGTAGTTCACAAATCAAACTTAACTGGTCCCATGTCAGTTTGAGTTTAGAAAAGATTACTTTCATCTAACAGCCCTCTCAGATACGGTAGTACAGTGGGGAACTATGTCACCTCCAGAAATGATTTATATTGCATCCATCTAAATTTTAAAATATTAGGGAATACTGCCTTCTATCTATTGCTACGCTTTTAAAATAGCTCCGAACAGTGCCTTAAAAGTGCAAAAAACAAAGAAAGGCATTTTCCTATTCCTTAACTACCTATAAACTTAAATTAGTGCTTAGAAAGAGGTTCACAACAAAGGTCAACATAAACACACAAACACTCACAAACTCTCCATGTTTCTAATCACCATAAGAGAGGAAAAGATCCAAACCTAGGGTTTAATCACTTTTCATTTTTCAAAGCATAAATTAAATGTAAGAGATCCTTTCAAGAAAGGAGATACGAATCACCTTTTCCTTCAACATGTTCCCAATCTAGCAAGGATGGTAAGAGGTTACACAAATATTTAAAATGTACAAATAATGAAATTATTGTCTTAGAATGGTATCAGACGGCAATGCTCAGAAATAGAAGGGATAATTTCAGAACAAACCAGAATTGGGACCTAACAATATTCTAGTTGAAGGAAATAAGATAAACAGAGGACCATGGTTTTTCAAGGAGATGTGAAGGGTTCAGTACCCCTAGGAATCAAGAGAGCAGTGGAGAAAATACTGAAAAACCAAGTGTGAAATAAATAAGAGGAGACCTTTAGCGCCAGGATCAAGAATATGAATATCAAATGACAGTCAATTAGAACACTTCAAAGTGAGGAAATGATAATATCAGCCACCATAGTTTAGAAATGATATTTGGCTGGGATAAGGAGAAATGGCACACTCCAGTGGACACTAACAAGATGGCTGTTGTAATAATGGCCCAGTAATGAGACAACAAACTGGGGCTCTAGTAGTGGGAGTAGAAAGAAGGGTTCAAATTGAAGAGATAGAAAGAGGCATTATCTCCAGGGTTTCATAAGTGCTGGGATGTGAACTCTAAATGGGTAGAGAAAAATCTGAATTGGCTGTGAAGTTTACGTAACTAGAAAAATGGTGTGGCATTAATACGAATAAGGAAAGCGAAAAAGTTGGACGCTTGGAAAAAGGACAGATAATTAGTTCAGGTTTAAAATATGTTGAATTTCAAGCCCCAGGGTTATAATCAGGTAAGAAGCCCTACTTAGAATCAGGCAAGACAGCCTATAAGCTTCAGTAGACTTATTCAGTGTTGTGCTTTCATCTTGGGTATGAGCCGAACATACAGACAGTACAGTTTAATCACAGACTGTGTACTGTCAAGGCCCATCCACCCGCAATGAGGTCAAGGAGGATGAGTGTTTCCAGTTATTAGCAAAAGTAGAATTGAAATGGCCTGTCTCTAGAGACTAGGCTGGATAAAACAGAACAGACCTTGTCATTTATTTCCCTACAGCAACACCTCTTACCTCCTATTTTCCATGTCTTTATCTTTATTTGTTACCTACAACCACTATTTTCTTTTTATATTTCTTTTACTTTTATATTAAATGTTATTATATACAAAGTATACAGCATGATGTGCATATATATTTAGTACAGTAATTACCATAGTGAAGCAAATATCTCATATAGTTACCTATTTTTCCTGATATGGCAAGATCTACTCATTTAGCACAAATCTTGATTGCAGTACTCTGCTACTAACTGTAGTCCTAATGATGTACATTAGGACTTCTTCTTCATCCTACATGTTTACTACCTTGTATCTTTGAACTAATTTTTTTTCTTCAAGCTTATAGGGTTTTCTCTAGTCTTTAACATCGCCATTAGCCCTTTATGTACCACATGGAGTGGCATAATTGAATCGGGTTTCCAATATGCTTTAGGAAAAGACACTTTTGTCTGTTTAGAAAATTGAGTGAAAGGGTCTGGGATTTAGCTCAGTGGTTCCGCCGCTTGCCTCACAAGCACAAGGACCTGAGTTCGATCCCTGGTTTAAAAAAAAGGGTAAAAAACTGGCTCACTATGCAAAGAGAGATTTTTCCCTCCTCTAAATCACAGAGAGAGAAAGAAAGGAAATACAGAAGAAAACAGAAGGGTGGCAGAAAGAGAGGAGGAGGAGGAGGGAAGGAAGGACAAAAGAAGACAGACAAGGGAAGGAAGTCAGAAAGTAAGCAAGGAAACTAGGGAGGGAGGAAGAAATATTTTGATTAAAACTTTTGAGGTGCAGTACAATCACATAAATATGATTGCTTTCAATAAGTCAACATGAAAGCAAGAAATACACACATACCAGTCCTCAATATTTGCTAATTTGACAAAGTAAATCTTCACTCACTAATTCTGTTTCAGCCATGTACACCCTATTTAGGTCTATTAAAAGTTCTGTACAAGGTAGAAAATAGGGAAGATTTGAGTCCAAAAAATTATGTATTAAATACATGAACTAGGCCAATTTAATACCATTTTGGCTTTAATTTTGTTGAATATAAAATAGTTATAATAACACAAGTACAGTGTTACTTTAAAATAAAAAGGCATTTGTGTTCTTGCACGTCACTCACCATAGAAATCAACATATACTTTATAACTTCTAGTTCACATCCTTAAAGAAGTACTGTTAGAATTACATGAAATAATATGTTTGGAGGCACCTGGAAAACAGCAGATTAGCTCGAAAAACTCACAAAGTAATAAAATTGCACTTGAAAAAGTAGCTTTAGTTATGTAAGTGTCCTCACACTTCTTTTTAAGTCGACATTGAGAATGAACTTATTTTACTGAATAATATTGTGCGGCCTTATTGAAGTTCTAAATATCCTACATGCTGAAATGAAATTGTACTGCATTCCCTGGAATATTTTCAATCGCTATAAGGTACCCTCATACTGCAGCACATATTTTTTTGATACAAGCCATATTTGACTTTGAAATTATGCTGGCTGAGAGAAAAAATGCAGTGTTGATCAGCTTTCTAATTCCTTCTAGACTTTCACATCCTATGCCACATCTTAGTTGTATAAACATGGCTTTAATCTGTATCTATGTGGTCTCCAAAGCTTAGATTAGAATGATTCCAAAACTGTGGACCTCTAACTCCTTGTGGTAGTTAATTGTAAAATATCCACATGTTCATATATGTGCAGGGTTGATTTCACACAATCTAACTAATATTTCTCATGAATATGTTGATTTCACAAAGTCTAATATTTCTCATGAATATTTGTGATAAAGTTGTAAATATTTCCTACTGTGATTAATAAAGTAAAATATCATCATAAAGCATTTATGTTAGAAACAATTCTTGCTTTAAGTAACAGAAACCCAATTCAACTTAAAAAATGAAAATTATGGCCTCATATATATGGAAAACATATGGATAAATCCAGGCATGAATAGATCTAATGGCCAAAACCACAAAAATAAGATCCATTGCCTTAAATATCTCAGCTTTATTTTCTGTCTTTGAGCTTTATTCTTATGAATACTTTACCTACAGCTGTGAAGGTGATTTCCAGCAGCTACAGGTTTATATAGGCAAATCTCAACCTCCAAGACAAAAGAGACAGCCTCACTCTCAATAGTTCCAGCAAAGGTCCTGAAGCTATCTCAGATTGGCTAGTCCATTCCCATCCAGGATAAATTGCTGTAGTCAGGAAGAAGGGGTACTTTGATAGGCCAAGCCTGACACGCATGTCTACCATTGGTGCCAAGGATGTGGGCAAAGTCATAACATGAATGGACTCAGAGGAAGAAAAAGACAAATGTTACCATGGAGAAATTAGTGCATTGGTATGTCATTAAGGTTAAGGAATACTGATCAGCAAAGATGTGATTGTCATTCTGGCATTGTGGAATATATAGAGTGATCATTTTTAATTATGCATTTTCTCAGTGTGTGTTGATCATAGATGTTTTGCTGTTTTAAAAGGTATCTGATCACTTGAAAGACTTGAGAATCACCGATTCTTTTTCTGTGGGAGTACATAGACTGATATAGAATGAATACATGTATGAGCAGCTAAAGTCTCTACTTCCACTTAGATGATTCGTGTACAGAGTATGACTGCATTGGAACTTCTTGTGTTTATGCATCACTAGCTCAGTAAGTTTTCTTGGTCCATTAAGCAACTTCACAAAACATTGCCTCTTTCTATGGAGCAAGAAACAGCATGAAAAGAAAATCCCATAAAGCATATTGTCAGCAAGAATTTGTTTTCATTTTACTCCTGAATCACCTAAGTTATTTATACAAGCTGCTTACAGAAAGTTTAAGAGTTTCCTTGGTGGTAATTTAAATTAGTCATGCAGTCTACATAGGAAAGCCTTCACTCTTTTAATACGTTCTTCCCTGAGATAGCTTAACACAAAGTAATTTTCTGAGGTTAATTATGGTGCACTCTAAATGAGCACAATTGTTGAAATCATTACGTACTCGAGTGGCAAGCACCCTTCTTTCACCCTGTGCCCTTCTAGCTAGCTAACACTCATCCTTCAGTGGAAAGAGAATCTATAGTGTCATAAGAGACCACTTCACAATTACTTTATGCATAGGTTTTTATAAAAGTAAGTACTTGCATGTGAAAGCCATTTTAATCACTCTTTTATTCTTTCAGTAATGTGGAGCCCTGTGGCTTATTGCTCATATAATGCTGCATACAGAACAAACTCTTGTTTATTCATCAGATCAGACTGTGGCCACAATTACACCATAATTACAGTGAATCCTCTAACCTATCAAATTACAACTAAACAGTTCGTTCCTAATGATTTAGTTGGTTATTAAAGAACATTCATATACATTTTGACTCAAGAAAAGTTGATTGTTAAAGTAGTAACTCAGATGACATTCAAATAAACAACAAACTCATCTTTCTCTCTCTCTCTCTCTCTCTCTCTCTCTCTCTCTCTTTCTCTCTCTCTATCTCTCTCTCAGTTCTGGGGATTAAACCCAGGGACATGTACATTGTGAGCAAGTACTCTACCACTGAATTAGCTACATCCCCAGCCATTACCAATTGTTCTTTTTAAAGAATTCATTTTAATTAACAAATTAAAATTGTGTAGATTCATAGTGTACAACATGTTTTGATGTATATTTATAAAGTACAGACATATTGTGAAATGAATAAATCAAGTTAATTAATATATGAACTGCCTTACATATTTTTGTGGTGAGAATAATTGAAAGCTACTTTCTAATAATTTTCAAGCAGTTTTCAAGTACACAATGTATTATTGTTAGCTCCTGATGTACAATAAAATAAGCCCACTATTTACAAACATTCGAATTGCAAACTTTCTCAGTTGACTGTATAAGACTCACTTTGTTGGATACAAATGAATCCAACTTACTAACATTCTCCTGGAATAGAACGTGTTTATAAGTTGGGGACCTACTGTATATATGAATTTATTCCTCTTATGTAACTAAAATTTAATATATCCTCCTACCTATATCCTCCATTTTCCCTGCCTTCACCCCTACTAACCACCATTATACTTTCTGCGGTTCTTTTATTCATTAAATTTATTGGTACATTTTAGGTATACAATACAGTTACATTCATCATTGGGATTTGTACCATTACATGATATATCTTTGTTCTTATTTTTTCCTCATTCCCCTGCCCTCCCTTCAATGCCACCCCTCCCTGTTTACAAAGACTTTGCTTCCGTTTTTTCCTTTTCTCATATTTTTTCCTTTCCTTTCTTTTCCCTTCCCACTTCCCCTCCCACATTCCCTTCCCCTTTGAACATGTCCTCCTATTTCACAATATCTATTATACATTTTAGTTCTCAGGATTAGAGGTTCCTTTGACCCAGCTATTCCCTGCTGGGTATCTTCACGAAGGGATTAAAAGCATCATACCACAGTGATATATGCATACCCATATTTATAGCGGCATAGTGTGTAATAGCTAAAACTTGGAAACATGACAAGCGCCCATCAGTTGGTGACTGGATAAAGAAGATGTTTTTTTACATTCTGTGTTTTTGAGCCTAAGCTCAATTTTCTTTCCTAAACAATATTATCTTTCTTGATGCTTGCTTTGTATGTTTTGATATACATTTACATTTCTGTTATTTTTATTGGGAAGTCCAAAAATAATATATTTTGCCTCTCAGTTAAAGCAATCCACACATGTTGCTTATCTCCCTTCTTCTCGCAATACTTTTAAATATATCATTTCAAACATTGTCTGGGCACATTCATTTATATTCCCATCTGCTATTCTAATCCCCACATGTGTTTTAGCCTAAACTTGACAGTTAAAACACATTTGGTGCTCATTACTAGTCCTTTCTCTGCTTATCTGTGTGTTGGCTGAAGTTCATTCTCTTATAGTTTTCTCCAGAAGAGCTCGTAATAACAATACCACCCCCTTGTGTTTGCATATTTTAGTTATATTCTATTGCTTGTGTACAAGAAGGGAAGCCTGGCCAGATTTCAAAAACATCCTTGTCTCATTCTTTTATTTCTTGAGTATTTTGTAGGAAACCCTCTATTGTGTTTTGGCCTAGACAGAAACTGGAGAAATCTGAGGCAGCTGGAGGAAGTCAATCTTTTGCCTGGTTTACCCAGTGTATTTTTCTTTAATTTCTAAGGTCCCGTAACTTTACCAGGACATGCTACAGTGTAGACAATTCTGAGTCATTGTTTTTCCTAGCACACACTGTGTGACTGTTATTTGTGATGTGTCTATTTGCCTGAATTAAGAAATATCTAGGGATTAGTAAAGCACACTTTCAGGATGTCTGAGTGGATCACAGTGGTATGATCTTGCGTACTATATGTGGTCCCTGGCCCATTCCTTTCTGGCACTGGTTTGCTGCTCTGCTTCTCAGCTACCATAAACTAAGCATCTCTGTTCAGCTGTGCTCTTCCACCATGATGTTTCTGCCTTGGAGCCAGCTGACCATGGACTGAATCCTCGGAAACTGTGAGCCAAATTAAAGCTCTCCTGCTTTAATGCAGTGTTGGGGATTTTGTACCATCAGTAGCAAAGCTAACCAATACAGTGTAAAAATCATCTTTTGTTTCAGCGAAGTTTTTTGAATTACATATTTAACTGTTTGTCCCACTCCATGTCTCGTTTTCTTTTTCTAGGGATACTTATACATCATTTATGTCCTTTGTCTGTATTCTAAAGCTATTATTCTTTTTCCAAGTCTTTTAACTATTTCTTCACTTCTGCTTCATTAGGATTATTATGTTCATTTCTAGCTTCTATTTCCCTACTGCTTTTTTACTGTAATGCTTATAATCGTGCTTATTCACCTTTTCCCAGAGTTCTTAAATTCCTCTTTTGTGAATTTTTTAAAGGAGCAATCACTTTCAGTTTGTCAATATTCATCATTATCATACATTCCCAGTTCAAATGCTTGGTCACTATCATAGGTTGGGTTTCCTCGGAAAAATGCCCTGAGACAATTATGTGAGAGCAAATTGACTATTTGGAAGGTGATCCCAAGAAACACTGGTGTGAGGTTGGCAAGCCAAGAGAAAGCAGGTTACTGCTGCAGACCAGTGTATCTCAAAATTGCTGGAGATTGTTTAACTGGGATTCCCAAACTCTAAAGTGCATACAAATCACCTCGTTTTCTCTTAAAATACAGGTTCTCATTCAGCACATCTGAGATGGGACCTAAAATTCTGCATTTCTGAGATGATCCCAGATGATACTAACGAATAGAGCTGCAGAACTAATATCATCAGTACTGACCCTCATGTCCCCAAAGGTGAAACGATTCCTATCTGTTCTTGGTTGAGGACTGGCTGTTCGTGAGAATGTAAATTCCCTGGCACTCAGCTTGCCCTGCACGTGGAAAAAGAAGCCAGAGAAAGATGTTATGAAGGAGTTACAAGGGCTCACAGAAAGAAACCATCCACTTGTTCAAGAGCTTGGAGTTCCAAGGGAATGGTGCAGATACCAGTTGCATAATTTTCATTGGTTCTAAGCCAGCATCTTTCTAGTTAGTGTTCTTCCTGTGTTAGGGAGAGGGAGATTTGCTGCTCTACTGTACAGTGTCTTTTGGCTTGTTCCTTTGGCATTACTCATCATTAAATGGGTTACACTCTCCTGGGTCAGCTATTTCTACTACATACCTCTGGCATGGGTTGTGAATAGGATAAGGGGTAAGGGCAGCTTCGTAACCAAAATAATTAATCTCAAATACTGCAGAGACAAGTTGCTTCCTGTAATTTTGATTCACTGTGCGATTCTTTGCATAACCCCTACTCTTCTACTTTTCTGAAGCAAACTGGGCTTCTGAGGGCTTCTGCACTAGGCTCTTTGACCCAGTTCCTGACCCTGTGGTTGCTCTTTACCTTTCTTAAGTATATATTTTGTGGAATTTACTGAGAACTTCCACTCTTGTTTCTTTTCATCATCCTCAACACCTTATTCTGTTCACTTCTTCCTATAGAACTTATACCCAATGTCAACTTCCTTTGTTAGGCTTATATAAATGCATAAAATGTGATCCATGTATATAAATTTATATAAATATAACTTGGAGTCTGAAGATTATTTAATCTTCTCTTTTTTTCAAAATGAGAGTTGTGAAATATTTTTCCTCTTCTGGCCTTTCTCAGTAGTTCAAGGACTAGAAGAAGAAAGGTATTTATACTGCTAGTTTCCAAACTCTGATTAAGTCCTCTTATGTGCCAGGCTAATCACAATGTAATCAAATATAAATATGATATTGCCCTATCCTTCAACTTGCTCCAAATTCTTTCCATTGTGTTAAGGAAGCTTGGGAGTTGCTGTGCTGAGCCAGGAAAGTTTTGCACATTTCCTAGACTTTCAGTTTCACACTGGTTAAAATCATCTAAATCACCAGCCTTCAAGCTTTCATATATAAAATATAGATTTTAAATATTTTAGTACATGCACCTATAAAGTATACTGCAGATGGATGGAATGTTGCAAATGAATGAATACGTATGTTAAGAGATAATTCTATTTATTGAGAAGGATTTAAAGAATTAATTGATGTTTATAGAAAAGCCCAAAAGTATCCATTTAACCCCAGTGTTAGTCAGCTTTCTGTGACACAATACTTCAGAAAAACGATTTAAGGGAAGAAAGGTTTGTTTTGACTCATGGTTTCAGAGGCCACAGTCCACTGTCACTTGTCTCCATTGTTTCCAGGCCTGAGGTGAGGCAGAGCACTATAGCAGAGACAGCATGGTAAAGCAGAGCTACTCACCTCGTGGAAGTCAGGAAGGAGAGAAAGGGGACTATGGGGACGGGGAGAGGATGGGGGAAAGAGGGGCAGAGAGAGGAAGAAAGTGATGAGAGAGAGAGACAGAGACAGAGAGACAGAGAGACAGAGAGATAGAGATTTGCTATTGGGAGGTGACTGATACTTGGGAGTTGGGGCCTAGGTCAGTCCTAAGGGGCATGCCCTTGGGATCTGTATTTGGACTTTGGCCTTTCTCTCTCTATCTCTCCTCTCCTCTCTTCTCTTCCTCCTCTTTCTTCTTCCTTTCTCTCTCTTTTTCTTTCCCTCTGTCAGCCAGAAATAAAACCTTTCACACATGGCCTTTGAAAATGTGAATCATAACAATCCCCAAAGTAATACTAAGAAGTATTGCTATCTACCAAGTTTCATAAGTGTTTCTAAATTTTCTATGGCCACACAGCAAATACTTCACTAAGCAAGTTCAAACAAACTCAGCTTCATTTAATTCCAAAGTCAAAGCCTTTTCCCAAAGCCCAATGCTTCATATTGCCTCTCTCTGAGAAGTTCACTTCTTGCACAACACAGTTCAATAACCACATACCCATCTAATAGGTTAGGAATCAATTAATTGTCTCTTATTAGACAAAGTAGTCACCTCATCTAAAGTAGCCTCTGTAGAGTATCCATTATTAGTTCTAAAATCCTGCTTGCATCTTTCTTGACATTCATTATAATTCGTATATTTATTTCTGTTTTGACTGTTTCTCATCAGTCTCCTGGGCCTGCCCCATATACTATGCACAACAGAGTGTGTAACAGTGAGAAACATCCAACCCAAATTTATTAAATACGTGAATAAATGGAGTAATGAGCAAATGAATGAACTCCATCCTTCAAAAATAATTGTGCCAGCCGGGCGTGGTGGCACAAGCCTATAATCCCAGCACTCGGGAGCCTGAGGCAAGAGGATCACTGTGAGTTCGAGACCACCCTGGGCTACATAATGAGTTCCAGGTCAGTCTCAACTACACAGTGAGACCCTGTCTCAAAAAACCATAAAACAAACAAACAAACAAACAAAAAACCCATTGTGCCAACCCACAAAATATATTGGGCCAATATCTCAAAGAAAGAACCTAGTAAAAATCAGTGTCGCATAACAGTAACAGAAAAATTTAGAGAAAAACATAAGAAGCCATTTTAGAAATCCTGAAGAATATTGATGTTGGTAACAACATTTTACCATGAACTCAAAATGGCAACAGCCTCTCCCTTTCCCTCTTCTCTCCCTCCTTAGGTGCACATATCATAAGATTCCAGTTGGCAAAACATGGGAGGAAAGAAGTGTCTGAAAAACATAGTAAAGGTATTTAAAACCAGGAGAGACAGAGATCTTTAATGGAGTTTTGATCATCACCTTAGACATTTTGGTCACTATGACTGAGTTTCCATATGCCTCTGACCATTAAAAAAGATATGATGAAGTCCAAAATCAACTATTTGAGCCTTATACTATGTGAAGGGAATCTTTGAAACTATTTTTTATATTCAAAATGTAGGAAAGAATTGTTGCCTCAAAATAAAGCTAATGTACTTCCCTGATATATTTTTTCAGAGCACCAACAACAGTGAATGGGTAGGAGAGTAAGGAGAACCCAGTGAGAAAGAACAACTGTACTCTGAGTTTACTTACTAAAGGCAAGAGGCAATTTGTTTAAATTAGAATAAATTTTCAGGCATAGTATACTAGGAAAAAATTCATTTTAACTTTTTAAATTAATTTTATTTGCACAATTTAATTACACTTAACAATTACATTCATCAAAGGGAGTTTGTATCTGTAGATGATATAGCTTGTTTTCTCTTTTATCCTTCAACAAATGTTTAATGAGTGTCTTTTTTTACAGGTTTTTTTTTTTCACTGTTTATCGGTACATTTTAGGTATACCCTATGATGACATTCATCATTGGGAATTTGTACCTTTACCCGATATATCTTGGTTCTTATTTTCCACGTTTCCCCCACACTCCCTTCAACCCCTCCAACACTTCCTAGTCACAAAGACTGTTTGCATTTTTTCCTTTTCTCATATTTTCCCTTTCCCCTACCCCTCCCAGTGCTTGATTCCTCTTTTTCTCCCATTCCTCTTCCTTCTCTTTAACCTCTTTTCTCCCCCTTAGTTACAAAAGCTTTATTTCCATTTTTCCTTCTTTTCTTTTATTGATTTTTTTCTCTTTTCCCTCCCTCCTTTCACAGTTTCCTTTTCCTTTTAAGTAGCTTCTTCCTACATCACATATCCATTATACAGTCTGTTCCTTATTTACCCTTTCAGTTGCTTTTCTTTTCTCTTTTTTTTTTTTTTTTTTTTTTGTACTAGGGATTGAACACAGTACCTTGTGCTTGTGAGGCAGGCACAGCACCACTTTCAGTTTCTAAGTCCCTGGCCCCGCTTCCATTTCTCACACCAGAGAGAGACAATGAGATATATACAAATATGTGCCCAATTTATTTCACTAAAGAGCACAGTGTCGAGTTACATCCACTTGGCTATACATGTCTCAAGTTTGTCTTTCTTATGGCTGAGTAGTGCTCCATTGTATTAAAAAATGCATATTTTTCTCCATTCATCAGTTCATAGGCATTTGGGTTGTTTCCAAGAGTTAGGTATTACAAACTGTGTTGCTATAAACATGGGTGTGCATGTATCACTGTGGTGTTATGCTTTTAATTTTTTTCAATTTTTTAACGTCTTATTGTATTTTTATTTTTTCCATTAAGTTTATTGGTACATTTTAGGTATACAATACAGTTAAATTCATCATTAGGATCTTGTACTTTTACATGATGTTTCTTGGTTCTTATTTCTAACCCATATCCCTGCTCTCCTTTCACCCCTTCCACCCTGCCCCATTTACAAAGACTTTATTTCCATTTTTTTCCTTTTCTCATATGTTTTCTTTTCCCTTCTTTCTTTTCCCTTACCCCTCCCACTTCCCCTACTCCTTTACACCTTTTCTTCCTATTTCAGAATATCAATTATATGTTTAGATCCTTATTTACACTTTTAGTCAATTCATTCAACAGTTCATGAGCTATTGGGTTGTTTCCAAGCATTAGCTATTATTATAAACTGTATCGCTATAAACATGGGTGCTCATATATCACTGAGGAATGATTCTTTTAATTCTTTTGGGAAGATACCCAGCAGGAGAACAGCTAGGTCAAATGGGACCGCTAATCCTACTTTTTAGAGGAATCTCTGCACTGATTTCCACAATGGTTACATCGGTTTGCACTCCCACCAACAGTGGAGAAGGGTTCCTTTTCCCCCAAAGCTGCATCAGCATTTGCTGTTGGTTGATTTTTTAATAATAGCCATTCTTTCTGGAATGAGATGGATTCTCAGTGTTACTTTAATTTGCATCTCTCAGATGTCCAGTGATGTTGAACATGAAAAACTTCATTCTAAACATTGAAAAACATTAGAAATTGCCTTTAAGTGTTTCAAGAAATGGTGTCACAGTTCCATGAGTTGTTTTCAATATGATCTCACCTAAAGATATGAACTGGATAGTTTCTTGTGAGTTTATAATATAAAGGAGCACTCGTTTTACTTCCTAAGATCTTGTGATACTTAATCTTGATTAGTTAGCTTGCTTGATTTGAGAGATGCCTGGAAGATTAATAAAGTACACTTCTGGATGTGTGTGGGTTGGCCCTGGAGATGTGACCTTGGGGACCATGTCTGGTCCCTGGTCCCTTTCTCTCTGGTGCTTTTCCTCTGGCCTCTTCATTCTGGCTGCCTTTAGATAAGCAGCTTTCTTCTACCATGAACTCAACCAATCATGGAAGTTGGAAATAATAATTTTATGATAATCATCAAATCTAATCATAAAAATGAAACAGAAAAGATATGTATTTATTGTTATTTGAGATGTTCAAAGAAGCAGAGGTTTTTATTAATCAAGATTCTCAGGAGAAACAATATATACACATATGTACATATACATATATATGTATTTCTCTCTCTCTCTGGGTGTATGTGTGAATTTTTTCCTCTTCTTCTCACATGTCTCATCCTCTCTGTATGTCTATGATCATAACAAGAACCTTGAAAGTGGAAACCAAAATTCTCATAAAAGTGATAATACTTCCCTCACAAGTTTTAGAGAACTTCTGGTGTGTTCAGTGATTGGAAATTGTTTTGTAAAGCATAAAGCACTATACATATATAACTAGAGTTGCACTGAGAGTAGCCATAGCAGCAGCAGTAACAACAGATAAAAACCAGGCATGAGATAAAAGCCAATCGATGAGACAGACTTGTCTGGCTAATTGTTGGAACAGGTGGTCAGAAGTCTATTTGCATAAGAGATGAAAGAGCTCCCTGGAAATATCTCATTTAGAGGATGGAAAGAAACACAGTGACTTTGACACAGTAACAAAGGTACTAACGATGACTCATTAATGTTACAGCCACTGGAGACTGTAGAAACCCAGTGTCAATCACAGAGATCTGCAACTGATACCAAAAGCCATGGTCCCTGAAAGACAATAGTAATTCTCAATACAGAGTGATGAAAATCTTTTGAACTCAACACCCTATCTGAAGGAGTCTTAGGTCTTTAGAAGAAAAGGTGCCTGTAATGATAATCTAGATGATTTTTTAAAGCTAGAAAACACTGGGACATACACCACACTTTGGTATCCCTTTAACAAAAAGCAACTCACAAAGCATCAAGAAATAGTGATACTGATAGCTGTAAGAATATTTGGGGAGTAACTAGAGTAGTGTACAAATGGATTAGTAGAGGGCCCCTGAATTGACAACTGTATACTTTGGCTTTGGAAATAGCGTTAACATACAAGAACCAATGAAAACAAATAAATACAAACCAGTTTAAACGAAGCATGCCAAGTGCCTTGTGTGAACTATGTATTCATAACTATTTTCCACTGAAAACACCATGCAGACCATCATCTGGTATCATTTCAAAGGAGTCTACGGGGTTTAGTGTCCCTCATGGCAAGGGGAGAAGACGGTGCCCACAAGATGGTGTTCATCTGGTCCCATCCCTGAGTATTCTTCTGGCATCTGCTTCTGATGACTCTGGATGATGGAATTAGTGTACTGTTCTTTCTGACAACCGGGCTTCATCTTGGTTCTCAGTGACATCTAAGAAGTGCTTGAAGTCTTGATATGTGTCAGTTCATTTTATCTATATAATAAATCATCCTAAACTTTCATGCTTTGAAACTATTTAGTGCATGATTCTGCTGGCCAGTTCCATGTCTTGGCCAGGCTCAAGAGATTTCATCAGGGCTTGTTCATGTACCTACTGTTAGTTAGCAGGTCAGTAAGGGCATCGTTGATCTCACCATTTACATGTCTTGTGGTTGATAGGGGCAAAAGGCATTGCTACCCCATATATCCTTTGTTGCCTGTTAGGCTAGCTGGGGTTTTTCTTATGGAAACTGGGTTCTAAAAGCAGATAGAGGACAAACTCCATTTGTAATTGCTTTCATATCATTGTCTACATGTTTCCTGATGTTCTACTGACTAACATAAGCATAGGAGTACACTGTCAAAGAGCATGAAGTGAAGAAATGAATTTTTTGGCCATTTTCATAATCAAGGATGTGCTAGGATTGCCATTTAATTACATACCCCAGTGCTGCAGTGCCCCACTCTCATATACTACCCAAGTGGATTCTAGGCAAACTGCTGGGGAAGACAGAAATTTCCTGTTTCTATTTGAGAATTAGTGTATTACCTCTAATTCTTTCTGCCTAGTTACTCCACTGTCTTTTGTTTCTGGGGGCAAGTGGGAAATGATCCCATCTCAGCTTTAGCGTTATCTTCTCTTTCAAAGAAGAACTCTTAGTTGCAGATGACAGTATCTACTAATTTAAGCATAACATATATATTAAAATACATAAGGCAGATACTCTGAGAAAATAAAGAATTGATCTAGATGTCACACTCCTAGGACCAAAGCATCAAGAAGAAATGCAACCTGGAAAGCCACACAGTTCAATCACAGACCCACCACTCGAGCTTACTGACATTGGATGCCAGAAACACTACCACAGCCTCAGCCCTTGTACTTTCCAAATGATCCTCTCTTCCCATATACAAACATTAGCTCATACCGCTGTTTCCACATTGGAGATGATGCTAAGAAACTGGGTCAAGTGCAGAACTCTAGAGGCAAGGGAATTTGAGATGTCAACTTCTTACATTTCCAGCTTCTATTTTAGAGGAAAGTAAGCTACAACGTGGCTGCAGTGAGCGTTAAGTGATCTAATCTGCAAGGCAGTAGACTCCCTTTATCTGTAGTTTGACTTTTCACAGTTTCAGTTACATACAGTCAACTGAAGCCTGAAATGTTTCAATGAAATTTTTTAGAAATAAAAAATTCACAAGTTTTAAGTAACATTTATTATAATAGATGGCTACAATTGCTCCATTTTATTAATTCTTGTTGTTAATCTCTTACTCTGTCTCATTTATAAATTAAACTTTATCATAAGTATGTATGTGTAGGAAAAACACGGCATATACAGAAACAAGTACTCTGAAGTTTCAAGAATCCACTGGGTGATCTTGGATGGTACCCTCTGCAGATAAGGAGGGAGCCAACTTGATCTACTGTAGTTTACTATTACAAACTCCAAGGCTAGAGACCTGAGATCAGGATGTATGCCTGACCAGCTCTCCCCCACATCCATCCCTCATACCCTTCCTACAACCTCCTAAGATTTCTATTCATGAAGTGATTGCCTTTCTACTTTTGCTCTTACATGTATTTGATCTATACATTTCTACTTTTTCTCAAGGGCACTGAAAAAAATGGTAGATGAGGCATTTGGGTTTGGGGGCTGGGGATGTAGCTCAGTGATATACCACTTGCCTGGCATGGGTGAGGCCCCAGGTTTAATCCCCAGCACCTCAAAAGAAAATCCCACGTGTAAATGATTTCTGAAGAAAGTGGTCTTGAGATAAATTGACGTTTCAAAAAGAAAGAACAGAACAAAGAGAGAGGAAAGTGGGAAAGGGCAAATAAGTTTGCAATTGTAGATGAAGTCTTAGTATCATGGTCTCAGCCTGATCTCGCAGGGCAACTCAGCATGGTGCCCCTGAGTTTGTACCAGTGAGAGACAAGGGGCTAGGTTTCAATGCGAATTCATTCTTCAGCTGTTGCTGACTAAGGGCTGCCACATGAGTGTATAAATTTCTACGGAGTTCCAGCCCTCTACACCTCTGGCCAAAGCTAACTTCAGGAGCCCAGTGGCATTCTTCCACCTGGTGCTTCGGAATGCAGTTGAACGGTGTCCAGTCTGTATTATCTTCTAGTTATCAATACCATGTAGCACTTGGCTTAGATTTTGATAAGTGTGACAGTATAATGGCTTGGCATTTGACACCCACCCGCTGGTGTGCCCTCCTGCTCTACTTCAGCTACATTTCCTAGGCATCCTTGAAATTAGAATAGTAAGTTTGATTTAAATTCAAGCCATCGGGGGCTGGGGATTTAGCTTAGTGTCACTGTGCCTGCCTTGCAAGTGCAAGGTTGTTAAATTCGATCCTTGGTACCAATAAATAAACCAACAAACAAATAAATAAATAAAATGTAAGCAACCTGGTTCATCCATGAAAAATTTGGAAGGTGCAAGCAAAGCAGATGCTGAGCTTCTGTTGTTTTTTACTGGTTTCGGTGGCAAGTATGGTTTTTCAGGCATTTGGTTTTCTTCTCTTTTTTTTTCATTGAGTTTATTGGTACTTTTTAGGTATACAGTGAAGTTACATTCATCACTGGGATCTTGTACCTTAACGTGATGTATCTTGGTTCTTATTTTTCCCCATTCCCCTGCCCTCCCTTCACCCCCTCACTATTCTCTATTTACAAAGACTTTGTTTCCATTTGTTCCTTTTCTCATATTTTTCTTTTCTCTATCCTTTCCACTTCCCCTACGCCTTTAGCCCTTTTCTTCCTATTTCATATTATCAATTATACAATTTGAAGCTTATTTACACTTTCAGTTTCTCACACCAGAGAAATTATTCAGTATTTACACATGTGTCCTATTTATTTCACAGTTTCTCACCAGAGAAATTATTCAGTATTTACACATGTGTCCTATTTATTTCACATAAGAGTATAACCTCAATGTGCATCCATTTAGCTATAAATGTCTCTAGTTTCTCATTCTTTATGGCTGAGTAGTACTCCATTTTATAGAAAAACCACAACATCCTTAGCCAGGTTCCAGTTGATGGGCAATTGAGCTGTTTCCAAGTTTTAGCTATTACGAACTGAGGCATTTGGTTTTCTGTGGCAGCATTATCAAAGGCCTCAAGACCCAGTCAAAAAGCTGAGAGAAAGATATAGGACATTTACTTTTCTTGTGTGGCTCACAGCAGGCATGACACAGCTCTGGAACGCCCGGAAGCAGTTTCCTGATCATGTTGGCCATGATGGTAACAACAACAACCTAATTTTCAAGCCAGGAGTTTCCTGCTCATGTGAGAGGCAATGGCTGTGTTGATGGCCAGGTTGGTTCTGTAGTCAGTCTGTGAAAGATGCTCCTGAAAGCTCATAGTAGAGTCCTTTTCTTCATCTGTTCCAACAACTATATAATGAATTCCTTCCTGTTTGACCTAAAAAGCAGTTTCTGTACAACTGATCCCTGATCTAATCGGTGTGCAATGGATATTAAAAAGTGAAATCAAACAAGTAGGGAGAAGAATGGTTGTTAGCAGGACCTGGAGTAAGGGTGATGGCTAAGAAAAGGGAAGATGTTAATGAAAGGAAACAAAGTTTCAGTTAGACAAGAGGAACAAGCTTTAGTGATCTACTGCACAGAATGCTGACCATAATAAATAATAATACATTCTACAATTCAGAATTACTAAAGGAATAGTTTTAGAATGTTTTTATCTCAAAACTATGTGAGGTTATAGATTTGCCAATTAGCTTGATTTTATTTTATAATGTAAAGATATATCAAAACATCACTTTGTACTTAATAAATATATAATATGTACAGCAGGGCATAGAGTGCATGCCCGTCATCCCAGCACTCTGAGACACTGAAGCAGGAAAACTGTAAATTCATACTCAGCTTGGGCAACTTAGTGAGGCCATGTCTCATAATTTCAGAAAGGAGGAAGGGAGCTGGTGCTATAGTTTAGTGCAAAAGCCCTGGGTTCAGTCCCCATCACCCAACTAAAAAAAAAAAAAAAAAAAAAAAACCTCATAATATTTGCAATTATTATTTGTCAATTAAAATTAAAATAGCACACTGAAAAGAATTGTATGAATTGAAAGTCTTTTTATCATTGGCTTTAATTAACATGATGACCAGACCAGCTGAAAAAGTTTTCAACTCAAAAATTCTGAGCTCGAAGACAAACATAAAGAAATGATGAGGAGAGAGAAAAGCTAATTGCCTTGTTTTGATCAGTGCATGCTGAAATTATGTGTTGAAATGTCATGCTAAACTCCATTAATAACCCGGGCATGGTGGCACATGTCTGTAATCCCAGCACTCTGGAGGCAGAGGCAGGAGGATCACTGTGAGTTCATGACCAGCCTAGGCTACATAGTGAGTTCTAGGTCAATCTCACCTACATAGTGAGACCCTGTCTCAAAAAAGCAAAAAATAAATTAAATAAAAAGAAATAAACTCCATGGTATATACACTTAATACATGTTAAGTATAATACATGTTTAATAAAAATATGTTTTAAAAAACTTGAAAACTGGCTATGTTTAATCTTTGCATTTCTACTAATAAAGTCCCACCTCATCTCCAACACTATACCTATAGATTCATCAGATCAATTAAAAATATAATAAATATATAAATATTGTAGTAAAATTATATTTTAATGTAACATCTCTGTTATATATAATTATTCTTTTAGGATACATTCTCAGAAATTAAATTACATCATAAATATTTTTCTTTCCATATGTTTATTTCATATTATTTCCTAGAGTTTTCAACTAACTTATCTTCTGCCCAAAATGTAAGTTTGCTTTCTAACATTCTTCCTTTGCACATTTTCCCAAGATAGAAATCCTTACAAAAATGGAGTTATTTTTTAGCAGGTTTGATGAATAAATGATAGTGTCCTATTGTTACCTCAAGGTGCATTGTTGCTTACTGAGATACTTGAAACTTTTACAATATTTATGTAACTAAATATATTTGCACTTGTGTTTAAAGTCTTCACAAACAGTTTGTGTGTATAGTAAAAAATCACCTATATTTTGCTTTAATTATATATCTAGAGAACAAACCTATGTAAATATATTTTTCTTAAATACATAGAAACTAAGTGTGGCCATAATTAAATTCCCTTCAATGATTTCAGCCGCAATAACATATATAATGTAATTGATTCTTTTGCACACTTTGGGCACCTAAACAGCAACTTGAAGTTTGAAATTCCTTCTACAAAAGAGAAAAGATGAATAAATACAATTATAAAACTTATTCCTAGGCTGAGGATGCAGCTCAGTTGTAGAGCACTTGCCTACCAGACGCAAGACCCTGGGTTCAATCCCCATACTGCAATAAACCAACCAACCAACAAATAAATAAATCCTCATTCCTACAAAATATCTCCTCAAGTTCCAGTTTTAATTTCAATTAAGATGTTGCGGGGCCGAGGATTTAGCTCAGTGTTCCGCTGACTTCTTCACAACCGCAAGAACCTGATTTCAATCCCTGGTACAAAAAAACAAAAACAAAAAAAAAGTTGAACATGGACAACTGGCCCCCTGAGATAAAATCAGTCTCTGAGAAAGACTGTCCAGGTATAGAGAAAACTATGAGAAATTCTTCAGAGATTCAGACTCCTGACATGAGTCTTCTCAGAAGTGAAATGAAGGCCATTCATGAACAGTGCAGAAGATGTAAGGAAAATGGACCGAGACTGACTAATTTCCAGGAGTCATTTCCTAACTGCACCCGAAAACTTCGGACCTGGTGTCTTCTCCAAATCTTCTCTGGTTGGGTAAGGAGGATTGTTGAAGGAAAAGTTTTGACATGAAGAAAAATCTTGGTAGAGATGGGTTTTTTTTGTTTGTTTGGTTGGTTGGTTTTTTTTTTGGTGACTCCGCCCAGACGCCCCAGATATGGCCCCCCGAAGGGCTGACATGCAGATCACGCCCTCTGGCGGATGACCCCTTCCAGCCCCCTTAGAAGCCACTGGGTCAATATGGCGGGTCCTCAACAGAAGCACAGAAGCGCAGGTTCCAAAGGGGGCTCTGCAGTTTTGGCTGTGTTTATTGATATGAGTATCAGCACAGAGGGACTTGGGGGCGGAGGTCCTGCAAGTCTCTGGATCCCAGGCTGGTAGGGCTTCTTAAGGGACATAGCCTCCCACCCCACCGTGACTCTTAATTCATTTAAACTAACACAGGTTGAGATCCAGTCTCTAATCCTTCCTCCCTAACCAGGGTTGGGAGGGTTACATTCCAAGACATATGAGCCAACAGGTCAAGACATCAAGGTATCTGAAGAGTAGGATCATTTCAGAAGAAAACCGCTTGAAAAGATTCCATCTTATGTTGAAAAAAATATCACATTACAGAGAATAATCACTTTTAAAATAAGAATAATAAACATAATATAACATATCTTCCTTTTGAGGGCACACCTACAGCAGCAAAGGAAAGCAAAAGTTGAAAGTGAAAGGTTAGAGGAAGTTGTATCATGCAAATACTAGGAGAAAACTAGTATCTATGTTAGTATCAGACAAAATAGATTTCTTAGAAGAAAGCATGATTAATGTGAGAGGTCAATACATAAGGATATATTTTTATTTGCCCCAAAATTTCTAACTGTGGATGAACCTAACAAAATCACCTCAGAACATGTACAGTTGAAATGGATAGAATTGCAAAAAAAGGGGGGATACATTGATGTCATTATAATAGATTTCAATTTACACTCACAATTATCAATCAACTAAAAGAACAAAATTCAGAAAGCGTGTAGGATATCTGAAAAACAAATTCAAAATTTGAGTTAATTGGCCTGTATAGAATTTTGCATCCAAAACTTTGAAGATATGCATTGTTTTTAAATGTATTTTATAATAAGAAAGAAAAAATTGAAATGTCCTGGCTCACAAAATGAACTTGAATAAATTTCTTTTTTTGTTTTGTTTTGGTTTTTTGAGGCAGGGTCTTACTATGTAGTTGAGACTGACCTGGAACTCACTATGTAGCTCAAGCTGGTCTGGAACTCACAGCGATCCTCTTGCCTCAGCCTCCCAAGTGCTGGGATTACAGGAGTGTGCCGCCATGCCCGGCTTGAACGCGAATAAATTTCAAAGCAGGGGTATGGGGAAAAAATGAGAACCAAGACCTGTTATGTAAAGTTACAGGATCCCAATAATGAATGCAACTGTACCATATACCTAAAAAGTACCAATAAACTCAATGAGAAAAAAATTGTTTACATTTCAAAACATAGGTATTGTACAGATTCTTCTCTCTGACAAATCAAATTAAAGTGACTAAAAATGATTAACACATATTTTCATTGCTGGAAGATGATTTTCCATGAGTTTCATGGATATTTCTTCCAGTCTTGTGAACAGAAGTACTGATTGACTTTTTGCCAGGTTATCGTTTTGAAGATATTTCTATAGCAGGCAGCCTTAGAAAAATGAGATAGTAATTCCTTCGAGAGCAAAGAGAAAGTGTGCTTGCTGAACAATATAAAAGATTTGAATTGTTTGGGCCTTGGGTTCCACTAGTGCAGCACAACCTCCTGCAAGTTCCACCTGCTGTCTCTGCATTACCCCGTAGGAACTGGGACTTGGAAACATGAAAATGCTGATAAAATGACTACTGCTAATATGTGTTTAAAAGTCTTCTGCTTCTGACCTAAAAGTCTCAAATCTTCTGTCATCATCCTTGAATGGTGAGAATAACTTGTTAGCTTCTTAGTATGGTAAAGTGTCAGATCCTTCCTGATAATCACTATGTATAATTCATATATTTTCTGAAACACTGCTAAGTAACTCATAAAGAGAATTTCATGTGAAAAATAATTATAATAATTGATATAAAAACTAAGGGATCTAGCCAGATATGGTGGTACATCTGTAATTCTAGCAACTTGGGGAACTGAGGCAGAAGAATCATATGTTCTGGGCCAGCCTGGGCAAAATAACAAGGCCCTGCCTTAAAATAAAAAGTAAAATTAGGTAAAATGTACCAATAACCTTAATAGAAAAAATCTTTTTAAATAAAGTAAAATGCAATAAAAAAGCAAACTGAGCTGGGCATACAGCTCAGTAGTAGAACACTTGCCTTGCATGTAAAAGCCCTGTGTTCAATCCTCAGCAGCACAAAAAGGGTGGTTTAGAAAAAGCAGTGCCTTGATGGAAATTTTAGAGTCATAAAGAGTACATTAAGAGAAAAAATTACAAATTAATTAGACATTTAAAGTGACCATTAGATTAACCCTAAAGAAAGCAGAAGGCACTAAAAATAGAGTATAAATCAATCAAGTAGAAAACAATGACACATAGAGAAGAGCAATGGAAAAAAACTGGCCCCTTAGGGGGAAAAACTTGCAAAATAGACATACTTCCAGCAAGAGAGAGAGAGAGAGAGAGAGAGAGAGAGAGAGAGAGAGAGAGAGATATCACCAAAACAAGCACCTAATTTATTTTTTAAATATATTTTCAAATAGCTTTATTTTATTTTTGATAAGAACACTGCATGAGACCTACACTTGGCACAACATTAAGTGTATATTTTTATTGATAATATATATAATATTATACATCAGATCACTAGAGATCATTCATCTTGTTTGACTGAAGTTTTATGTCCATTATTTAGTAACTCCCCATTTTCCCCACCACCCATTACCTAGCAACTATCATTCCACTCTTTGATTCTATGTATTGACTACTTTAGGTACTCATTTATGTGGAATGATGAAGTATTTGTCTTTCTATACTTGGTTTATTTCACATAGCATAATGTCCTGAAGGTTAGTCCATGAACAGAATTTCTTTGTTTGACAAATCTGAATAGTATTTAATTGTATAGATTGAAAAATTTTAACCAGTTATCTGTCTATGGGTACTTATCACAAGCACATGAGAATCAGGTATGTTTTCAGCTGAGAATAAGCAAAGCACAATCCGAAAGTTTATAAACAAAAGTTTCCATGTGTTTGATGCTATCAGTACAATAAGAAACAGTGGTCTAGGACAGTATGGAAGTGTAAGAGTAGCATCAGCATCCTGGATTCTTCTACTATCTGGGCTACTATCTTTGTGCAAAAATGATTGATCCTCCTATATGCATCTTCATTCTAGGTAGGAAGGAGAAAGTGGAAAAAGGAAGAGATTCATACCTCTATCAGGAATGAAAAAGCTTTTCCCAAAACCTACAATTTGCATGTCATTATTCAGGACTTGCTTAAAAAAGAGCTTCTCTTTAGCTTTAGTTTTGAAAATGAAAGTTTAGAAAAGCAATCTGGACACATCGCTGCCCATTGCAAAATCTGATTCTGATGTTGAAGAGAAGTAATTCATACTGGGTAGACAACTGACAATACCAGCAATAGGAAACTATCATCGTACTTACTGTTAATATATCACAAGCACCTAATTTAGAAAAAGCAGAGATTACAAAGATAGTGAAAACACATTGACAAGTTAACCAAAATGGACAAATTCCTAGAAAATGATAACTTACCAGAATTGATTTTGAAGCATATTATAAGGTTGAATAGTCCTGTTAGGATTAATGGAATTAAATCAATTACTTAAAATGTTTCTTTAAAGGAAAGAAGCTCAGAACACATCATCCCAATCTTATTCAGATTCTGCCAGGAAGACGCAAAAAGAAAAAAGGATTCCTCCTCTAATAAATGTATAAATCAAGCATATATCTGACATCAAGACTACATGAAGGCTAGTGGATGTAGTTCAGGGGTAAAAGCATGTGCATGTCACTCCGGGTACAAGCCCCAGTACCACAATTAATCAGTCGATCAATCTGTTTATCTATCTATCTATCTATCTATTTATCAGTAGCTAGTTACTAAAATCTATATAAAACAGAACAAAAAATGAGCATTACAATCCTATTTTGCATGTTAATAAAGACTTAAAAATTCAAGTGTTTATTAGAATATCAAATCCAACAATGAATTTAAAAGGCTACACTATAACTAAGGTGGCTTTATCCCATGTTTGTAAGGACGGTTTAATATTAGAAAATATCTATGACTTTAGTTCCTACATTAACACAATTATCTTGAAAATTCTTATTATTTAAAGGCAGAAAAGAAAAGTAATACAATTCAACATAATTTCTGTATAACAATGCTTAATAACTTTAGAATCAAGTTTCCTTAACTTGTTAAAGAATGTAATAATATTCTAACATATTATCCCAAATGAGAAAGCAATAAAATTATTCATATTAAAGCAAGAATAAAGCCAGATGTTGTGGTGCTTGCCTGTAATCCCAACTACTTGAGAAATGGAGTCAAGAGGATGGCAAGTTTTAGTTCAGTGTGAGTAACTTAGCAAGACCCTGTTTCAAAAATTTAGAGAGCACCCTAGGTTCAAATTAAAGCACGTAACGCAGGGTTCAATATTCAGTGTTAAAAGACTAAAAAACAGGGCAAGAATTTGTCAGTGATACACACTATCCCCACTTCTATTCAAAGGAGTCTCTAGCACAATAAGACAATCAAAAGAAATTACAAACACTAAAATGAAAAATAACAGAATGCCGGACATGGTGGCGCATGCCTGTAATCCCAGCACTCGGGAGGCTGAGGCAGGAGGATCGCTGTGAGTTCGAGACCAACCTAGGCTACATAGTAAGTTCCAGGTCTGTCTTAACTACATAGTGAGACCCTGTCTCAAAAAAAACAAAACAAAACAAAACAAAAAACCCCAGAAAACTGTGTAAATTATGTAATTATTTACATAGAAAAACAAAAACAATCTACCCAAAATTATTAAAATAGGAAAGTTTAGAAATTTAGCTGATACAAGCTAATTTTATAAAAGTCTATGACATATCTGAACGTCAGTAACAAATTATGAGGTAATTAACTTAAAGAGAGACATCTTGTGCCAGAGATTTAGCTATGTGTTACCGCACCTGCCTTGTAAGCACAAGGTCCTGAGTTTGATCCCTGGTATCCACCCTCCCCTAATAAAAAAGACATCTTGACATTGGTCTTCAGAACAACTTTTTATTTATGACACAAATTGAATACACAACAAATACAAAATAAATGAGAAGATTTGAATCAAACATAAAGAAAACAACAAATTAAAAGATAACTAACAGGGCCGGGGATTTAGCTCAGTGGTTCCGCTACCTGCTTTGCAAGCACAAGCACAAGGTCCCAAGTTCAATCCCCGGTTCCAAAAAAAAAAAAAGATAACTAACAAAATGGAAGAAATACTTGAAAATTGTATATCTGATAAGCAGTTAACTTCCAAAATATGTAAGAACTCACAGAATTCATTAGCAAGAAACAAATCAAACAGAAAGCAAAAAATTCAATTTCAAAATGGGAAAAAAGCCTGAATAAACTTTTCTCAAAAAAAAGCATATAAATAGTAAATAGGTTCTATTCTCTAGAAAACCCTGAAAAATATAGAAATATTAGGATAAAATTCCAAGTGCCTTCCTAAAAACAAGATACAAATTTATGGCTTCTTCTTGAGCTATTGTCCTACTGACATTATCAAAAAACACAATAAACTTGGTGTGAATGAACTGATTTTTTTGGTGTACCACTTGGAGATTAGTCTTTCTTTGCAGGTATTCACCCAATATCATTTCAATAACTTGTTTACCATTTTCTCTTGGTTAATCGCAAATTCCAAATGTATATTTTTTGGACATTAACTGTTTCACACCTAAAAAACAGAACATTTAGTTTCTCTGATCTTGATTTTTATTTATATGTTTGTGGTAGGCTGAAATAAGTTAGTTGTCATACTGGTAAAAATCTCATTCTATCTTGGATATTAATGTGCCTAAGTTTAGATATTAATTCATTGAAAGTGGCTTTGAATTCATATTGTGATGGTTAATCTTTTGACCATATTAGGGATTAAGCCCAGAGCCTTCACAGTGAGCTATAACCCCAGCCCTTTTTAAAAAAATTATTTTGAAACAGAGTCTTGTTAAATTGCTAAATTGTCCAAGCTGGGTTTGAACTCTCTGTCGTCCTGTTTCAGCCTCCCAGAGTGCTGGATTACAGGTGTGTACCTCCATGCTGTTAATCTTGGCTATCAACTTGATTGGCTTGAAAGACAACTAGGAGATCAGTAAAGTATACTTTTGGATATGTCTGAGTGGAACAGGGCCAGGATCTTGGTGACTATATCTGGTCCCCTGTCTGTTCCTCTCTGGAGCTCTCTCAGTTATCAATATGAACTTCTACTCCAGTCCTCCTACGGCACAGTTTCCCTATCATTTTAAAGAAGTAAGTCTTAAGTGTCTTTCAGATTTGGGGAGAGATGCTGCACTTTTAGCTATCTATACAGTTTTTACACAAGGGATATGGGTAAATTGGGCACTTTCTGATCCTATTTGGAAGACTGTAAATTATGGATCTGCGTAGAGCATTAGATTCTAGGCCACAACAATCTCGCACCAAACATGTTGAAAATTCTTGTTCCATGTCAGTCATTCACAGTTTAATACAAAATAAACTAGAAACCTGGCGGTTTAGAATGTAATCTAAGATTTCCACTCATTTAAAATCAGATTCACTTCTTTATAAAGTTAATCTATGTCCTATAATATGGAAAGTTATTTCATTTATTAATGAAAATGTCAGAGTTGAAATACTATTATTTTTCATCCACCAATGAATTGAATGGGACTAGGAAATGAGCATAAGTGTCTGCTATTATTTAAAAAGGAAGATTTTTATATGCATCCCAATTAAAGAACACAACACCCCCTAGTGGTGTCAAAGAGAGGAAACCTGGTCAAGTCTTTGCTTCCAGTTACCAGTTTTCAGAAAATACAGGGCACAAAGGACTATGTTAAAGTGCACCAGATGTGAAGTCCTGGGGTGGGGGGCGTCCTAGGTTCAAACCTTAGGATGGCCAAAAGCATTTTTAAAGGAACAAACAAAATGAAACAATCCAGACCAGAGGAAAAATGTGGGACAAATATGCTTGTTTCTGGGTTCCCCAAGAGATAAATCTTAAGGAAAATGAAGTGGTGAAGGGAAAAACTGTAGATAAAGAGACACACGAGACACATTAACTTATTTCTAAACTAGAATGTCACTGGAAGCACATTGGATAACAAGACCATCAAGAAAGGGAATGGTAATTTGCTTAAAAGTCAAGATAATTGTTATTTTTAGAGGAAAGAGACTGTAATGAGGGTGGGGAATGTACAGTGATTTCTGCAGTGTCTGACAAATTCTGTCTTTGTTCTTTTTTTCTATTTCTTTATTCTGTTAGAATAAGGAGTCAAGTGCATTTCATACGTTGCAATTGGTCAATATGTCTTCTAAATATCTTTTAACCACATTCTTCCTTGTTTCTTTTCCCTATAGCTTATTTATGAAGGAACTTAGTCACTGCTTTTGTCCTGTAGAATTTCTGATATTCTGCTGATTGTGTTCCCAGGGTATGATTTAATATGCTTTTCTGTTTTCTATATTTCTTTCAAATTAGTCATTAAATCTGGAGGGTTGTTTAGATGCAGGTTGCTTTTTATTTTCTTCAATAAGAATTTATCAGTAGTATTGTGTCCTTCCTTGAGAAGGTATATAATGAAAAGGAGGTTGTCTAACATTTCCTTGAGAACATATTCTTCTAACTGCTAAGTAGCATATAAGTTGTTTAAAATACTGAAGTGTGTAAATATTTACCAAAAGATTCCTCTGATTCCCTTTTTAATAGATACTTCTACAAGACTAAAAGGAGGCAGTACATTATCACTGCGATACTTGGGAATGTTTTGCCATATTTGAGTGTTGCAAAATTAGAGCCCTCTGGTCTTTGTTTTGTTGCTGATTATAATTTATTGAACTAAAAATCAGAACTCCATTAAAAGACGTTTTTTCCAGAAGCTGAGATTTTCCAATACCTAAAAATAGAAATTTTAAATTAAATAGTGTCCACTATTTGTGCTAATATCATTCCATTTTTTCAATTCCTTCTTTTTTTTTTCAGACACGTTTCCAGTCTTTATTGTTTGCAAGTTTTGTTTTCAGTATTCACAGTTTTCCAGGGATTTTACACAAAATGCAACCAAATTTGAAGGGGCTAATTTACATACAAGTTTAATATTATTGTAAGTTACTTAGGATGATTTAAAAAATCGTTTTTTAAGGGCACAAATATTTTAAAAGTAGGCTGAAAAGAAGAGGAGAAAATTCATACTGCTATATTAAAGTATTTTCAGATTCCAATGTCAGCTTCATCACAAACATTTCATAGTTAGCTTATTTTGTGTGTTAAAATATTTAAAAATATTTATAATATTTAGATTTCTCATTTCAATTGTAGACTATTATTTCTTTTCTGGATAGAGTTATGAATTATGTATTCACTATGACCTAGTACAAACATCTTTTGGATTTATACATTTCTCATTGTAGTGAGAACATTGTTTTCAACCATGATATTGTGCTCTAACAAAATTTGCAACCATTTTATACTCTCAAAAGTAAAAACTTTTACTTAAAGTTTAACTTTTAATTAAATTTTCAATGTTGTTGACATTAGTGTCACATTTTATCTTCAGTGGAATGCACACTCAAAAGCTTCATATTAATTACATAAACTTAGGAAAAAGAACAATTACAGCAATACCTATTTTCTTCTTGAAGTATCTGGGCCTATTTATTTTCATGAGAAATTCCTCTTATTTTCACAACACAAGTATCTTTATAGCTATTGCATTAGCTTTTATATACACGCCCAGAAAACTTCAAAGTGAAAATTAACAAAATTAAGTTTGAGTGAATATTTCATCTCAGTGAAAAGTGTAGTGTAATATACCTTCAATCTCCTTCAGGTACACTTTTTCAATAACAGCAAAATTTGAAGTAGATGCTAATGATTCTGTAACAGATTTCTGTTTTCAGGTAGTCAGTAATACTAGTATGATCCCCATGGCTGATGACAAGTGTTGATAAGTGTCTTCTCAAATGTTGCACATTCACCATCTTTTCCTGAGAAATGAAAATCTAGTTCTAAATTATATTAATACACTCTCTCATACAAGTTTAGCACAAAATAAACACATTATGTAATAATACATATGCAGAGGGCTCAGTTGTGGAGTATTTGCCTAGTATGCATGAGGCCTTGGGTTTTACCGCCAGCAAAATACACACACACACACACACACACACACACACAGTATGTGTATATATAATATATATGTATATATTTCACAGTGTGCAATGAATGAAAGTTGTGTCAATAAGATTTAAGAATTCCTTTGATTTCTTTTTCCCATACATTTCTCGTACACACTTCATTTAAAGTTTACAAGATGTTTCACCAACACCACTGTCAGTCCGGTAGCACTGTGTGTTGGGGGAGTGTCTCTCATATGTACATCTAGAAGTCGGATTACTTTGGTCACACTCTATGTAATTTTTCAACTTAAGGAGTTAAATCCATTTCCAACACCAATATATAAGACAACTTGTCAATCCACATCCTCAGAAAACATCTAAAAAATGAAATATTTTGACAACTGGATATATACAAAATTATATTTAATTTAGGCCTTACCATATTTTCCAAACCACCAATGAAGCTGAGAAATCTCATGTGTTTAATAGCTATCTGTGTTTCCCCTTCTGTGAAATGCTTATACATGCCTTTAACTCATTTTCCCCCTTTTTAAAACCTACACTTTAATTTTTTGGATAGTTTCTCATTCACAGTAAAACTGAGTGGAAAGTACAGGTTGTTTCCCTATACCACCAACACACACATGAAACCTATCCACTATCAATATCCTATGCCAGAGTGGTACATGTATTACAAAAGATGAACTTGCATTGACTCAGTGATATCACCCGAAGTCCACAGCTTGTATTAAGCTTCATTCTATGAATATTGGCAAATATATAGCATGTATCCACCATTGTAACATCATAAAGATATTTTTCATTGCCTAAAAAATCTTTGTGCTCTGCCTATGCATCCCCCCAACCCAATCCTTGGCAACCAATGATCTCAGCTGTCTCCAGAGTTTGTCCTTTTATGGATTGTCACATAGTTGGAGTCATGCAATATGTAACTTTTTCAGATTGGCTTCTCAGTAGTATACATTTAGGTTTCACCTATACATTCGCATGGCTTGATAGATTATTTCTAGCACTGAAAAATGTTCCATTGTGTATTTATGCCATAATTTATTGATCCATTTGCTTACTGAAGGACATCTTGGTAGCTTCCAAGGTTTAGAAATTATAAATAAAACTGCTAGAAATATCCATGTGCAGGTTTGGGGGTGGATATGTTTTCATTTCCTTAGGGTAAATATCAAAGAGTGTAATTGTTATATCACATGGCAAGAGTATGTTTAGATGCCTAAGAAATTGACAAACTGTCTTGTAAAGTGGCCATATCAGGGCCACAGATTTGGCCCAGTGTCACCACGCCTGCCTCCCCACTGTGAGGTCCTGAGTTCGATTCCTGCCACCGTCGAGTGGGCATATCATCTTTCATCCCCACTAGCAATGAATGAGAATTCCTGTTCCTTCCCTTCCTCTCCAGCATTTGGCTACCAGTGTTTTGGATTTTGGTCATTCCAACAGATGTGATATGGTGTTTCATTGTGGCTTTAATTTACAGTTCCCTAATGAGATACAATATGGAGCATCTTTTCTTCTGCTTATTTCCTATCTGTGTATCTTTTAGTAAGGTGTAGATTCAGATCTTTTGTTCATTTTTCAATGTGTTTTTTTATATTGCTGAATTTAAAGTACCCTGTATATTTTGGATGACAGTCCTTTATCAGGTGTTTTCCAGGACTGTTTTCTCTAAGTTTATGGATTGTCTTCTCATTAGGTTGGCAGCATCTTTCTCAGAACTGAAAAATATAATTTTAATGAGGTGCAGCCTACTGGTATTTTATGACAGATAATGACATTGGTGTTGAATTTTAAATATTATCACCTTATCCAAGATTACCTTGATTTTCAAGGTTTTCTGTGTTATATTCTATCAATTTTATAGTTTTTGTTATACAGTTAGGCCCATGACCCATTTTGAGATAATTTTTGTGAAAGGTGTTAGACCTGTGTGTGCAATCGTGTTTTTACATGCAGATGTCTAGTTCTTCCAGCACTGACTTTGAAAAACTCTTTTATTCATTATATTAGCTTTGCTCTTCTGTCAAAAATCAGTTGATTATATTAATCCAGGTATTACTGACAAAATAATATAAGCTTATTGTACAATTATGCAATCACATCCATTTAAGACATACATGATTATTTGATATACATGTATACTGGAATGATTACCAAAATCAAGTTAATAACACATCTATCATCGCACATAGTTATCATTTTTTTGTGCTGGAAATACTTTTTGCTTGCTTAGCAAATTATAGGCATATAATAGAGCGCATTGCTGTACATTAGATCCCCAGAATTCATTTCTCTTACATCACCGAAAATTTGGATCCTTTTTTCAACAACTCTCCATTTCCTTCTTGTTCAACTTCCCACCCCAGCAATCACAATTCTATGTTCTCCTTTGACTATTTTAGATTCCACATGCAACTGAGATAATGTAGTACTTGTATTTCTGTACTTACCTCAAGATGTATCTGTGTTGTCACAAATAACAGGGCCTCCTTTTCTGGAAGTGAGGGATAAAACATAAGTGTAATGATCTTTATTCATTTAGGTCATTTCCACTTGACTATTGTGACTACTGCTCCAGTGAATGTGGAAGGGCAGAGGGGTTTTTGTTTTGGTTTGTTTTGAGACAGTGGTTTTATTTATTTTGCATATATACCCAAAGTAGAATTTTTGAATCATATGGTAATTCTTTTTTTTTAAAGAATCTCATAAAGTTTTCTATAATGGTTATGTCTTTTTACATTCCCATCGATGATGTACAAGAGGTCTCCTTTAGCCACATCCTCACTAACACTCGTTTTCATTTTTGTCTTTTTGAGAGAAGCCATGTTAACAGGTATGAGGGAATATTTCATTGTGATTTTGATTTGCAGTTCTCTCATGGTTAGGAACGTTGACTGTCTTTCCATTTACCTGTTCATCATTTGTATGCTTTCTTTTGAGAAAAGTTTATTCAGGCTCTTTGTCCCTTTGAAAGCTGGATTATTTGTGTTTTGTCTGCTGTTGTTCCTTGCTTTGGAATTGTGAGAGTTCATACATATTTTGGATATTAATTCTTTGTCAGATATATGATTTCCAAATATTTTATCCCATTTTAAGTGTTTTACTGTTTTTATTTTTTTGCTGTGCAAAAACTTGTAAATTGTGTATGCTTTTGGTGTCATATTCAAAAAATTATTTCCAAGACCAACATCAAGAAGCCACCTTGGGCAACTTGGTGACACTGTCTCAAAACACAAAACTTAAAAGTGCTGGGCATGTAGATCACTTGTAGAGTTCCCCTGGGTTCAAGCCTAGTGTTGCAAAATAAAAAAAAAATTATAATTTAAAAGAATGATATATCCTGTAACACTGAATGACTAAAGAAGAAAAAGAAGTTCATTTATTTGGTGTGAACATTCTGTCCTCTGAGAGACATACAGCTTATAAGGAAGCAATGTTTCTCCAGTACTGATATTTAACTGTGTAGGCCTCCTTTTCCATCCCAGAGAAAGCTAGAATAGTAGAATGGGGGTCTCGGGACAACCTCTTCAGAGTGCATGTGATGCAAATCTTTTATAGTACTCTTTCCTAGGGAAATACGTATAGTTAAGTGATAAAAGTAAAGATAATATGATTTGTTTAAACATATAAATCACTTTTATGTAAGTATAGTTTTATAAGCCTTGCTAGAAGGGAAACTGAAAGGCAAGCATGCTGCTAGAAATAGAGCCCAGGGCCTCACAAATACCCGGCAAGTACTCTACCCCTGAGCTACATTGTCACCCCCATCACTTGAATTTTTCCTACGATATAAAGAATCAACTTTTTATTAGCATATTATCGAATGAAATGTACACATATTTTTGAAATTTCAGATATTAGCATTTCACCAAATAGAGTGGGACAAAGTCATGGAGGGTGCGAAAGTAGAGAGGAAAAAAATGAAAGAATGTGAAGGAGAAGAAAAGAGATAGTTGAGTTTGAAGCCAGCTTAGGCTACACAGTGAGTTCAAGGGCAGCCTTAACTACACTGTCTCATAAAACCAAATAAGGAGAGACAACATGGCTGATTTAGAGGAGGCAATGCATTGGAGAAGCTCAGGAGAAAGCCACTGAGAAGGAAGGTATTTGGAAGGTGGGTGTGGTGATTAACTGATAAATTGTCAATTTGGGTGGGGAACGCCCAGCTGAATTGAGTCAACATGGTTCTGCGCATGGAAGGCCTACTTTAAGGAAGATTGTTGTCGGAATGGTATAAAAGGAGAACAGGATGGAAGGATTCCAGCTGATCTCTCTTGGAGGCGCTTCATCGCAGCTGCTTTCTTTGGAAGTGTTTTAGCGGTTCTTCTTCAAGACAGCTTTGGCTGTTTTGTTTCTTCAGGAGAGCTTCAATTCTAGTCTTCATCTAGGACGTTGTCTCCTGACTTCGAGTGCAGATCCCTCAGTCTCTGGCACAAACCTTTCAGCATCTAGCCCTGATCCTTGGGCCTTGCTGGCACAGATCCTTCAGCCTCCGATCTCAGATCCTTTGGCCTCCTGATATGGACTTGCAAGGAATATTGCCATGGACTCCACGCCTTCAACTGCATCCTTCGGGGCTCCAGCATGCAGACAGATATTATTCATTCTACATCTGACTCTACTAAGCATTGACTAAGACAGTGGGACAGAGGCTTTCATGCTGAAATAGAACATTAATAAGGAAAGCTGATAGATACATAGATCAAGTCATACAAATGGACAATAAAAAAGGGAAGTAGCACCCCGGCCAGTCCTTGCTTCCTGCCCCATTGGGGAGCCGCCATCTTGGATAGTGAGGGAAAATCTATTGCTGCAGAGACCAGATTCCTGGGGCACAGTTTGTGTTCATTGTCCTCACATGTATACCCTCCCCTTCCAAATACTGGGGAAAGCAGCATTGCTGTATTCTCTACTCTAGCACATATGGTAGACTGGGCCAGCCCCCAACCAGACTCAAGCCAGAGAGAGGATATATAGGCAAAGGGCTTGCTAGCTGAGTTAGAGCAGCGCATGAGCTTTACTCATGCAGACAACTGACCAATTCACTGGAGTGTACACACACAATCCTAGTACTCCACACGAGGCTAAATGGACCCCTTGTCCCCAGGGCCTGCCAGTGAAAGACAAGCATGCACAAAGCAACTGGAAGCATCTCTGTGAACTGCAAGTTAGCTGAGATGTAGGCAGTGCGACCGAATAGCCTATCGTGAGTCCTGCATGTTAATGGACTGTGGAGTCACAACCACTTGCCCCAAACACAGACTGAGCCACAGACAGAGTTGGCTGTATTCCTGCTGTGTACTCCAGCATGCCATGTCTGCCACATGAGTATACACCTGTATGTGGGGAACACTGCATTGGGGTAACCTGCAACCAGACTGCAATGGAGAATTATGCAAAATCATGGGGACTCTGTGACAACGCAGTTGAGAAGGAATTGCAACCACTGGCCTTCCTTGCAGAACCTCTATGAATGCTCATTGTGGACTAGGGACCCCAAGCAGAGTGGCAGGGTCTGTGGAACCAAGCAGGTGGGTACACACAACATGAAGAAACTGTAGCAAGAAGAGAGTAAGAACCTAGTGTCATGCCAGTCTTTGCCATCTCCCAGGCTTTCCAGCAAAGAGGTTTACATGTGAAACACATGTACATTCTCTCGTTGGAGTGTTTAAACTGAGTTCTTGTCGGATATCTTCAGAGGTTTTTTTTTTTTATTGTATTATTTGGTTTGGTTTGGTATTGTTTGATTGTTTTTTGTGTTTTGTTTGTTTTCAGGATTTTTTAAAATTTGGATTTTACTTCTATTTGTTTTGATGTTGTTGGTTTCTGGGTTCTCTCCCTCTTCTCATTTTTCTATATAGTTTCTTTACCTCGAGATCCCACAGAAATTCTATTTCTTAACTCTTTTTAAAAAAATAACTACATTAAGTCCTCCTTTTGTTTCTAATTTTCTGTATCCTGCTCTCTCTCTCTCTCTCTCTCTCTCCCTCTCTCTCCCCCTCTCTCCACTTCTCCTGTATCAAGCTACTATTCTCTCCATATTATTATTTTGAATCTTCTGCATCACACCTAACCCCCTTCCTACCCAATTTTTTCTACTCCTGTATTGCTATTTTTTATTTTTATTTTATACTTATTGGTGGAGTTTGGAGTTCTGCCACCCATTTGTTGTTCCTCCTTGCTTTATGTTACTTTGACTTATTTGTTAAGATCTCTCTCTCTCTCTCTCTCTCTCTCTCTCTCTCTCTCTCTCTCTCTCTCTCTCCCTTTACTTTTTGGGACTGAATTTCTGACTCTGAACCAAGACTTAATTCTGACTCTGACTTAAGAACGAACTTAAGTCATTCTTAAATTTTCCAGGTCTTCTTGGGGTTGTGTCACAGTTGTGGACTCTCATACAATTCCAAGGAATGATGGTGAGCAAGGAAGGAGTGCATGGATGACCTTCAAGTCCCAGGATTCTGGCCATCAGTGGACACATGTCACCATAGGTCACTGCCAAAAACCTCACTGAATCCCGTTAGATCCTCAGGGGTCTGCAGCTTTTAGATTACAGATGGAACTCAGGGATTTTTTTCCAGGACTTTCTTTGGCCCTGTTTGTCACAAGTCAAACCATGCTGTCCCCCAGATGTGGGGAGGGGGGCCAGGGAACTGTCAGCAGGTCCAAATTCTTGGTATTCTAGGACCAGAGACTACTTTCTTTTCTCTAACCCACAACATTTAGCTTACTTAAGAATATAGTCTGATAAAGCAAAACATTCTTCTGATTATTTTCTACTGTACTGACAGCAAAAAAATCTTTTAATTTGGCTTGCAATTTGAGCTGAAATATTCACTCCTCATATATTGATCTTTGCTTCTATTTTTCTTTTCTTTTTCTTTCTTTTTCTTTCTTTTTATACATTTGTGGCAATAGTGGCATTTAATACTGAAAAAGACCATGCAGTGTGACAAGTCTTCAGAGAGTGGTGCTGAACCAGTCTCATAAAGGACCCTAAAACTTGATGCAGTAGCATAATAAATCAGTATATTTACATTTAGGTTTATCCTGAAAACACAGGGAAAGTTCAAGCCCTGAGGCCATCCAGACTTCTGTTCTTACTCCATCTGGTCTTGCCTCCCTTACTTTCTTTCTCTTGCTTAAATCTTTCCCCTCCCTTCTCCCTGACCTTGCTTTCCTTCTTTTATTTTCTCCCTTTCTTTTTTTTCTCCATTTTTCTCTCCACTCTCCTTACCACATGTCCATCTATCCCTCCAAGTCCCCATTCTGTTTCCCCCAGACAGGCTTCAGCCCTGCATCCTTCAGGCTCACCCTCAGATTTTAAGGCAGAAGGCAAGAAAAGCCCTCAGCCCAGGGAGTACTTACTGGTGTTCTTGTCACAGATTTTTTCAGGTCTGCACTGGGGAACTTGTTACACTTCCCCAATTTCTGGACTCCTGACTTGAGCAAGATGTCCTGGGTCAGGGAACTGAAAGCCCCACCTACACTCATGCTAGATTTGGCACATGTCTCAAAAAACCAAATTCTACTCTCTGGAGCCAACTTATCAGCCTACTCATTCTTCTTGGCCTCCCTGTTACTCTTGTTCCCCAGCAAGAAGTGCTCCACCACAGCTGAGGCATTCCCTCTGATGCTTTTCATCCAGTTCTGAATATTCTCAAAGGATTTCTCATCTGTGATGTCATATACTAAAATAATGGCTTTGACTCCACAGAAATAGGCAGCAGTTATTGTCTTGAATAGCTCTTGGCCAGCCTTGTCCCAGACTTGCAGTTTGATCTTCCCCTCTGTCTATGATGCAGATCTTGAAATCAATTCCCATGGTAGAGATGTAGGTGGTGTTCAAGTTGTCCTCTACAAAATGAGTAATCAGACAAGTATTGAGTCCCAAATTAGCAGCAGCTTAAAGAAGTGATCTTAGGCTTTGGCCATTGTGGACACTGAGGCCAGAGGATGGGATGGGGAAGTGCCCAGTGTGAGAATGGACAGGCTTCCAGGGGCTGAGCCAGAACCCCCATTTCTATTTTTCAAAAGAAGAAAAAGTTAATTATGCTCTGTGAAAATAGAAATTTTTATAAATTACATAATTAAAAAACAAACTGGCAAAAACCATTCACACATTTGCCTTGTTTTCTTTTTTCCAGGCTTCTGCTAGCCAAATTCAGGAAATCACAAAAGCTGCTTTAATAAGTGTTCCCCACAGGTTTCAAGTAAAACATTGAGAGGATCTCTACTTAACCTCATTTTTTGCAACACATCACTTGTTCCTGACAAGACATAGTGTGCAAAAAGACGGAACTAAGGGTTTTGCTAAGGAATAGAGGTTTCATTGTTAAACGTGCATTGTCCATGCATCAAGACCACTCTAAAATTGAGACCAAGTCAAGGTCAAAACTGGGGTTGACTACTGAAGTCCATACTGAAGCAACTCCAACCCTATTTGTACCACACCTCCCAAGTACTAGGGGAGGTTTTAGTCATGATCCTACAAGGACTAGGGAACAATAATTAATTGGTTCCTCATACTGGGTTGCAGACACCCATATCATACTTTTTTTTTTTTTGAACCCGGATCAAACTCAGGACCTTGTGTTTGCGAGGCAGGTTTGGTGACACTGAGTTAAATCCCCAGCTTTCATAATTTTCTAATGAAAACATGCACTTTATCATAACAGCAGCCAGCTGTGCATCTCAGTAGCTGAACTAAGGGAACATAAGAAGCAATCTTTGTGTTCATCCAGTTTATACAACAAACGGCAAGGTATATACTCGTGTGTCAAAGTGTAAATGGATGAGTTTTACCCATGGTATGCATCTTGTTACAGTTTTTTGTACTTATTTGAGTAGTCAAAAATGCTATGGAATGTCATGTATACCTAAATGATCCAGTGTTAGAACTAGGTTGGAAAATTATTATGTTCTTGCTAGAGGTGAAACCTATTGGGTGGAATGCCAGAACTGCAATTCAATGTTGAAAATTGTTTGTAAAGGATGATATACCAAAAGATGTTTGAAATACACTAATAATGAACAAAATTCAAGAAAACATTCTATATGCATCAATAGTGATACTCACAAACATATTTATCATGACACCTCACTATCTAAACTAAAAGCCTTCATAGCAGGACTTTATCATTCTAATCATCAGAATCTAAAGGATTTGTGGAGAAGTAACAGGTGTGGCATTAAGATTTTTAGAACTATAAGGACACTCATGAGATTTGGTTTCCTTCAAAATTGAGTACATTTTGACATCAAAAAGATCCACCAAAAAAAGAAAAAAATTTGACAGTTTGGCTGCTCTTCATTTATTTGTTGAAAGCTTTATTTTGAACTATCAAGCAATGTATTCACCATCTGAATGGATAACAATTGAACAATTTGCGTCATTTTGTGGTTGTTGAAGTGTTCAGCAATATATGCCAAGAAAACCTTGCAAAATTGTAAAAAAATACACACACACACACACACACACACACACACACACACACACACACACCCTGGTAGATGCAAAGACCCTTTCTACCTTGAATTTAGAAATTTAACCTGAAATTCAGCCACCAGGTCTTTCCTCATGCAGTAATAAACCATATGACTCTGTGAAAAGACTTGTTGTACCTATTTCAAAAAGTAACCCAGAATCAGAGGCCCACTCCATAGCATCAGTGAGTGTGCACAGATCCTGAGGAGCAGTGTTGTGTTCCAGACCAGCACAGCTGCAGGCAGATCCCAGCCAGGGATCCACCATGACCCCAGAGGCTGGGGCAAGCCTATCCAGCCAAGGCCCACCCAGGAAAGAGCTGCAGAGGTGCAAAAGCTTCAGTCAGAGGCCTGCCCCATAGCATTGGTGAGTGTGCACTGATCCTGGGGAGAAGCAATGTGGACCAGACCAGTGGGGCTGCAGGCAGATCACAGCAAGGGATCTGCCCCATCCCCAGAGGCTTGGGCAAGCCCACCCAGCCTAGGCCCACCCAGGAAAGAGCTGCAAAGGCACAACAGCTTCAGTCAGAGGCCCGCCCCATACCATCTGTGATTTGAACCCAAGAATTGGTGTACTGGTGAGCAGCAGAACAAAAGCCTCTTGGTGGCTTGGTGAGAACTGCAGAGCACTGGGTGAGCAAAAAGTTGTCTCAATAAAGGCACAGCAGGCTGCATCTGTGAAATGAGAAGACACAGAAACAAGTCCCCATACCAGACTTCCAGATCACCTAGGCAACCCCAAAGGGAAACGAGATGAAACAATCTGAAACTCAACCTCCTGGACACTCTGAACTGGCAACAAGAGAGGATTTGGAAAAAATGACATCACAAAAAATTTATCAGATAACAGCTGAGATTGTGCCCATAGGGCAAGATGTGATAAATCTAGAGTGGACACAGATTTAAAAAAAATAGAGGAGCTAAGGGACATGGCTGAATCCCAACATAGTAAACAAATAGAACCCATAAAACAGATGCAAACAGATTTCCAGGAGATTAAAAACTCCATTGAAAGTTTACACACCAGAATGAGTCAATGCAAAGATAGAATTTCAGATATAAAGACAGGATTTCAATAAGTGAACAGGAAAAGAAAAATTTCTTAAAAATAGTAAAGGACCATGAGAAATCAATCCAACAGCTGCTAGATGATACAAAGAAGAATAATATAAGACTGACTGGAGTAAATGAAATAGGAGAGAGTGCAGAGAGTGTTAAAAAACTATTCACAGAAGTAATGGCAGAAAACTTCCCAAGTAGGGGAAAACAATTTGACATACAGATAAGTGAGGCATATAGGGCTCCAACTAGCCATGATAAAAAAAAATCTACACATGGGCATATAATAGCTAGGATTTCAGAAACCCAACAGAAGAACAAAATTATATAACCAGTCAGAGAAAAGAAACAAATCATACAAAGGGAAAGCTTATCAGAAACACAGCAGACTTCTCAACACCAACCCCCAAGGTAAGAAGAGCTTGGACTGATGTATTTCAAGTCCTAAAGGAAAATAGCCTCCAACCCAGACTGATGTATCCTGCAAAACTATCTCTCAAAACTGATGGAGAAATAAGATACTGTAGGAACTTCATGAATACCAAACCAGCATTCCAAAAATTTTTAAACAATATTCTAAGAAATGACAATGAGGATAAAATCCCAGGAAATCCAGCAGAAGGAATCCATGAGGCATGACAAGAAATTAAATGCAAAGGGGGAGAATCCAACACAAAGAAAAAGACATGACAAGGATAAGTCAACACATATTGGTTATAGCCATCAATGTTAATGGTCTCAATTCACCAATCAAAAGAAATGGTTTGGCAGAATGGGTCAAGAAGCAAGATCCAACAATATACTGCTTATAAGAAACACATTTAAAAGAAACTCATAGACTAAAAGTTAAAGGGTGGAAAACAATACTCCATGTGACAGGAATCTGGAAAAAAGCAGGAATACCTATCCTCTTCACAGATTACATGGATTTCAAACCAGCGCTGATCAAGAGAAACAAAGAAGGACACTACATCCTTGTAAAGGGAACAATCCAAGAGGAGGAGAGGACAATCATAAATATATATGCACCAAACACTAGTGTGCCCAACTATATAAAACAAATACTAATGGAAATGAAAAATCAAATAAGCACTAACAAAATAGTAATAGGGAACCTCAACACACCACTGTCACAAATAGACAGATCAACGAGACAAAATAAACAATGAAATATTATAACACAATCAGACTCTTAAACAATTGAACTTAACAGATATTTACAGAGTGTCCCACCCTACAAAATCAGTATACACATTCTTCTCAGCTGCACATGGGTCATTCTCCAAAGTAGACTACATATTCACTCATAGAACATGTCTAAGTAAGTGAAAAGGAACTGAAGTTATCCCCTGTATATTATCAGACTATAGTGTGATGAAATTGGAGATCAATAGTAAAAGAAACTGCAAGAATTTCACAAGCACATGGAAATTGAACATACACTCCTGAATAATCACTGGGTCACAGAGGAAATTAAAGAAGATATCAGAAAATTTCTATAATTAAATGAAAATGAAAATACAACATATAGGAATCTATGGGATCCAGTGAAAACAGTCTTATGAGGGAAATACATAGCACTGAATATGCATATTAGGAAAACAGAGTGAGCACAATTAGCCTGATGCTGAACCTCAAGCTTATAGAAAAAGAAGAGCAGGACAAACTAAAACATCATACAAGTGAGGAAATTATAAAGATCAGAGCAGAAATTAACACAATGGAGATTTCAAAAACGGTACAAAAAAATCAACGAAGCCAAGAGTTTGTTCTTCAAAAGAAAAATAAAATTGACAAACCCTTAGCCAACCTTATCAAAAAAAGGAAAGTAAAGGCCCAAATCCATATAATTAGGAATGAAAAAGGTGAAATTACAAAGGACCCAGCAGAAATCCAGAGGATCTCTTGTGTTAAATGAAACTGAATTAAAATTCAGCTCTGTCATCTACTATGTGCCCTTGGATGAATGATTTAATTTCTCTCAGCCCAGCTCATTCTTCTGTAAAATGGGGATGATAATAGATGTTCTCACAAAAGCCACTGATTATTGTGTAGCAGATGACTTTGAATCATGGAGAAGATTAGAACCATAATAGTTTGTGCCTGATGGTTACTTTTTAAATCCCAATGTAATTATATTCTTGGATATTCATTATTTGCTTACTGCCATCTTTGACAGCTAAATTGGTTAGTGTTTCATGCCCTGTGATTGTTTTTTTGTTTTATTTATTTATTTTTTTGTATCAGGGATTGAACTCAGGACCTTACGCTTGAAGGACTGGTGGTGGAACCACTGAGCTAAATCCTTCACCCTGCCCTGTGATTTTTTTTTTTGCCCGCCACTTCACAGTGGTTGTAGATAACAGGTAGTAGTTCCTAGGAGAGTTTATTTATGAAACTACCTGTAAATAAGTTAGCTGTGAAATATCCAAAAGGTTTGGTTCTTTCATAGGTTGATTTAGAATAACAGATGTGTAGTAAAAATATACATTTATTAGTAATTATTTTGATCATTAAAAAACAAACCTGGACCTTTCTGGGAGGGAAACATATGAAAACAGAGTCCCAAGAAGGAGACAGTAATACTACTTCAGCACTATACCTGCAGTGGATGGTTATTCAGACATGATAGAATGGGTAACCTACATGTTTCATTATACAAAGACATTCTCAATCTTGAAGGAATACTTTTGAGACTTTATTTATTAGTGCTAATTCTTTAAACTGCCTTTTTGTTGAGCTCAATGATAGGGCTCTGATTTGTATTGAAATTATAAGCTCTCACTGGTATATTATTTTACTGGAGGGTATCATATGTCTGAAGAAGAGCATGTGTATCTAGGTAAGAGATGCTACCTTCGTAGTATGTGAAGAATGTCTGTACCTGCATTTAGTGGCATGATCCTTTGTGATCCTTCTAGCATACTGTACTTGGTTTCTATATTACTGCGCTCCTTCTCAGTCTCTAAAAAAATTAGTTAATCCATTTCAGAAATTCTAATTTTAGGGTATGTTAATTTCCATCATGTCTTAACTAAACAGTCTTTTCCCAGATGTCCTAATATTTTCTTTGTCATGAAACACCTGGATTTGAAGCTATGGAAAGCCTTGTTTTCTCTCTGTGGTTCAGCTGCCTTCCATTTGCTATTATGCACTCAAATTTACATTCTATTAAAATTGCCATTTATTAAAAAAAATAGATGCTCTCTCTGTTCTAAGGTTATTTTGAGAATTATACAAAATGATACATGAAATGCTTAATGTGGAAGCAGACACAGAGCAAGCAATGAATCCATGGAGCTGTTTGAGTGTTATGTTTAAAATATAGATAATGGGGAATTTGGCTCAGTGGTTCCACCATCTGCCTTACAAATGCAAGGTCCTGAGTTTGAACCTGGTACCAAAAAAATTAATTCTAATGATAATAATTTAATTATTTTAGATATAATGAATTTAATAGTCTCATGGAACATCTGAGTATATATATTTTTGATACTGGGGTTTGAACTTGGGAACTTACACTTTCTTTTTTTTTTATTGAGTTTATTGGTACATTTTAGGTATACAGTACAGTTACATTCATCATTGGGATCTTGTACCATTACATGACACGTCTTGGTTCTCGTTTTTTCCCCTTGTCCCTTCCCTCCCTTCACCCCTCCCCCCATCTACAAACACTTTATTTCCATTTTTTCATTTTCTCATATTTTTTTCTTTTCCCTTATTACCTTACACTTTCAAGGCAGGCGGTGGCACCACTGAGCTAAATCCCCAGCCCCTGGGTGTATTCATTTACACAGTGGTTAGGTGTGTCCTGGAGCGACATTCAAGAGAGGTCCAGATGCTTCTTGTGGTCTAATGGTTAGGATTTGTTGCTCTCAGAAGAGAAGTCTGTGCTTGAGATATCAGCAGGGAGGTGGGTGTCATCAGTGCAAAGATTATTTAGGCAGTGCTTTGAAATAACAAGGTGCAAGAATTAACACATCAGTTTTATTATAGAAATTAAAAAGAGGACACCAATATATCACACTAAATTATCTGGGACCATTAGAGAGATTTTAAGGTGTTATATAACCTTCCATTAAGTGGTACTTTTGATTACTGCTGGTTACTGTGAGTATAGTGTCTCTTATTCTTTTCCTAGTAGACTCTGTTCATATCAATATTTTGCTTATGAGGCCTGAAAGGATGTTAAAATAGCCAGGAGTGGTGGTATATGCCTGTAATCCCAGTATTCTAGGAGGCTGAGGCAGGAGGATTGTGATTTGAGTCCTGCCTGAGCAACTTAGCAAGATGCTATCTCAAAATAAAAAGGGCTGGGGATGTAGCTCAGTATAAAGATCCATGGTTCAATCCCCAGTACCACAAAAATACATAGATACATACAAACGTACATACGTACAATGAGAAACTAGTCAAAACTTTAACGTACAGTTCTAAAGTATATGTGTGTATGTATATATTAATTGTTTGTTTGTTTTATGAGACAGGGTCTCACTATGTTGTTCAGGCTGGCCTTGAACTCACTTTGTAGTGCAGGCTGGCCTCAAACTTGCAGTGATTTCCTGCTTCAGCCTCCCTAGTGCTAGGATTAAGGCATGGGCCACCATGCCCAGCTTTAAAGTGTATTTCTTTATTTATTCTATTTGAGATAGATTAAAACAACTATCTTAACCCATGTTGTGAATATTACTTTTTTCATGATTCATGTAGTTTGTTTATCGATGGACACTTTTAGAACAGGATTTATGAACCCTGGTTGGAGAACAACACAGCAGTTGTAGCAGTAGAAACTCACATGATACACAAAATTGAAGAAGGAATTGACGCAAGCATTATAGAAGCAAATGAGGACGTGGAAATTGCTTACCCCATAACTTGTGGGGAGAGCAAAGCCATCCTCCTCTGGAAGAAGTTTGTGTGTCCAGAAATAGATGTGAAGTGTGTCGAGTTCAATGATCAGCTGTTCAGCCCTTAGCATTTTGCTCATCTGGCTGGCAAGTCCACTCTGAAGGACTGAAAGAAAGTCATTCATTTGGGTGGAATCATGCTCAGGAAAATGATGGACTCCGGACAGATTGATTTCTACCAGCATGACAAAGTGTGCTCCAATACCTTCAGAAGCACCAAATTTGATATTCTGATGAGCACTGCAAGAGCTTCAGTGCTGGGACAGCAGACAGACACCCACTTCAGCTGATGGTGGCATCACACAGATTGCCATTTCAGAAGAAAGTATGGAAGAGGCGGGGCTGCAGTGGAACTCGTCACTCATTGCTGCTGTCACCATGGCCACAGAGGAGGGTGTGAAGAAAGACTCTGAGGAAATTTCAGAGGATGCTCTGATGTCCTGGAGGTTGTCAGCAATATCCAGAAGGAAACAGAGGAACTTACTCAGGGGAGTTCAGCAGCAACTCCTCCAGGCTCCCTTCCAGGTCACAGGTGCTGCTGTCCTCAACAATGTAGTACATACATTTGGCCTAATGGACACAATCAAGAAGGTTTTGGACACCAGAAGGAACCAGATAGAACGGGGAGAAGAGCAGTTTATCTATACTCTGAGACTTGGAATGCCAGTTGGAAGAGCAAAAGAAGCAAGCCCAGGATCATAGGCTGAAATGCCAGATGGTTCAAAACATTAATGCCTGCAAGCACTCTCAAACCTCCATAACGGCCCCGGCTCCAGCGGCCAGCCTCCACCACTGTCCTGAGCCCTTCTACTCCTGTCCAGCAGCAGCCGCAGTTCACAGTCACCTCCCCCGTCACCATCACCCCAGTGGGTCTGTCCTTTTCCATGGGCAATATTCCAGTGGCCACACTCAGCCAGGGCTCCAGCCCTGTGACTGTTCACACGCTGCCTTCCGGCCCTCAGCTCTTCCGCTATGCCACAGTGGTCTCCTCTGCCAAGAGCAGCTCACCAGACACAGTGACCATCCACCCTTCATCTAGCTTGGCACTGCTAAGCTCCACCACCATGCAGGATGGCAGTACCCTGGGCAACATGGCTACCATGGCGAGCCCTGTGGAGCTGGTAGCCATGGAGTCTGGCCTGACCTCAGCAATCCAGGTTGTGGAAAGGGCCTCAGAGGATGGGCAGACCATCCGTGAAATTGACCCAGCCCCGGACCCTGAGGTTGGAGACACTGAGAGCAAAGCAGTCATCTTGGAGACTGAGCTGAGGACTGAGGAGAAAGTCGTGGCTGAGATGGAAGAACATCAGCATCAAGTCCACAATGTGGAGATTGTAGTCTTAGAGGAGTGACTGAGATCTCGGGACCAGGAGATATGTTTTGGTTTGGAATTTTAATTATTTGTTTATTTTTATCATTGTCCCATTCATTTCCATATAGGATTATTTTTTACAAAAACAAAATCTCATTGTTGTAACTAAAAATGTTGGGTTCCTTCCATCCTCTCGTTGAAAAAATGGACAAAACAAAACAAAAAAGTAAAATAAAATAATCAATAGCATTTCTTAATAACAATGTCCAGATCATGTCTCCTGCACAATGATATGAAAAACTACATTCATTCACTCTACAGATACAAATGCAGAAGAACATAAAGGACTGTTCCACATAGATCCCTCTTTTGGGATGAGGCATCATTCCCCCCGCAGCTTCCTGGAGTTTGGTTGCTGAAGACTCACAGGAGATTCACACTTTGGAAATTGCCCTTTGCCAAACTGCTCACCTACAGGTATCCTCCCTTCTGACAGATTCTGGAGTACAAAAGCCACCCTTCTCATTTCACTTTGGAAGCAGCCCTTCTAGTTTCACTCTCGTTCCAGAACTTCCTGTGAAATGCACGAAGACCTTTGCGGGAACTTCTATTTCCCTCTTTCCCTCACAGAGGCGGTCCCTTAGACTAATCCTCAGTAAACTTGCTCACCAAACTCCATTTCAGAGTCCACTTCCCTTTGCAAACTGAAATTAAATCAAGAAACTGCTGTGTTGACAAGGCCCTGCTGTTGAGCAATATTGGCAAACTTCTGTAAAAGGCCACCTGGAGTGAGACCTAGGCTTTGTTGGGCCATGTATCCTCTGTTACATCTACTCAGCCTTCTTGTTCTCAAGGGAAAGCAGCCATAGGCAGCACAGCAATGAGTGGGTGTGGCTGCTTCCAATAAAATTTTATTTTTTACACATTGAATTTCACGTAATTTCCACATCACAAAATACTGCTTTTTCATAGCCCGTTATCACAATATTTGCTCTCTGCCTTAAGTTCCTCTCCTTACACAGGATTACTCCAAAAATATCCCAGACATCATTATTTCACATATTTCACATCTGATCATTTCAGAATGATCCCAAAGACAGAAGCAGCCCTATTAAAACATAGCTACCATATTATCATCACAAATAAACAAATCTTTAATAACAAATATCTAGGGGCAATATTTCCTCTATTGTTTTATAAATATTAATTTTGTCTCTTAAATTTTTTGAAAATGGTATCAAAACAAGGTCTCATTTGATCTGTAGGTGTCTTATTCTTTTCCTTCATATTCTATATACTTTTATTGTTGTTAATAATAAATTAGATATTTGTCCAAGTTTTAAAAGCATTTAAAAATAGAGAAAGCACTCTTAACTGACAGGCATTCAAAGCAGGCAGCAGGGTAGATTTGGCCCATGAGCCATGGTTTGCCAAGTCCTGAGCTAGAGGAAAGAGTTAGAGAAGAGAAGCCCTAAAGAAAAGGCTACCATGGTAGCAAATGAACTTGATACATGGTACAGAATTTCATAACATGATACCCTAAGATCTGTAACCTCCTTTTGAGGATATGGAAGAGCTTTTACTGGCTTCAGGTCAAGAGAACATGAAAAAGAAGACGAAAATGAGTAAAACGAATAGTATCCATAATTACCTTTAAAACTTGATGCCACCAAGAAAATCATACACAGCAAAATATAACTAAATGTTTCATGTTCACTCTGTGGTGCTTTTTCATGTAGAAAATTTCATCTCCATCAGTAGACAGAATTAGGGAGTGTAAATGGCTGCTTTGTGGCTGTAGCTATAGCTAGGTGGTCATTCAAAATTAAAACACAATTGCAAGTTGATATAGCTTTAATATTTACAAAGTATCTCTAAATGAACTACTAATACAGAATAGAGAAAAGAAATACAAATATATACTTTAAAAAGTGTTTGAACTTGTCTTTCCACCCAAATACGGAAGCCTTCTGCAGTCCATTTTCCTCAACAAGAACCACTTCAAAGGAATTCATTTTGGTAACAAATGTATATTTTTAAACCTGTTCTGAAATGTTTGGCTTTTAATTCTGTCATAGTGTTTGTTTTTAGTTTGCTTGCCTTTTTTCCAATTTCTATATTCTCTTTTCTTCTTTTGACCATTTGTATTTCTGCTTTATTGTTGTATAAATTTTTCTTTGAAACCATTCCTTATGGCTCCTTTTCCCATATTACTTTATCACGGGTAATATTATAAGATTTTTTTTCTCCATTCACACCTGACTTCCAACCAACCTTTGTTTCTCTAGCTCATGGCTCCCTTTCACAACCCCCTCCTTCACATTCTCAGAATAAATGAATAAAGCCTTGCTTTGGATTTGAGTAACTGAGAGGAATAGAACTATGGAATCCATGAATCCGCTCTATGGATTCACATTGCTATACTGAGAAATATGGAGACTAGGAGTGCTGATCTCAGTGGACACTAACTGTAAAAGGTGGCCAATGACTATATCCCTGGCTTTTGAAGTCTCCAGGTTCTTCTCTCTGGACACTTGAAGACTGATTTGGTCCACGTTTGTCATGATGAGTTCAGATGCCAGGATCTGGGTAGGAGAACTATCGTGAAACATAGTGTCCATAATGTACTGCTTATATAACTCCACCACCTTCTGCTCCAGGTACTCGTTCAGCACAGCATTTGAAACAGGCTTCTGCATTTGCAGGCTGCTTTTCTCTTTGATACTGGTTATTCTCCAGTAGGATGAGTAGCGCTGAATAGGTTTTTGGGGGAAGTCACTTGGCTGAGTGGAAAGGGAATCCTCCATGGGCAAAGGGATCTCAGATGACTTCAGCAGAGGACCGTATTCAAAACTGCTCTCAGAGGGAAAATCTGTTGTCACTGAGTTAATGGCCATCACCTGGCCCCCTGCAATTTGTAAGTCATTATAATTCTTGCAAATACTTTTGCAGGAAGGTGGAACTAAATAGGTTTCTCTACTAGGGTCCCTACATATTTCAACTGCAGCCAAGTTTGGTCTTTCAAACACAGGATTGGGGGTTGTCTGCAGCATTCTGACTCTCTGACTTACGCTACGTTGGCTCTCTCTTGAATGCACTGAAGAAATAAATTTTCCAGAGGATTTGCAGCTCACATAAAGACTTCTGACTTGTGTTTCATCCACAGATGAATAGGAAAGACTAGCAACAGAACTTGTCTCCTCTTCCTTTTTTTCAGTCACCTGTTCATTACAACTTGCACAGTTCCAACGGATGTCATTCCAGTAGGCAAGTCCGCTGAGATACCCTTCAGACAGCATTCTGCAAAGAGAAGTGATGAGTAGCAATGGAGAAAAGAAGACTAGGATTTTTAAATTTTAGCAGTTGATACATCAAAAAAGTAAAGGATGATGAATGAATGAATTTGCTTCATTCACTCATCCAGCCATTAAGGATCCTGCTGCATTCCAGCATTATGGCATGTCAAGGAGATACAAAGATGAAAAGATACAGTTTCATTTTTAGGAAATTTCCCACTATGGGGAATAAATAAGCTGGGTAGAAATAATTTTAATATTATGTCACTAAGGACTGTAGTAGTGATAGGCATAAAGGAAATACAGAGGAAAGGACCTTGACACAGCCCGGGGCAAAAGGGGAGAAGTCACAGGGTTTGTTATAGAAAATGAGACATTTCCACTAAATGGTGAAAGGGTATGGAGGAGCTCCAGCTCCGGTACAAAGCTATACAAGCATATAATAACGTGGTCCGTTCACATACACCAAGAAGCCAAGCACAAGCACAAGAGGCTGGAGAAATGGTCTAGAATTGGATTATGAAAGGCCTTGGGAATTAAACAGATTTCTGTCCTGTCCCATAGAAAATGGAGCATGATCAAGAAGTTGGAGATCGGGTAGCAACATGGCTAGTGGGCTATGAGAAAAATCATGAAGAAATCTGTGGCAAATCCTACGGAAGGAGGAGCTGTACTTCACTCATCATTGCATTTTATCCCTTAGGGGCTAGATAGTTATTTGTATTTAGGAGAGGCTCCAAATTTATTTTTAATTAGGAGGAAACCATGAACAATTACATGATATAAAATTAACTCACACTCAACATATCCTGCAGGACTACAAAGTTTCCCTTCAGTTTGTAGCCCAGGATGGATATTTTGTCCTGTCTCTGTCATTTCTCAGAATATATCCTGGAAATGTCTGTGCAGTCAACTGATATGTTTACCTCTACCCTGGGGAGCATGGCGCTTTCCTGACAGTGGGCTTTCCCTACATCTGCCTCCCATCCCCACCCTCAGCAGTCACTGAAGTCTGGACTGTCTAGAATAGTTCAGAAACCAGCAGCTGCATTTTCTAAAAAAGGAAGACACTGGTATTCTTGGCACTGGAGCAACAGGCCATAGAAAGGAAAACTGGTCCTCTTCAGCCTTGAGGACTAAGTTTCAAAAATAGACCTGTCAACTTGATCTTAAATTTGAAAAGTTAAATTAGTAAAGAAAGATCATTTTTTAACCATACATAAAATTTCTTTTTAAAATTTCAGTCACTCTTTTAGATTCACATAGTTATTCGTTTCTACGTCAACAAATTATGTTCCTCTTTTTTGTTACATTTTGTTTTGTTTTGAGATAGGGTCTCTGTTGTCTCCAACTCCTGCCTCAGCCTTCTGAGTGAATATTTCTTTTTTGTAATTGTATAAGGGTAATGTTGTAAAAGTTGATTTTCTTTTTGGGAGGTATATTCTGCAAACTCATCAATTATTTAAATGTTTACTATATTTTAACACAATTATATACTATGAAGATACAAAGCTAAAAGTCTTCAAAAGATCTGTGAATAATTACAGTATTATAAGCTAAACACATTTACAAGGACAAAGAAAATGTTATCCTTTCCGAGCCAGGCAGGAGTGGTGGTGCACACCTGTAGCCCCAGCACTTGAGTGGCTGAGGCAAGAAGATCACCTCTAGTTCTAGACTTGTGTGGGCTATGTACTGAATTCAAGGCCAGCCTGAACTACATAACAAAATTTTATCTCAAAAAAAACAAAAACAAAAATATCAAAAAGAAAATCTTGTCCTTTCCTAAAGAAGAAAATACCTTCTAAGTATAGACCCACCCTCAAGAAACCCAACAACCGGGAAAAGGACAAATTTTACATACATGAGAACATAAAAGAGATTAGCATAAAGGCCTAATAGTGACACATTTACTTCCTCATCTTAACCCCCACCAGGCTTCCAAATAAGCTTTGCAAAGACTTAGCAGAAATGATAGTTTGGGGAATATGTCTTCTGAGATACCATAGCTTAAGCTTTGAAACTTGAGAATTCAAAACCATTAAGGACTTGGGGCATAATATTTATGCATCAATAGCTACAATTAAGAAATCAACCAATAACAATTGCTGGCAAGGCTGTGGGAAAAAGGAACCCTTCTCTACTGTTGGTGGGAGGGTAAATTGGTACACCCAATATGGAAATCAATATGGAGATTCCTCAAAAAACTAAAACTACAGGTTTCATCTGACCCAGCTGTTTCCCTTCTTGGTGTCTTCCCAAAAGAGTTAAAAGGGAATAGCCTCATTGTGCATCCATTTCTTAAGTGAAATAAATAGGGCACACTCGAGTAAATATGGAGCAGTTTCTCTGGTGTGAAAAATAAAAGTGTAAATTAGGTTCAAATGGTATAATTGATAGTGTGAAATAGGAAGAAAAGGGCTAAAGGGGAAGTGGGAAGGGGAGGGAAAAGGAAAAGGGAAAATATGAAAAAAAGGAAAAAATGGAAACAAAGTCTTTGTAAAGAGGGAAGGGTTGAGGAGGTGAAGGGAGGGCAGTGGTATGGGAGAAAATAAGAACCAAGATATATCATGTACAGGTAAAAGATCCCAATGATGAATGTAACTGTACTATAATACCTAAAAAGTACTAATAAACTTAACGGGGAAAAAAGAGTTAAAAGCATCATACCAAAGCAATATATGCACACCCATGTTTATAGCAGCACAGTTTGTAATCACTAAATCTTAGAAACAGCCCAGATGTCTATTAACATATGAATGGCTTTTAAAAAGTGGTTTCTCTATGTAATGGAGTACTACTTTACCACAAAGAAGGATACAGTTGAGACATTTTTACAGAAATGGGTGCACTTTAAGACCATACTTTTAAGTGAAATGAATCAGACATATGTTTAAATATTACATTGTTTCTGTTCTGTGAGGAACCAAAAGTGTAAATAAGGACCAAAATGGATGACTGATATCAAGAAGTAGGGAGATGTTCAAATGGGAAGAGGAACAAGGGAGGGGAGAGGGGGAATGAAGGAAGGGAAAAGGAAAAAAAGAGAATGGAAGCAAAAGAGTAGAAACAAAGCTTTTGTAAGTGGGAAGGGGAGGAGGGGTTAAAGGGTGGAGAGGGAAATGGGAAAATAATTAAAATATTCTATGTACAGGTATAATTTTTCTGTGATGAATGTGATCAATATGTCTGATAAATATGTACTAATAAGAAATAAAGTTAAAGAAATGCCCCCCGAATACAGCTGAAAAAGTTTTCCAGGGCATGATGATGGGACTCTATAAATGATCTTTATTTACAGATTTACAAATCACTGCAAATTTTTATATCAAAGAAGGTAGCATAAGGATGATATTTGCGCCCACTCAATAAAGAAATCATGGAGTATTAGGGGAAAAAAATAGACTCAAGTGGCCCGAATCTCCATGGTAAGAAACAGCACAGCTCCAGAGAGGCTTGGAGAGTCAAGAGTACATGAAGCCTGTGTCACACCTCCCAGGAAGGATTTGCGGGAGCAGGACGTCTCACACAATTCTCATGCCCAGCACGGTGCAGTGTGTGAGCAGGAGAGACAGCCATATGTGTCACTTGGTTGAACAGGACTGAGGCTGCCTTATCATGATGCATAATACACAAGCACTGAATTTTGATCTCAATATATAACCACAGTATGATCATGAAGTAGGGAAATAATTACTATTTTATCATGTATATTAATGTAATACTAATAAAAATTACTCTAGGCATTTCCCTGTATGTCCAGACTAGGTAGATGGACACTCCCTATAGCTAAAAGAATGCGATAAAGTTTATATACTTGGTGCAAACCAAGGGAGGAAAGAGAACTAAACCCTCCCCTTCATAGTAAAATGCAATAAATAATTCCCCAAATGAAAAAAAAAATTGCAATGCAAACATACTCTTGAAAGAAATGGTGGTAAATACAGTACTAAGTAATTAGCGGAAGAGGATACTGGTAGTTGCTTCTGGTGAAGGGGTTCAGGGACTGCTGTTTTTCATAACAGATGTGTTAGAATTATGTGACCCCTGTTAGAATTATGGATAACTTTGATTCAATTTTTAATTAAAATTTGAAAGTAAAGAAAAATATTTGAGGGTAACTAAGGGGACAAAAAAAGGGTAGTGCTTCCTGTTCAGCTGACTCGTGGTAAAAGGCATTCTGAGGCAAAAATGAGAGAAAGAAGATTGTGAAAAGTGAACCTTTATTTGGCACTACAGAATAGGAAGGATTTGAGTAGGCCCTGACCCAGGGTGAAAGCATGGCAGACAGAGAGGAGAAGGGAGACACAAGAGAACAGTACTATGTTGTCATGCTCACTTGGGATAGTGATAGACACCAGTTTCGGTGGGATGCAAGTGTGAGTTTTCAGGCTCATGCTTACCTAAGAGACTTTCCTGGAGTGTCACAATTTGTAGAAAGCTCCCTTATCATCCGTGCACCCATTCAGATATACCCTAGATCTCCCCCATTTATCCTCTTTCTCTTTACATTAATCAACCGGCCCTAATGGAGTCTTCTTTTATTGTATATGGATCATATTTATGAGGGCTCCTGATGATCTTCACTCCACCACAACAAGCACGGAAGGAAGTCTAGGATTTTGCGTTGAGTGGTGGGCTTTCCTCCTTATTTATGATCTACACAGATGTTTGCTGCTGCCTTAATTCTGATGGAATAAGAGCCCTATCATTCTGATACGTGGGGACAGACCAGTAAATGCGGGGGAGTCCAGTAATGGAAAAGAAGAAAATGCATCTTAGTGTTTAGGAACAGAGAGGTTAAAGTCAGGGAAGTAACTTGGGGCACATAAGCCTGAAGATACTCAATTTATCCTACAGGCAACACAAGTTGAGCACTCCAATCCAAAAATCTGAAATCTGTTTTGTTGTTGTTGTTGTTGTTTTTAGAGACAGGGTCTCACTATGTAGTTGAGACTGACCTGGAACTCACTATGTAGCCCAGGCTGGTCTCAAACTTACAGCGATCCTCCTGCCTCAGCCTCCTGAGTGCTGGGATTATAGGCGTGCACCACCACACTCGGCCAAAAATCTGAAATCTGAAATGTTCCAAAATCTGAAACTTTTTGAGAGCCAAAACATCACCACAAGTGGAAAATTCCTCCCCTCGTCTCATGTGATGAGCTACAGTCAAAACTCAGATGTACTAAAATATTATATAGAAATATCTTTGGACTATGTGTATACAGTGTGTATGAAAAATAAATGAATTTTATGTTTAGACTTGGATTCCCAACGCCAACACTCAAACTCTCAAAAGCCTCTGATCGCCAGCATTTCAGATAAAGAAAATGCTGGCAGCTAATGACGAAGCTGATTCATGGCATGTTGTAATCTGACAGTAAAGTTGAGATGATTTCAACAGAGTGAAACTGGAGTTAATTATGCAAGGTAGAGGGGACATGGCGGTGCACGCCTGTAATCCCGGCTACTTGGGAGGCTGATGTATGAGCATCTCAAGTTCAAGGCCAGCCGGGGTAACTTAGGGAGACCCTGTCTCAAAATAAAAATTGAAAGGGGCTGGGGATGTAGCTCAGTGGTAAAGCAGTTGCCTAACATGTGAAAAGGTTGGGCTTCAATCCCCAGTACGAATTTTTTTAAACGACAGCAAGCTGCTGTATTCATCCTTGCCTGGCACAGGAACCAAGAGGGAATTAGCAGAAAAGAAAGAGAAGGAACCAATATGAGAGACAAAGACTCCCAGACATGGAAATGAAGAAGAGAGAGGAACCAAAAATAACTCTGAGTCTGAATATGTCGAGAAGTAGCAGCAGCACTGACAGAAATGTGGAGACCAGGAGGAGGAGGAGCTGAGTGGTTTAGCTCAGGTCCTCTTGAGCCTGACATGAGACAGACTGTCAGGGTGCAAGTGTCTAATTGTCTATTAAGTTTCAAGCAGGAATCTCATTAACAAAGTTACTTAAAGTCAACAGTGAAATAATCTGAGTGTAGGAAGTAGGAATTTATATTGGGGATTTGAGCACCTTGGGATGTTTGCAGTAACTTTTTTTTTCTTTTTCTTTCTTTCTTTTTTTTCGAGTCTCACTCGTTATACAGTTCAGGCTGACCTTGAACTCGCCAGGTGGCCTCAAACTCCACAATCCTCCTGCCTCAGCCTCCTGAGTGCTGCAATTACAGGTGTGTGCCGCCAGGCCATGCCTAGCAGTAACTTCTGTAAGGAGCTCACCTCAAACAATACAAGGAAGAAGGTCAGCAGCAAAGGCTGCAGGTAAAGTACTTCATAGCTGTATACAGACTGTAAGAGGGCCAGGGATTTAGCTTAGTAGTTCCTCTGCCTGCCTCGCAAGCACAAGGTCTGGAGTTCAATCCCCAGTACCAAAAAAAAAAAAAAAAAAAAAAAAAAAAAAAAAAAAAAAACATAATGTGCCAAGTGTAGTGGTGCACCCCTGTAACCCCAACACTGCATGACACTAAGGCAAAAGGATCACAAGTTCGAGCCCAGCCTGGACAACTTAGCAATTTAGCCACACTTTGTCTGAAAATCTGAAAAATAATTTTTTTAAGGCCAATGATGTAGCTTAGTGTGAAGGCCCTGGGTTCAGGGCTCATACAAAAAAAAAAAGAAGAGCCATGTTCACATTGCCTAACTTCTCAGAGACTCCATTTCCCACATGTAAATTTAGAATGTGAGATTAAATTTTTTCTAATGCGCCCTCAATATTTAATACTACATAAATTTATGAAGAGGATTAAATGCACATTACTCAGAATCTGGTGTTTCTAAAAATTAACAGCAGAGGGCAGCAGAAAACGTGCTAAGGAGGCTTTTGAAAGACATAAGGCTGTCTATGGCTCTAGCACTCTTAAATGTTCCTGTCCTTGTCTGAAGGAGCTAAGGCTGTGCAAAGGTTAATATTATACACATAAAACTTATAAACAAAAACTGAACATATATTAACACGTGTAATCTTCATAGTAACCTTTGAATGTACCACTATAATTAAAACAATGTTGCACATCACAACATCCTAAAAGTTAAAAATAGAGAAATAAAAATTACTTGGGCCTATTTTAAATAATTATTGGCATTTTTCTAAGTAAGCTTCTATTTTCTATGAAATTCTAAGAAGACATCACTGGATCTCTTCATAGATTGTGTACCTCCAAAAACTGTTACCATAGCTTTTAGTCTTAATTTTATTTGTGACACTAAAATTTAACCCAATGGATTACTTCAACTATGCAAAGTTATTTTATCACTTGAATTTTATTTCTCCTCTTACAAAGCTATATATATGCATAAATATAAAGCATATATATGTACATACGTGAATATATATATATATATATATATTATATACACACACACCACACACACAAAAGTCTACCCAAAAATGAATACATCAAGAAAAGAAAAATTTGCATAGATATTTTAATACAAAATTTATTGAGATATCATGAGATTAGTACAAGTTCCCTTTGGCCTCTACAATTACAGGAGGTGCTCAAGGTGGTGACCATTAGCTTCCAGATATTTATTAGTACAGCAAACTGCTGAAATGCTTATGCATTTTGGGGAGGAATATATATATATTTTTTTCCATGACTGCTTAAGTGTGAAGGACAAAATACTTAAGGACATTGCAGATGAGATGTTCTAGGAAAATTAAGGCTAAATTAATCATTAATAGGGGAATACCAAAATTAACTTTATGTGCAAATTCGCAACTTAGAAATATGTGCTAAAGTGCACTTTGTTAAATCATTTACTTGGTTTCATAAGAAACTTCAATATAAATTCTTCCTTCTAGATTAGTACTTTCATAAGTTCTCAGAAAACTGTTATCACTTCTGTGCATAGACATACTTTTAATTTATACTCAAACAACACAAGCATAGTCAAAAGGGAGACCTGAAAAAGAAGTTTATAAGAGGGGACATTTGAAAAAAGCTAAGTTCGGGAACTGAAAACATTTTATATAAAGGGACAAATAGTACATATATGAGACTTAACAAATCATTCAGACTCTGTTGCAATTTGGTCATCATAGTAGGAAGACAGCCACAGGCATTATGTAAATAAATTATTGTGGCTGTATTCCAATAAAACTTTATTTACAAAAACAAACAGGATCAATTTGGTCCTTGGCTATTGTTTGCCAACCCTTGACTTCAGTCAAAAAGTAGATGCAGTAAGTTACATATGGCATCATAGTAACAACTGTGCCTTAGGTGGTTTGTGGATGTTACCCTAATCCTTCATAACACTGCACTTTAAGCATTATCATAATCCAGATTTCCAAATGATAAAGCTGAGTGTCAGGTACAACAAACTCCCTACCCTAGGTCACACAGCTACTAACTTCTAGAGGCAAGATTCATGCAGAAGTTTACAAATTGCAAAGTGTGTTTTCTGTTCTTAGAACATACTGCTCTATTGCACAGGGAAGGGTTGTTAATGTCACACGATCATCACAATGAGTAATTAGTTCTACCAGGAACAGAGGATCAACTCTACCTCCATTGAACAACAACCACATCTGGCAAATAACGAGAGGAACATGTAGTAACTACAAAAAACTGCAAGGGGACAGCCAACATCTCCTGCACATGTCCCAACTGTGTATCAATGCATGCACGTCTTTGAGGCATGTAAGTAATTTTTCCTCTATTTTTTCAGTCTTCTCATAGGATCGTTTTCCCTAACCAGTCTCACTATCATAGCCTGCAACTATATCCTTAATTTTATAAGCACCTTCCACATGGTAATTTAATATTACAGATGCTCTGTTTAAGTGCCAACCACTCCCTATCACCACCAGGACAACATGCATACACATTGGGACTTCTTGATGTATGGTCTCTATATGCCTTTCTAACGTCATCTCTGCCGGTTCCTCACAAGCCCCAGGACCCCAGCTATGCTAAGGTCCCCCCAGTTTTCCCAAACTCCACTCCTGTCCCAAGGAACTGTACATTTTTTTTCTTTCATTCTGTAATCTCGGTTCCACATCCATCCTCTGGCCCACTCCCCATAACCTTCAGGTCTCATCAAAAATAACATTGCAGAACCCTTAGCCATACATTCAGAATCTTTCTCCTTAAAATGGAAAAAGAGACTAGGATTCTTTTCTCCTTGCCCCCAAGTCATTTAGTAGGAGTACATGCAAGTTCAAGAAAACCCCACTGCTACCAAAACCAGTAAAATAAATCATTGGAATAGCATTTGGAAAGAAGGGGTAACTGGCAAGGAGAAAAGGACAGCCAGAAGATTGGCAACTGGTGGGAAATGGGCAGTTGGGGGTGAGAAGGAGCCAGAGCAGGTTTTATCTCCTGAAGAGTATATTGAGCAGGAGCCACTAAGACATCTGAAGAGGCTGCATTGAGACGATTGCAAAGGAGACCTCCAGCAGCCACACACTCCCATGGGGCATCATGGGAGGGAGCCATATGGGATAGAAGACGGGAAAACGTTATCTGCTGTTTCATAGATCTTGGGCCAAGCTAGGTGGGAGCAGTTTGGCTCTCTAATGTCTGCTTACACAGATCTATCTTTATTTTTAAAAATCACTTCTTACCGTGAATATGGAGGTTTTTCTTGCTTTTTCATTATGCATATAGCTGGGTAAACCCCATGGATGTTCCCTCGGCCAGATTTGGAGCAGCAGAGTGACTAGATTACAACTATCATCTCATTGTCTTTCAAGTATCTTCAACCAATTTATTCTCTCACTAGCAATGTTTAAAACTAAGTGTTTCCTCTGGCATTCTTCAACTTTTTAAAAAAAATTTCCAGTCAGATGCACAAATGTATGCTTTCCTCAAATTTGTGAGTAAAGCTGTCTTGTTAAGATTTATGTAGGCCATATAACAGAGAGGCTATTTTTTAATACTTCAAAACCTCAAAATCCTCTATCTCATCTCTTTACATCTCTATTTCTCCTATCATATAAATTCTAGGTGCCATATTTTAAATCAGAAATTGCCTGCCTTTTATCACTCATTTTATTGGCTATGCAAATTAATGGGTTTCACTGTGGAAGATTCATACATACACGGAATACTTTTCTCACTTTAACCCCCAGAAGTTTCTACTTGCACATTTTTGAGGGGTTTCAATACATATGTTTCACTCATATCCACCCCCTCTTACCCATTCTTACACATGCACCCTCTTATTTCTTTCCTCTTGTATAATAATAGCTTCCCTTCTACTTTTATGTCAATATTTTTAGAGTCCACATATTAGGGAGGCTATGTGATACTTGTCTTTCTGAGTCTGACTCATTTTGTTCAACATGATGGGCTCCAAAAGATCCCATTAATTCTTTTTTTTTTTAATTTTTTTCGGAGTGGGGGATGGTTTGAGACAGTCTTTCTACGTAGTTCAGGCTCTCCTTAAACTCACTATGTAGCCCAGTCTGGCCTTGAACTCTGGGCAATTGTCCTGCCTCAGACTCCCAAGTGCTGGGATTCAGACATGCACCACCATGCCTTGTGGCTCCCATAATTCTAATCTAAATATTTATAAGACTTTATTGAGCTCAGCTTGGTGGAAAATGACTATAATCTTAACTACTAGGGAAGCCGAGGTAGGAAGATGGCCACCCTAAGCAAATAAATGAGTCCCTGTCTCAAAAAATAAAAAGGCTGGGGGGGAATAACTTAATAACAGAGCACTTGCCTAGCATACATGAGGCCCTCAGTTCAATCCCCAGTGCCACTTTTTTTTAAAATTGATTGATTTTAGAGACTTGCAGATAAATTGCTGAAAATTATCACTGAAAATGTTAACAATTTCTGTTTATTATCTCATTTTGATAATGTAACCAAATGTGTAGTACATGCTTTAATTTGTTTTCTGTGAATCACATAAAAATTTTACCCAAAACAAAAAGTATATTTTGGGAAGAAAATTTAAGGATCTCCCTCTGTAAAATAAAATGGCATCAGCAGTTCCTTACTCCTATATTTTAAAATGTCTGTTCTTTGGAGTTAAAAATAGCTAATCAGGGCTGAAGATTTAGTTTAGTGGCACCGCACCTGCCTCCCAAGTGCAAATTCCTGAGTTTGATCCCAAGTAGAGGAAAAAAAATAGCTAATCATTTCATCACATACCTAGATTATATCTCTATTATTTCACCGCTTACTGCTCCAAAGGAACACTCATCCATATTTCAACTCCTGTCACAAAACAGATAATTTGAATGATCTACTCTTCCATCAAATACAAGGATTCTAACTTAATAAATCAACTTCTGAAAGTCTAACTTGATGGCTAAAATAATACAACTGTAAATCAAATGTCCTCTATTTTTCTGTTAACCTCACTAAATAATTTTTTCTTTAGTTCTCCTTGGATTCTTACATCGAAAGGTAACAACAGCTACTTCCAAGAGTTTAATCTGATATGTGAAATTCCTTATTTCAAAAGTTGTAACACTTGGTGCAGAAATATTAGTAAATATATTTTTGCCTTAATTTGGATATTTTCTTCTTATCCTTTCTTGCCATTTCACAAACTGAAAAAGTAAACTTTATGGTCATTTGTAAAAATTACTTCGAATATATATTATTATTTTTTTTTTTTGGTTTTTTGAGACAGGGTCTCACTATGTAGTTGAGACTGACCTGGAACTCACTACGTAGCCCAGGCTAGTCTCCAACTCACAGTGATCCTCCTGCCTCAGCCTCCCAAGTGCTGGGATTACAGGCATGCGCCACCACTCCCGGCTTACTTCAAATATATTTTGACACAAAATAGATGACTAAAAAAATAAGAAAGGGTTGGGAATGTAGCTCAGTGGCATAGCGCCTGCCTGGCAAGCACAAGGCTCAGAGTTTAATTCCCGGTACCAAACAAAAAACAAACAAAAAAGAAAGAAAACTAGCCACACTCTGTGGCACATGCCTGTAATCCCACAGCTCTAGGACACTGAGGCAGGAGAATTCGAAATTTGAGCCCATTCTAGGCAACTTAACAACATTCAATCTCAAAATTTAAAAAGGGGGGTCTGCTAATTCATTTTGAAAAATAAAGATAATATTATGGTTTATTTTCTGAAAAGTGTATGAACACGAAAGCTGACAAAAAAGAATAAATCTATCTTACCTCAGAAGAGGGGATGTCTGGGAATGTAACTGAGTTTGAAGGTCCTAGGTTCAATCTCTTGTATGAGGAGAAAAAAAAATGAAAAGAAAAATGATCCTAATAGTATTGTACTGATGTTAAATTTCCTTCCTATTTTAATCATTAATCATTGTTAACTATGTTAATTATACTTATTACCATTAACATTTACATAATTGTAGGCATGGCAATCAAACTCAATGAAAGATTTTTGATAGGGTCCTGGATGCAAAAAAATAAAAGAGCTCTAAAAGTTCTGTGGATAGTTGGAAAATTTGAATGTGGGTCATAAAATAGATAATAGTACTTATTGGTGTTAAATCTCCTTGATACAATTGGCACAATTGTGTTATAATTATGTAAAAGACTGACTTTATTTTAAGAGGTACATATTCAAGAATTCAGAGCAGACATGTGTCCTACAGACAGCGATATGCTGTCAATGAGTCAGGAAAACAATCAGAGAAAGGGGGGAAATGGCAAAATGATACAGCTGATTAATCTTCATGATGGAAATATGGATGTTCATTATACTATTCTCTCAATTTTTTTTGAGACAGAGTCTCACTTTGTAGTTCAGGCTGGCCCTGAGCCCATTATGTAGCACAGGCTGGCCTCAAACTCACGCCAGTCCTTCTGCCTCTGCCTCCCAAGTGCTGAGATTACAGGCGTGAGCCACCACACCCGGCTTCTATCTCAATTTTTATATAGGTTAAAATTTTTCATACCCATGATAAATGTATATATTATGTATTATAAATATATACTAATAAAATATTTTGATAACAAATTGTAGGCCCAGCATGGCGGTACATGCCTGCAATCTTACACTCAGAAGGCCGAGACAAGATTGCTGTAAATTTGAGTGAGTTCAAGGTCAGCCTGAACTACACATCAAGACTTTGTATCAAAAAAATATTTTTAGGCCATGTATGGTGGTTCACACCAGTAGTCTCAGCACTTGGGAGGCTGAGGCAGGAGGATTGCCATGAGTCAAGGACAGCCTGGGCTACATAGTGAGTTTAAGGCCATCCTGAACTACATAACAAAATCCTGCCTCAATAAAAATTTTTAAGTAAATCGTCTTTTCAAAATAAAAATTCAGGGAAAAATAACTGTATTTAGTTAAGTAACACACATGTCTATTTTATTACATTTGTTAAGAGCTTAGAGGGACAATATCTTATAGATCTAAAATAAGCAGTATGTATGTGATTGGAAATGTTTCAGTGCCTTGATATAAGTATGTTAAACATCACATTGCTGTAGTGTACTACTTTTGTAAATTTCCCAAATTGCCATCATGATACATTTAACGTAGACTTCAAATACTCTTCACTCCTATGAGAAGCTTCCAAAATCAGAAACAGTTGTTCTAAGAAATGTGATAGAGCCATACTACCGAAACTGCTATATACATTCAATGCAATGCCAATTGAAATTCCAACACTATATTTCACAGAACTAGAAAAAAGAATCCAAAAATTCATTTGGAACCACAAGAGACCTAGAATAGCAAAAGCCATTATAGGCAACAGTCACATGGCACCAGGTGTAACAATTCCCAATTTGAAACTATACTACAAAGCCACTGTGATAAAATCAGCATGGTACTGGCAAAGAAATAGGCCTGAGGATCAATGGAACAGACTGGAAGACACAAAAACAAATGCAGATGTACTCAGCTACCTCATCTTCGACAAAGGAGCTCACCATCCTCAGTGGAGGAAAGATAGCCTCTTTAATAAATGGTGTTG
>NW_022900951.1:26155476-26170401 GCF_012274545.1 Fukomys damarensis
GAAATGTGATAGAACATCAATGTAAATATTCTCACATATGTTCAAGCTCAAAGAGATGAGCACAAGAAAAATAATGTTGGAGCAGGACTAGAGACAATTCAAACAAAAGTCCACACCTATGTATCCTGTCTTTAATACCAAAAAGTAGTCTTTGCCCAAATCACTCGGATGACAATTTTGAAGGTATCGTCACTGTAGATCACATTCACTTTGAAAATATCCTGCCATGTAGAACACTACCATCATAAACTCACTGAACCAAAAAATTGAGAGTAAAATCCAATTGGAAGGCACAGCGACTGTTTTCCTCTAAAATTCATCGCCATAACTGAACTCAAGGCTTGTGTTGTCCCTGCAAAATTCTGCTTAAATTTTTAGGCCTTGTTTTTAAAATGCGCAAGCTAAAATCGAATAGCAATTAGTAAAAGAGGACTGAATAAGTTTTACAACAAAAAATTTGATCCAACCAGTCACAGATTTTAAATTAAAAAAGCATTTTAGAAATGTGGACAGGAGGAGATTAAGAGAAGGAAGTGTTGGCTACATTTATTGTCCCGCTCCACTGAATGCTTGCTTCATCTCATCTCTGATTTAGGAAGCTAGAAAAGCATTTTAGATGTTGCAAGATTCTGCCTGAGTTCTGACGATAAAGAGCTAAGAGAGCGTGAGAGGAGAAATGAGAGGAAATGTAAACAGAACTGTAGGGCCCGTTGCCTCCTTTTTCTTACCTTCACTAACCAGTCGGTTCCTTCGTTTCTGCAGAAACACAGTAATTGAGCAAATAGCAAGCAATCCTGGGAGCACTCTGCAGAAATGTCCCCAAGTTCTTCACGGGTAAGACCGGGAGACTGAGCTGGTCATTGCATTACCATTCTCTCAATAACTGATCCTATGGAAAAAGAGATGTTTTCACTTAAGTCTGACTTGTGCTAAAGAAGCAGTGGGAAGTCCCAGGAAATGAGGAGGTAATAACTGACAAACCCACATCGAGCTACAGGATGGTACTTCTTCCCCTTTTTAGAAAACTGAAACCTATCTATGAAACTGTCTCTTGTTTTAAAAAATACTTTAAATACTACACATTATGTAAGAAACTTAATCGACATAATTATTCTTCCTATAATAAATTCTTTGGTGACTCTCTTCCAAACAGACCCACAGTCATATATAACTTCACCAAATGCTCATCACTAATCTATTATTTTTTATTTATCAATCACTTTCATAGTTTTAAAAAATTCAAACAAAATGTTTTCTCTCTGGTTACCAACAGTCAAAACTATGCACAAAGGTGTGGAGAACCAGACACCCTTGTACACTATCGAAGAGATTGTAAACATATTTAGAAGGCAATTTCCCAGTATCTGTCAAAATTTTAAATATTCACACTATGCAATCATTATAGAGAAGTGTATTTGTGTCCATTGATAGAAAAGAATCTCTAAGATACATTGTTCAATAAGAACTTACGTTCTAAATTGTACTTTTAAGGCATATATACACACAATTATTTATTTACTTATTTATTTTTATTTAAAAAGATGTTTCTTTTCTACATTGGTGCACACAAATTAAAAACAATTGTCTTTCCGGAATGAGACTACATTTCATTCTATATCTTTTATGAAATTTCTATTATATGTATGTTTTACTTTTTCATTTTACAAATAGTGTTTTTAAGCCATGTTTAACTTGTTTTGATTTTATGATCCAAATGTATTATAACTTATTTCTTTTCTGGGGGACAGAAAAGACTGTCAGCAAAGGATTAGTTCTTCTTGCCCCCCAAGAGGGAAACTTTTTTAAATTCAGAATTTCAAAATAATTTAGCTCTTTTATTCTAACCGCTTCAAGTTAACTAGCAAATAATATATTATTCATTGTCCTTTTTGGCCTAACTCTGATCAAAGCGAAATTCCAAACCCTTAATTGGTAAACGTTTCTACTTAGTGAGTGATAATTGTTTTAACTGAAAATCTAATCTTTAAATATGTAGGAACGTTTTTCTTTGTTTCTTTGCTTTCTATACTATCTCAGGGAACATTACTTAGATCCAGTTAAAAAGGCAGGTTCCTCCACATGAGCCCTTTGAAACTTCAATAGTTTCAGATCTGAGGTGATCTGCCACCAAAAGAAACACCAGACTCGTGACTCCAAGGGCAAGTTCAGTTGCAGTGTAATCCTATAAAAATCAAGTGCAAGGATGTCTCCAGGCTGGATGATCTGGCAAGGACTTATATGTGATCAAAAGGTTATCACACCTTCAGGGGTAAAGGTTGTTGTTGTTGTTTTTTCATAACAACAACCATGTGGATACCATAGAGCAGCGATGGCAAACTTAGTTATTGCAAAGTGTCAGCACTTGCAATTTAATCTCAAATAGTGAGGTTCTAGCTTAGAAAAATCAACTGCTGGGGTGACTCGCCTCACATGCCAACAGAGATTTTTATGGGCTCGCTGCAGCATTCGTTCACCACCATAGGTTAACCACCACTGCCCTAGACTGAGTCTTACCTAACTCCAGAAACCCTCTCTGGTGAGTTCCACATGAACTTATCCAGAGGAGGTGCCATGAAATAACAAATGTGCAAGGATGCCATCTGCCCTGGGTTGGCTTTGGTTGCATATATACATACATATATATATATACATACATATATATATATGTGTGTGTGTGTCTGTACATATATACATACATATATGTGTGTGTGTGTGTGTGTGTGTGTGTGTTTTGTACCAGGCATCAAACTTTGGTCCTTGCCCTTGAGAGGCAGGCAGAACCACTGAACTAATCCCCAGCCCCGGTTGCATGCATTTCTTTATTTAAAAGCATAATTTTCTTTGCATTTATTCCTCATTTAGTCCCTTAATTTACTCCTTTTATAAAAATCATCCTTTCCAGAAAAAAATTGTAATAAAAACATTGGTGCTATATGACAGTAGCTTACCATTTCTCTTGTAAAACTTAAGCATATGAAATGGCTTTAAACTGCTTTTTCTTTGCTGACTATAATAAAATGGAATTATATCCTTTGTAGCTGCAATCTTCTATAATTTTCCATCAACCTCTTGGATGGTAGATAAAAATTATTGCCTTGATTTCAGTTCTGTAAGTGGATATTATTCCTATTATCCAGTTACCTCTGCTAGTGTGGAAAATATCTTCAAATTTATTTCCATTATGATATCATCCGCACTTAGCACAGCCTCAGTCTTCACCGAGTTTCCCCCACCCTGGCCACCTTGTACTCTCCTCTACGTGCTCTTACTAGCACTTTAAATTCCTCAACAATAGGCCTTTCTTTTACATCCTGTTTGCTAATATCTAGTCCCAGATAAAATCCATTTTCGCCTTTTCCTAAATGGAGAAAGATGTATATATACATATATGTTAAAAATACACATATTTATGCACACACACACAAACTGACCAGTCCACAAATTTATTCCATCAAACTTCAACTGTATCAAGATAAATTCTATCTTCCTAAAGCATGCTCTTCAACCCTTTACAGTACAGTTTTCTCTCAGTACCCCAATAACTCACCTCAAGCTATGTTCTGAAAGTTACCAAAACTCCATAATCATCTAGTCTAACATCCTTTATCTCACTCCACATTCTCTTTGGCACGTCTACAGTACTTGAAACAGTTCATTAATCCCTTCTCTTTTAGAGTTGTTATTTTTTGAAGATTTCACATAGTGTTTATGAGTTTTTTAAAAGTGGTAAGTCGTGTACAAGATTTATAGTAAAAATCAAACCTTTCTCCTTATCTGATTGCTAGGTCGCCCCAGCCCCTTTATTTTGCATTTATTTTGAGACAGAGTCTGGCTCTGCTTCCCCCAGAGCCAATCCTATTTGACAGCTTCCTGAGTATCAATCCAAATATTACATGTATCTTCTTTTATATACAAACAATATGACACTATCTATGCTATTCTGTACCTTACCTTTGTTCTGTATAAAGTTTTCAATATCAGTATTGATCTCATCATTTTAATAACTACTTCCCCTTATAGTATATACTAAAATGAACCTAATCAATTCTTTATTGATGCAATGCGTCATTTAAGAAGGCCTCATCACCACTACCCTGTTGATTTTGTGTCTTTGCACACTGTTAGTTATTCTACTTCCCCACTTTCTAATCTCCTTCATTGGTTTCCTATCAACCACTGAAGAGAGAATACTGGAAATTGAACCAAAGACCTTCATAATGAGCTTCCCCAGCTTTTTATTTTTTATTTATTTTTGGGACAAAGTCTCACTAAATCACTAAATTGTCCAGGCTGGGCTTGAACTTACCATCCTGTCTCAGCCTACAAAAGTGCTGAGATTATAGGTGTCACCATGCCTAGCTTCATCCATATTCTAGAACTGAAATTCCTGATCATTCAATTTCCTTTTTCATTTATTTATCTTTTTCAGTGCCTTCCCTTATTGAACTCATCAATTGCCACACCTGCCATTATCTTCTTTAGAAGCCGTGTTTATCTGTATCTCTAGACCTGATGTTGGTGTCTTAGGGTCACCAGAATTTCATTTATGGGCATTTGACTACTTCACATACATAAGGCTAAATCTTTAATCTTTTGGCCACAACAATCACATCTTCACTTATCCTTATGGCATTACTTATTATTACTTAAAGTTACCACCTTGAAATTCTCTCTAATTTCAACTTACCCTTGATCTCTACAAATGACTAGTCAACTGTGACTTCCAACTCAACAAAACAGAACAGAGTCATTTATAATCAAACCTGATTTCTGTCTCTAAGAAAAGTAAACAAAGAAGTACTAGTGTTCAAATAACAATCCATAATAATATAAAAATAAACTTTTTCATAGCAATGTGAATCACATATTTATAAATGCAATCGTCTCTTCCTGTATTCATTTTCACAGTTTATCTAGTAATTTTTATAATTGTTGTTTCCAAAGATATAATTATAATATTCTATATGAGGCTTTAATGTGCTTCCTGTGCAGACGATTGATTTTAATTGACATTCTGTAAAATTAATATGAACACATTAGAATTTAGGAACATACAACATATCCCATAGATTAAAATTAATATGATAGTTAAAAATTCTTAGTTGTACTTCAGTAGGTTTAATTTATATCAAAGAAATCCATAAGGTAAGCTCCAGGGCAGTACTGCTTATCTTGAGGATGCAATGACAGATTACAATTGCTTTATTAAGTACAACATTCTGAATTCCTATGAAGCTGTAATAGTTTGTTGTGCACTAGAGATTTTGTTATTTGGGATATAATTGATTGTAATGTATACTGTTTGCTCTTGAATAACTCCCATTTTCCACCTCAGAGAGATTTTAATTTCAGCATCAAATAATATGATTCCTGCATTTGCAAAGTTTCCGAAGCATTTTGAAATTCTTTCAGCTGAAAAATGATTTAAAATGAAATATAATACAAATTAAAGCATCAACTTGAATTTAATCCTAGATATTTCATTTTAAAGCCATGAACAATCCACAGAATACCTCATCCTGGTTGGCTATTACCTATTAGTTGGCCTCAATCAGAGCTATTAAGGCAAGTATCTAGATGCTGAAGGAATTAGCAATCCCATGAAATACTTTGGTTTCTGGTTTCTGATTGTTTTCCTTTGATTTGATACTCTCTGCTTAGTGATGTAGCAAATATCCCTTGCACCAAAACTCAAATTGCTATTGTTAACTCTCAATTAACCCCTGGAAACACTTGACACAGCTTTTCCTACAAGTGCTTGCTTCTTTCAGGCCCATTTAGACAAACTTCTGTCTCTCTTTCCTAGTTTTTATGTTTTTCTCTGTTAACCTCTTCCCCCTCCCCCTATGATCTGATTTTCAAATCTTGGGACATAGAGACATCTGTTCCTTAAACTAAGATAATCCCTTTCTTCCTCTACCATAAATTGTTTTTAGAGAGAAAATTGTCCTGTTCTTTGGATGAACAATTGAGGATTTGCACTTTGCTTATGTCATTTATTTACCTATCCTCTGAAGTTCATACATTTGAGTATTTGCATGAACTCTGCTTTGTTCTTCTAATAATTTTTTTTCTTTTAAAACCATTAGACATGACTCAGCCAAATCTCTGTGGACTCTCAAGAATTTCAATTATGCAATGATTTTTATCCTAAATCCAAGTGCATCATTATCCTTTTTTTGGGGGGGTCTGCCTTTTAGGTAGGAGGGAAACTTGAATCTGTTGATATCTGTTTTTGCTGTTGCTTCTGTAAGGGACTGAATTAAATGAAATGATGAAAAGGATACATTGAAGCAATAGGTCAAAACTGTATTTTGAAAAAAGACATGGATTCCATGCTCTTTAACATGTTTGCCTCTGCATTTTCAAGTACAAACTGAACTATAATACGAAGAATGAATAGAGTCAAAGTTCAACTCTAAACATGATAGTGGGCTCCCACAATTCATCTCTCTCTTTCAACCTGTAGGACTGCAGCTTTGGAGAACAGAGTTTCTAAGAAGTATAGATGTTGCTCTATATCCAGATATCTAATGAAAATTTTAGTTTCTGTCATCAAGTAGTAGGACGGAAGTGTACAGGCTCTTTCTGAAAGCTGACTGAACAGCTCTTCCCCCACTGGCTCAGAAATAAAAGACCCTAGAAATATTAAACCTGCATAATCTTTGTATATTCTAATTCCAGCCAATTGTGCAATTTGAGTCTTTTTTCCCCCAGTGCAATTCATTGAACACAGGATCTCATGCATGCTAAGCAAGGAGCCTACCACTAGACCCCCAGCCCTAGCGTAAATTTCTTAAAGAAGAACAACACATTCTGAAGCCAAACAAGAATTTCTACACCCAGAGAAATTTCCATATTTTAAAAATTGACCTTCTCTTTGGACTACTTCTTCATTTTCCCCCCTTGATTTTATTTTTATCAAGCCATAGGACTGGCTTGTATTAATACAAGTAGCGAGAGACACATGAGGTCTGTGAAAAAGAAACTGGAACTTACAACCAAATAACATTATTTCACAAAGCAATGGAGAAGTGAAAATACCGCAGTCAAACTCCATATTTCCTCTCTTTGGTGGAGGCTTCTGAGGAAAAAAATTCTCCATCTCTGTCTCCAAATGGCCGCATTAAACCTTCCTTCTGACAAGTCCCTCTTTGAGTAAAGCTCAAGGAAATGTATATATTTAATTACACAGTCAAGAGCTCACTTTTTAAAAGCAACTTCTTTCTATTTAGAGTTACCGTATTTACAACAAAACAACTATGAATCTTTAAACCACTGAGATGAAAAGAAAGGTACGTTAGGCTAATAAAATAAAAACACCTTCCAAAATGAATTATTTCCAAGACACATTTAAATCTACAAGTCCCTCTACCATCACATTTAGTAGAAATCAATTAATTTGTCTTAAAGATTTTAGAAGAAATACATTTCTTTCAGTTTCTTGTCACAGGATCTCATACGTAGCCCAGGCTGACCTTGAATTTGGCAATCCTCTTGCCTCAACTGCCCTGGTACTGAATTATGTCTGGCTTGAAAGAAATCCCTTCTATCAACTCCCTTGGAGAAATTACTATGATGTGTATGATGATGTAACATTACTTTTGAAGGCTTATTATCAAAAATTCCCATCAAGTAATGAGATTAGATAAGAATCCAAATCCAATCAATAGACAGAAGTACTTAACTGTGCACATATCATGTCAAATAAACTTACAGACCTCTGTTTTTAAGATCTTTTAGATTTTATGTACTCTTATCACAAACAAAAAACAGAAAAGAAAAAGATAACTGTCTGGGATAGTGATTGTAGTGATCGCCTCACTATGTTTATGTATGTCAAGCTAAGTATATCAAAATATCAAGTTGGACACCTTAAATATATTCATCGGAAATGGTCTTTAACAAAAATAGAAAATAGAAAACAAATGTTTTTAATTTAAAAAATGTGACCTGGGCTGGGGAGGTAGCTCAGCGTCACATTGCCTGCCTGGCAGGCAAAAGGTCCCGAGTTCAATTCCTGGTACAAAATTTTTTTTAAAAATGTGACCTGAAATAGAAAGACTACCAGAAGAAAGGAATGAGATGAAGGGACGAAGAAGGGAGGGTGGACATGATCAAAACATGATGTATGAATGTAGGCTTGGAAATGTCACAGTGAAACCCATTAATTTGTACAATTAATATATGGGTGTTTTTGTTTTTTCGGTACTGGCGGGACCTTGTGCTTGCCAGGCAGGCATGGCGCCACTGAGCTACATTCCCAGGCCTTAACATATGTTAATAATTATAATTTTAGAAAGAAATGCTAAAATAATGGTCTTTTAAGGTAGTGCTTCTCCAACACTGAAATGCATATAAATTCCCTGGGAGTGCTGTTAAAGCCCAGATTAGCAGATCTGGAAGGGAGCCTGACATTGTATACATCTCGAAGCTCCCAGTGTATGAAATATCACTCACCTGTGGAGGACCATGCTTTGATTAATGAGGTTAATCCAGCTAAGAATTCATTCTGTTGCCACCTTCCTTTTTGTTGTGGTGCTAGCAGTGGAAGTATTTTTGTTCTTCGGTTTTTTGTTTTGTTTTTTTTCCCCCTGGTCCTGGGGATTGAACCCAAAGTCTCCACACTGAGCTACATCTCCACTACTTTTTTTTTTTTTTTGAAGCAGGGTCGTCTCTCTGAGTGGCTGGCTCAGCTGCCCAGTTTGGGCTCGAACTTAACATCCTCCTTCCTCAGCCTCCCAGAGTGCTAGGATTTCAGGTGGTTACCACCATGCCTAGCTATTGCAAGGCTTTAAGGCACCTGTTTTCTGCCTCTTAACTTAAGGCTTTATTCAGGACAATAATCTTGATTTATAGAGTGCCTGTTATATATGTAGTACAGCCTAAAGGTTTGATTTATGTAATTTAATCCTTAAAATGTATGTATAATTATTTTAAAAAGTAAAGTTGGGCTTTCTGAGAAATTAACAACTTTGCTGAAGGTCACAAAGTAAGTGGGTACCAGGGATTTGGACACAGGTTTTTCTGCCTCCAAAGCCAAAGCACGTATAATTCAGTCTGTGTATTACATATAAGATCTTTTACAAAGCATTTTGAGAGAAAAATAATGAGTTTCTACCTAACAGAATCAACCATTATTTGCAGAAATTACACATATACTGTACATAAAATAAATTACACTTGTTAAAATTATCATGCAAGGATCAAAGAAGTATAGAAAGTGAGTTAAACAGTAAAAAAATAGGAAAGAATTAAAAATCATCAATAATATGTTTCTTTTACATTACTTTGGACTTTTGTTGATGGCTGTTATACTAAACAATGGAAATATTTCCAATATAATTTTAAAACTAGCATTGACAAGCTTAAGAGATACAAAGCATATTTCAAGAGTTTAGGAAAGAACGCACTTATCCACAGAAAGGTAGAAGAATTGATACCTTCAAAAGAAGGATAGGAAGCCGGGCATGGTGACTAATGCCTGTAATCTCAGCACTGGGGAGGCAGATGCAAGAAGATTATCTCCAGTTCCAGGCCAGCCGTGACTACATAATGACTCCAAGACCAGCCTAGAACACACAGCAAAACCCTGTCTCAACAAAACAAACACATAAGATAAGGACTGATAATGAGTAAAGAGAAAAATATAGGAGCAATGGTGTTTTGTGAAAACTGAACAAAACCATTTGATCAGAACAGAGTTCCACATTTGCAGAGTGTATCAGTTAGCAATTGCTGCATAACAAACTACTCCAAAAACTCTGTATCCAGGCCATACTGGGCTGATCTCACTCATCTAGGATTTCTTGTTTGTCTGTGGTCATTCTGGTCAGTTGCAGAGTTAGATTAGGGCTGCTGAGCCTCAGGTGACTTCATTCAGGTGCCTTGTACTTGATAAGCGTTATGGGGGAAAATGAGCCACTTCCCAACAGGTTAGAAAAGATACAAGAGCACCAAGGACATAGGTCCCAATGAGGGTTTTTCAAATTTCTGCTTCTGTCACAGTTGCTAACATCTCATTAAAGCAAATCTCATAGCCACCTATTCTACTTCTTGTGTGTGTGTGTGTGTGTGTGTGTGTGTGTGTGTGAGAGAGAGAGAGAGAGAGAGAGAGAGAGAGAGAGAGAGAGAGAGAGAGAGAGAAAGAGAGAGAGAGAGAGAGAGTGTTCGGGATCAAACCAAAGACCTCAAGGATACTAAGCATGCACTGCACCACTGCACTATACCTCACTCCCTGATTCTATTTCCTTTTTTAAATTTTTAAAATTCGTTTAATTTCAGATTCTACCTCTTCATAAAAGAAGTACAGAACTGTGGGCCTTCTGACAACTGCCATTTATAGATACTATTGAAGAGGACTAGAGAAGAGTGAAGTTGCAAGAGTTGGGGCCAAGGAAGAAGGAGAGACAGCAGTCACCAGAATCCCTTCAAGGTCTCTACTTGGACACTTACACAACACAATATTTACACTGGTGGCGAGGGGCTGGGAATGTAGCAGTGCTTAATATGTGTGACGCCATGGTTTTGATCCCAGCACACACACACACACACACACTCACACACACACATACACGAGCCTGGCAAAATTTAAACTTGCATTTTAAAATAATTTCCATGAATTACTTGCTTCTAGTTTTTAAAAATATGATGGAAAATGACAAAGAAAAAAAGTATGTCAGACATGACGGCACATGCCTGTAATTCTAGCTACTCAGAAGGCTGAGATGGGAGAATCACAAGTTTCCAGCCTGGGCAACTTAGTGAGATCTTATCTTAAAATGAAATAGTAAAAGAACAAGGAGGCTGGGGATGCAGCTTACTGATAGAGCATGCCTGAATTTATTTCTCAGAACCGAAAAAAAGGCTCCTCCTCTAAACCCCTTCATGGAAACATTGTCTTCTTTTCTTTTCTTTTCTTATTTATTTATTTATTTATTGTACAGGGATCAAAATCAGGTTCTTGTGCCGTGGTACCACTGAGCTAAATCCCCAGCCCAAAAACATTGTTTTCAATAGTAGGTTGATTTCTTCTGGTAAAATTAAATTTTTATTATAAGTTTTAGCAAATGTTCAACATGAGCCTTGTTGAAACATTGTCTTCTTTTCTTTTCTTTTCTTATTTATTTATTTATTTATTGTACAGGGATCAAAATCAGGTTCTTGTGCCGTGGTACCACTGAGCTAAATCCCCAGCCCAAAAACATTGTTTTCAATAGTAGGTTGATTTCTTCTGGTAAAATTAAATTTTTATTATAAGTTTTAGCAAATGTTCAACATGAGCCTTGTTGAAAATAAAAAGATGTGTGCCACCACGCCTGGGTAAACATAAGTTATATTAAAGAACTGTTCTGTATAGAATTTTTATTTTGTAGCATTTTAACATTGAAATCTATACTTGACCACTATTGTATTTAATTCAGAAAATACTTATTGAGCATTTTTTGGTTTTTTTATATTTACAAATTTTATTTTTCTTCCAAAACTATATATAAATGGAAACCTATTCTTCAAATGAAGGTAGGTCCATGTGGTATTACATTTTTATTACAAAACATTATATCAAAATCAGCATGCAGTTATTGAGCATTTATCATGAGCCAAGCATAAGGCATTTAATAGACAAAAACTACTAAGGTTCGAGCCAGGTGTGGTGTTACACACCTGTCATCCCAGCACTCTAGGAGGCTGAGGCATGAGAATCCGATCACAATTCCAGGACCAGTCTGGGCCAACTTAGCAATTTAGTGAGACTTTGTCTTAAAATCAAATAAATTTTAAAAGAGCTGGGGCTGTATCTCAGTGTAAAGGTCCTGGGTTCAATTTCTATACTTGGAAAAATACTACGAAGATTCAACTCCTAGGTTTAAAAGGCTTCATTCTCTGGTTTCTCTGGTGGGTCCTATATGTCTCTAACCAGGCAAAAGGATGGTGCAGTAGACAGGAAATTAGTATTTAATACAGATAGTCCCTTCTTCTTCCCATTTTATCACAAGAGGAAAAATTTCGAATTTTGGAGTGTAGTCTCTTCAGGCAAGTTTTACTTTTCCACTGTGATTCCCACACACTGATATTTCCTTTTGCATCCCAAGGTAATCCATGAACCTCTTCTTGTATATCTCTTTGCTTCCTTACCATTCATAAGAAAATGATGTTGTATTTACATGGCTTTTATCATAAGTACAAAAAAATTAAACCAAGAACAGGTTTTTGCTGATTCTCTAACATTTGTCCCTCTGACCTTCAATTAAGGAGTCAAGTGCAGAACTCATTCATCCAAGTCAAGTTTTCAAAAGGTCTCCACAAAACTATGAAACTTGAGCACCATAAGAAAAGGGACTAGTTTTTCCACACAAGAGTTCCTTGTTGCCAGACTCAGTGGCCCACACCTGTAATCTCTACTACTCACTCGGGAGGCTATGGCAGGAGGACCATAAAGTCAAGGCCAGGCTGACTATACTGCAAGACAATTTTGAGACAGGATATTGCTATGTAGTCGGGCTGGCCTTGAACTCACTATGTAGCCCAGGCTGGCCTTGAACTCATGGAGTTCCTCCTGTCTCGGCCACCCGAATGCTGGGATTACAGGTTTGCATCACCATGCTCGGCTTTAAAATGAACTTTTAAAAAGGAGCTGGGGTGTAGCTTAGTGGTAATGTGCTTACTTAGTATATGCAAAGCTCTAGGTTCCATCCCAGGAGAGCGCACACACACACACATATTACTTTGTCACACAATTCACAATTCTATCTTGATTCAAGATTTATGGCGATTTCTGCAACAAAATCTAGTGTTGAAAGTAGCAGACCAGTGAAAGTTTTAAGATATATTTATATAGTACTCAAACCCGAACTCAGGACCTTGCACTTGTGAGGCATGCGTGCTGCCACTGAACTAAATCCCTGGCCCACTACTCAGACCTTTTGTGGTGAAAATTAAGTTGAATAATGCATTTTAGTAATTAGCCCCTTAGCTGGCCAGCTATTAAATTTGGGGAGGACTGTGCAATGGTTCCAAAAGTTGTCCCATTTTAAGAATCACCTGAGATGCTGATTGAACATGTAGCTTTTCCAGACCTTTTCCCTGGAGATTTGGTTCATAAGATATTTGAACCTGCGACTGCTACATTTAATAACTATCTCCAATGATTCTTGTTATTGGGCAAGTTTAGAAAACATTACGATAGGGCAGTGATGGCAAACCCTTTAGAGACTGAGTACCCAAACTGCAACCTCAAATCCACTTATTTATCACAAAGTGCCAACCCTGGAATTAAACCTGAATTCTGAGGTTTTAGTTTAGAAAAAACAACTCATACATTAACGTCTTTTGTCTTAATAGAAAAACACAGTAACAGAGCTTTCCGTGATACCAACAGCTTTTTACTGAAAGATAAAAGTTTGCATGTGGCGTGCTTTTGCACAGTCAATGTGATCTTTGCTGTTGTTTGCATGCTGATAATTTGTTGAACCTTGGCAGGGCCAACTCGGCTCATGTGCCTACAGAGAGGGCTGTGTATCCACAGTGGCACCAGTGCCATAAATTCACCACCACTGGCATAGGGCAATAGTTTTCAACTTTGAATGTACATTACTATCAACTGGAGAGTTTTAAAATGTATGCACTATACATATTTATGCCCAAATTCCAAGCCCAGAGATTCTGATTAACCTTAAGTAGCATTGGTGTTTGTTTGTTTTTACAGTTCTGGAGATTAAACCTAGGGCCTTCTCACTGAGCTAAATCCCCAGCCCTTTTGTAAAATTGCTAAGTCACTAAAATGCCAAAACTAGGCTTCACCTTCTGATCCTTCTGCCTCAACCTCCTAGAGTGCTGGAATTACAGGTGTGAGCCACCATTCCAAGCTATTTTGTTTTGTTTTGTTGAAGCAGAGTTTTGCTATGTAGCTCAGGCTGGCCTCCAACCAGTAGCTATTCTATTGCCTCAGCCACCCAGGTGCTGGGATTAAAGACATTCTCCATCATGTCCAGTCACATTCGTGTTTTTAAAACCTCATATTATGCTTTAAATATGAAAGGTCCCATAAAGACTTGTGTATTGAGGATGCTGACCTCACCAAAGGATTAATCCATTGATGACTATGTAGTTTGGGCTGGTCTTGAACTCACTGTGTAGCTCAAACTGGCCTTGAAATCACAGCGATCCTCCTGCGTCAGCCTTCTGAGGGCTGGAATTATAGCCATGCACCACCATTCCTGGCTCATCAAAGATATTCTTAAATGAAAGAGATTTATTTTAACTGTAAGTATGGAGAATGGAGAAATAAATATACAATGACCATAGTAGACTATGATTAATACGTGGAAATTCTGTTATTGCTTTTGTGCCATCAGTGCAAATATCGATAGAGTGATAAAGGTAAGTAGTATTGTTACAGGGTTGTGGGGTGCTGCAGTCTCTTTTGGAGGGGGTAATTTCTGGGTTCTTTCTGTCCTGAGCAAAGAATTGGTCAAGGTGAGTGCAAATGGTAAAAAAGTTTTATTAAATGTAGAAAAAGAAACAGGCTCTGCAGAACAAGTTTGGGCCAAGTAAAAGTAGGAAAGGAAGTGGCCTTACAATATGAGGGTGGGCCATTCATTCAAGAGAGAACTCAGTGGCCAAAACTCAGTATGGACTGTCCTTTTTGTTTCCCATCAAAAACCCGCCCAAGTTTTCATGAGAATTCCACGTGCAGGACTTTGGGAACTGTTCTGCGCATGTGTCCTGGGATTTTGTAATTAGAAGATCACACCTACTTCCCCAGACAGCTTTGCTATGCCTTAATCTTCTGTCTCAGTGCCATAGTATTATTATTTTTTTTTTAATTGAGTTTATTGGTACATTTAGGGATACAGTACAGTTACATTCATTGTTGGGATCATGTACCTTTACATGGCAAGTCTTGATTCTCATTTTTTTCTCCCC
>NW_022900951.1:26170472-26184131 GCF_012274545.1 Fukomys damarensis
TTTTTTCCCCTTACCTCTGCCCTCCCTTCACCCCCTCCTCCCCTCCCCATCTACAAACACTTTATTTTCATCTTTTCATTCTCTCACATTTTTTTCTTTTCCCTTTTTGTTCTTCCCCTACGTATCACACCTTCCCTACACCTTTAGCTCCTTTCTTCAAATTTCTAAATGTCAGTAATCTTATTAGAATCTTATGCATTGTTGCAGAATATTCACACCAGGGAAACTATTCGGTATTTACACATGTGGGACTTATTTATTTCACTTAGGAGTATATCTTCAATATGTATTATTATGAGAATGGTTTTAGCCCCATGAACCCCATGAAAGGGGCTTGGAAACTACACTTTGAGAATCACTAAACTAAAAGAACGCACAGAAGTATTAATAAGAAAGATGTATAGGAAAGTTTAGCATGCATTTTTCAATTAATTGCTGAGATTTATTATATTCACAAAGCAGATATTATTATTTCTACTTTACAGATAAGTAAATTGGATATCAGGGAGCTTAAATAATTTTCTAGGATCAAGCAAGAGCCAGGACTTAAATCCAGATCTTCCTTAATCTAAGCTTCTACTGTTGTTCTGTCAAATCATCTTCCTTTGCTTGAACCATTTGGAGTTTAGATAATAGCTATTAAGACATACTGAGCATGTATACACTGAAAACTGCTCTCAAAACTCCAATTATATTAACTCGATTAACCCTCCCAACTGTTGGGTACCCACATCAGCCCTATTTTAGACAAGGAAATGGAGACCCAGAGAAGCTCTATAGCCTTCCCAGGCCACAGAGCTAAGAACTACAGATTTAACATTCTAACCCAAAATTTAACATTCTAACCCTGTGATGGTGAGGGGCAGGCAGGCTCTCACTAAGTAGCCCAGGCTGCCCTCAAACTTTCAATTCTCATGCTTTAGCCTCCCCAGTGCTGGGATTACAGGTTGGCCTCTATGCCCAGTATTAAAAACCATTTTACTGTAACACCTAAGTAAAAACAATAATGATAAATCTCAAATAAAAATATAATTTTAATACAAAGAACTTTTATATTTGTAATTATTACTTAAATAAAAGAATTACTTAAATACCTTTGCCTATTTGAATCTAAAATGATGGTGGTTTATTTGTTTCATTTTCTCAAGGAGAGGCAAAGCCATGTGTGGAAAAATAAAACTCTCTTAAATGTGTGGAAATTTAAGAAAGAAGTTAAGTCACCGGAATCACTAAGAATAGGCTTAGAAGCAGCATGATTCAGTTTACATTTTTAGACTTTTGAGATCAGGATGTGGTGACCAAGGGTGCAGATGGGAAAATGATGTGGTCTCTGTCACCCTGAGCATATGACAGATACCTATCTAGATCACATCTGTTCCTGGAGAGGACCAGGGCACTGGAACAGTCACCAGGGAAACAATAGACCCATTTCCTTTGCCATTTACCACCACAAGAATTAGTTGTCTAGGGCTTTATTTCTTTTTTTTTTAATAATGATAGTGGTATTGTTCCTTAACAGACTAAAATAGGTTTATAAGTTAGTTCCCAGGAGCTTTTCGTAAGTAGATCTCCATTTCTCAAGCCTACTCATCTGGAAAAAAGGGTTATTCATTTTTACTTATGAAAAAGGCTGAAAGAGCGAACAGACCTGGAACTGTTCTTTCCCATGACGGGGGTTGGGAAATAGGAATTTCTCTTCTGTCTTCTCCTCCCCATACTCTACAGCCTACTGTGGACTCTTACTCTGCTTTCCCTCCACATCTATATCTTTTCTGGCTAACTTCCTGAATTCTGATTACTCTAGTTTGCCTTTCCCAGGTAAAGGAGGGTAGAGAGTCACTGCAGGAAGGGAAGGGACTTTTATTAGGACAAAAAAGGAAAAGAAACAGGGGTACAAGCTCAACAGGACAGGTTTATTTGAGAACAGATCTGAGAGGGATCACTCTGGCACTAGAGACCAGACCAGCTAGCTCTAGTACAGGCCAATATGTCCTTATAGGTTCGTGAGCACAAAAGGTGGGGAGGCCGTGGGAGGGAAAAGTCACAATGGGACTTTTGGGAGGAGGGTGTTCAGTACAAAGGAGTTGTGGCTACCCACCCAAGTCAGGATGAGAATGTACAGGGAGTAATGTGTTGATTGTCAAGAGTTGGTCTGAACGATGACTGGGACTTAGGGTGTAGCTGTGATCAGTGGACCTTACTGGCCCATGACAATACATCAGCAGCAGGTGTAAAGCATAGCAGGGGAAGGGGTTTAAAGTGGTCTCTGCTCAGAACAGGTTGGTGGTGGTCAGATTCCCTCAACTTTAAGGCCAGGAAATCCCTCCAGCATATACCAGCAAGAAAGGAGAAATTTCTGTTCTATAACTAAGGAGTCCAAGCAGCTTCCTCTGTTCTCTCTGTTCTCTCTCTCTCTCTCTCTCTCTCTCTCTCTCTCTCTCTCTCTCTCTCTCTCACCACTGAGCTAAATCCCCAGGCCTGTTGGTCTCTGCTCTACCATCCAAAAGTTCCCCAGTAACATGAAAGCAAAAGGAAGGACATCCAACCTGTTTTCTCCACAGAAGCTTTCTTTTTCCCAGGCTCTTCTACTCTTTCATGCCCACCCCAACCCCTCAGTCTCAAACCCATTATGAGTTGCTTTCTTCTCAGTATTTCCTGCTCTCCATTAAAGTCTCTATTTCCTAAAAACAAATAAATAGGGTGGGGGACTTAGCTCAGTAATTCTGCCACCTGCCTTGCAAGTACAAGGACCCGAGTTCCATCCCAGGTACAAATAAATAGAATCTCTAGAAAATGAAATAATGGGAACAAAGTTTTTGTAAATAGGGAAGGGTGGAGGGGATGAAGGGAGGGCAGGGGTATGGGGAAAAATGAGAACCAAGATCTGTCATGTAAAGGTATAAGATCCCAATGATGAATGTAACTGTACTATATACCTAAGATGTACCAATAAACTCAATGAGCGAGAGAAAAAAAAAGTCTCTTTCCTGTGGACACAATGCACATAACCTATTGTCAGGTAGAAAAGCCAAAAACCAAGACCACACCAGAACCACTACACGCCTTTATTGTAGAGACAAACTGCTGGGCTGACTCCAAACAAAGGAGAAAGAGCAATGTTGCTGAGACAGAGATCACTTCTTGTAGGACTGGCAGCAGGGTGGTGGTGGGGGGAGTTATAGAAGCTGGGGTGGGATTGAGTGATATAGTGGCTAGGGAAGGGGGGGAGCTTGTGACATCACACTAGTTGTTAGGAGGTTGCAAGAATCAGGTTACTCTTTTGGCGGGAAGAGGGGCATGTTGGGAAGAAGACGGTCCTTTGGTAGCAGAAGCCATATTTTAGGCGAGAAGCAGGGAATTATGGGAAGGAGAAAGCTGTTATTTTACGTAGCAGCTATTTTAAGGCAAGGGAAACACCTATAATCCCAGGTATTTGAGAGGTGAGGCAGGAGGACTGCAAGTGTGAGGTCCGTTTGGAAAACATGTTTCCAATGAGAGAAAGAGAGAGGGAGGAGTCTTTTTTCCAACCCTAAAACTCAAATCCCAGGTGGACTCCACTGGGCGCTTGGAACTGGAAGGTTTTAGTTTCTCCATAAGAGCTGCTTCAAGGAGTCAAGAATCTATAAATACATTACTATGGAAGAATTGCTACACCTCTTGGTTCTGATCTACAATGTTCTTAGCATAGACTCCACCTCCATTCTGCTGAATTTAGCTTTTCTGCTGTATCTGGGTACTCTAATTACATGTCTGTCCATTCACTCAACAGGTAAGTTTTGAAGACAGACCTGCCTTAAGAACTGTTAGGCAGTCTGTAAAACAAAGTTCCTACTTTCATAAAGATCAGTCCACATATCAAATTTAAGGACTATCATCAGGGTATGTCCCCACTCCAATGCAAGAATTATTACACAAAGGAGAGTCAGAGCCCCTCAGAAGATTGGCAGAAGACCAACATTAGAAATCTTGGAGCAGCCATTAATTCCCCCGGGATTTCCCACCTATAGGGAAAGAAGAGCAGAGGCTCTATGAGAAGACAGCTTGCGCTGTGCTAGGTTGGGTAATGAGTGAGGGTTCTGGGAGAGTTAGAGTGCAGTTTTAAAGGAGAGATTGAGACCCTCCTGTTAACTGTCTCAGCTTGGTGAAGAAGTCACCACAAACAAAGGGACAGAAGACGGACCTAGCCTGAGCCTGGTGTGGTGGCGCACACCAGCATGCTGGGAGGCTGAGGCAGGAGAATCAGAAGTTTGAGTCCCATTTAAGCAACTTAGTGAGACTCTGTCTCAAAATAAAAATTAAGGGTAACCCACTTTCCGGTCCCCCTTCTGTCTTTCTTAGACAGAAGCTTTCTTTCTCTCAATAAATTCTTCCTACTCTTGAAACAAACAAACAAACAAATTAAAAAGGGCTGGCAATATATCTCAGTGCAAAGGCCCTAGGTTCAATTCCTGAGGAGCAAGGGAGGAAGAAGAGGAATAAGAAGGAGGGGGAAGAGGGGGATGAAAGGAGAGGTGAGAGGAGAGGAGAAAGGAAAGAAAGGGAAAGGGAAAAAGGGAGAGGGAAGGGAGGGGAGGGGAGGGAAACGAAGCAGACTCGCCTACCTGTAAGTATCTCCTCACATCAGGCCGGAGAACCAACTAGAACAATAAGTGCTCAAACGGGCCATGAGGACGTGCTATGAAGCACAAAGCCAGGACTCCGTCTCGGCAGAAATTTCCCCTTTTCACACATACAAAGTGGAAAAACAGTCAGGGAGTCTAGGGTTTCAATAGTTCCTGCTCATTCTCCACAAACTTCTCTTTCTTTCCTGTGTGTAGTCACTGACCTCAACCATGCCCATTCTTCCTGGTCTCCTCTCTTCCCAGCTGGAATTGGGTGACTCCTCCCCTGCCATTCCCCAGGCTTTAGCCAGTTACACCCATTCACTCCATACCTCTTGTTCTTTGCCTAATTCCTGTTCACTCTGCCTCTAGATGACTAGGGTGATGAGTATCACTCAAAATGTGGTACCTTAAACCAGGCAGGGTGGAGTACACCTGTAATCCCAGCAATCAGGAGGCTGAGGCAGGAGAATCTCGAGTTCAAAGCCACCCTCGGCTATATAGTGAGATACTGTTTCAAAACAAACAAAACCCCAAAACCAAAAAGGCCTTATCTTCTCTTTAATTCTGTTTTAATGAATCTTGCTCAAAAATAGAGACTTCTGCTTTAATAGTTCTTTCCACCTAAATGAAAGTTTTAGAAGTTTCAGCCAACTGAAATGTAATAGACATCCTAGATCTAATGTAAGTAAAAAAAACAAAACAAATAAACAAGATGGTACATAATGTTTGTAGTGGGTTAACCATTCATGTGGGAATAGAGACAGAAAGAGTTCTAAACACACACACTATCTCTGGGAGGGTATGCAAGAAATTGTGTAGCTTTTAATGCCTTTTGAAACATATAATGTGCATGTGTTATCTTTTCCAAAAAAAATAAATATTTTAAAATAAAATGATAGCAGTAAAGAAAAGTTATTTTAGCTGGGCATTGTGGTGCATGCTTATAATTTCAGCACTTGGGAGGCTGAGGCAGGAGGATCGCATTGAGTTTGAGATCAGCCCGGTTAGGCTACACAGTGAATTCAAGCCCAGCCTGAATTACAAAGCAAGACTCTCATCTCAAAAAAGAAAAGTTATTTTACACTCAGTTAAGTTGTACACATGATTATTAATGGAAATGTTTGATTAATAATCTTTGAAAGATGGTATATGGGAACATTTTCCCTCCCTCTCTGTTTGTTTATTTGAGCTCTCTCCCTCTCCCGGTCCCTCTCCCTGCCCCTCCTCAGGTTTCCTTTGTGTGGGGGGGTCCTGTGGAATGAACACACAACCTTCATACTGAGTAACGTCCCCAACCCTTTATTTGTTTTTTTATTTTGAGATAGGATCTCCCTAAGTTGCTAAATTACCCAGGTTTGGTTTAAACTTGTTATCCTCTGGCCTCAGCCTTCCAGAGTGCCAGGATTACAAGAAGGCACCACCATGCCTGGCTTCTGAAGTTTCTACCTTTCTTCTTTTCCTATTACATGTTTTACTTTACTCATTACAGTATTTATATTTGAATTTCTCATATAAGAAAAACAATACAATATTTAAGCGTCTGTGTCTGATTTATTTCACTTAACATTATGGTCTCAAGGTGCATCCATTCTCCTACAAATGACTCGAGTTTATCCTTGTTTATGGTAGAATAGCACTCATTGTGTATAAATGCCACATTTTCTTTATCCATTCATCTGTTCATGGACACATAGGCTGCTTCCAAAATTTAGGTATTATGAATTGTGCTGCTATGAACATAGGTATACATTTATCAATATATTATGACTTCTATAACTTTTTCAGGAAGATATCCAGAAGAGGAATAGCTGAGTCAAGTGTTATTTCAAGTTTTAGTTTTTTTAGAAATCTCCACACTGATTTCCATAGCGATTGTACTAGTTTACATTCCCACGAACAATGTAGAAGGGTTTCGTTAGCCTCACAGCCTCACCAGCATTCTTTATTATTTAGTTTCTTGATGACAGCTATTGTTGCTGGAGTAAGAGAGAATCTCAGTGTTGCTTTAATTTGCATTTCTTTAATGGCCAGTGATTTTGAACATTTCTTACATATTTCTTGGCCATTTGTCAAGTGAAATGAAGTATCTATTCAATTGGGGTTCAACTCAGAATGTCCTTGCCTATGCCTATTATCAAGAATTTTACCTATGTTTTCTTTCAGTGGGTTAAGTGCTTCTGTTTTAACATTTAGATCATTGAGCCATTTTGATATTAGTTTAGTACATGGTGAGAGATACAGGCCTAGATTGAACCTTCTGCATGTGGATAGCCAGTTTCCCCAGCATGCACTTTTCTTGCTTAAAATGTTGGCCCCCTTGTCAAAGATCAAGTAGCTGAATGGGCCTAGATATATTTTTGCATCTTCCATTCATATACATTGATCCATCTGTCTGTTTTTTTTTGTTTGCTTTTGTTTTTTGCCAATACCATGCTATTTAAGAACTGTAGTTTTGTAGTATAAATTAAAGTCCTGGGTTGTGATGCGTCTTGCCTTACTCTTGTTGGGCAGTATTGCTTTTGCTCTTCTGGATCTCTTCTGGTTCCATATGAAATTTAGGATTACTTTCCATAGTTCTATGAGGAATGATGATAATATTAGGATTGAGATTGGATTCAATCTGTATATCAGTTTGGGAAGCATGGCCATTTTAACAATATTGGTTCTGCGTATCCAAGAACAGGGGATATCTTTCCATTTTCTGATGTCCTCTTTGATCTCCTTTTTTGGAGTACTATAATTTCGATTGGACAATGTTTTAACTTCTTTTGATAGGTATATTCCAAAATATTGAATTTTTTATAGTATTATTGTGAAAGGTATTGTTGCCCTGATTTTTTCCTCAGTGAGTTTATGATTAATGTGTGCTGAATTTTTGTGTGTAGAATTTGCGTCTTGCTACACTACTAAAATTGGCTATTAATTCTAGGAGTGTTTTGTTTTGCTTTGTTTGATTTTGGGGGAGTGTTATTTTTTAATTTAATTAATTTATTTTTTTATACCAGGGATTGAACTCTCTAGGAGTTTTTTGGTGGAATTTTTTGGATCATTTGTGTAGAAGATCATGTCCTCTGCAAATAATGATAATTTGATCTCTTCCTTTAATGTACATATCTTTTTTATTTCTTTCTCTTCTGTGATTGCTCCAGCTATGTTGGCTATTGGTTTTTTTATCAGATTATGAATGGCTTTTATCAGATTGAGATAAGGTCCTTCCACAGCTATTTTCTTCATGTTTTTTTTAAATCATGAATGAATGTCAAATTTTGTCAGGCTTTTTCCTTGACAATTGAGATGATCATGTCATTGTGATCGTTGTTTCTGTTCATGTGTGTATTGCATTTATAGTTTTTTGTATGTTGGACCTTCCCTACATCTGGAAGGAATTCTTCTTGGTCATAATGTATGAAATTTTTGATGATTTCTTGCATTGTGTTCCCCAGTATCAAGTTGAGGATTTTTGCATCTATGTTCATTAAAGAAATTGGCCTGTAGTTCCCTGTCTTGGTTTGGTCCTTGTCTGATTTTGGAATCAAGGTAATTTCAGTTTCCCAGGATGACTTTGGGAGTACGTTCCCTTTTGATTTCATGAAAGAGTTTGAGGCGTATTGGTATTAGGGCATACCTAAAGTTCTTGTGAAAATTGGAGGTAAATCCATCAGATTTGGTCTTTCATTAGTTGATAGTTTTTTTATTATTATTTCTTCAATCCTATTGCATGATATTGGATTATTCAGTGTTTTTATATCTTCTTGATTCAGCTTTGGTAGTTCATATGTTTCAAGGAATCTATCCATTTCTTCTCAATTCTCCATTTTAGTAGAGTATAGGTGCTCAATGTTATTATTAGTAACCTTCTGGATTTCTGCAGAGTGTGTTGAGATCGTAGCTTTTTTATTGCTAATTGCATTCATTTTGGTCTTTCCTTTTTTGGTAAAATTAGCTGGGGGGTTGTCTACTTTTTTCAAAGAACAATCTGTTTGATTCATTGACCCCATTTTTAAGTCTCAAATTTATTAATTTCTGCTCTGATCTTTATAATTTCCTTCCTTGTTCTAACTTTGGACTTTGTTCTTGTTTTTCTAGGATCTTGAGTAGCACCATTAGGTTGTTTCTTTGGATATGCTGCGTTTTTTTGTTTTTTGTTTTTAATGTGGGCATTCACACTTATAGTTTCTGAGGTACTCTTTCTCATGAAAATACCTTATTTATCCATCAGTTTTGAAAGAAAGTTTTGCAGGATATATACATCTGGGTTGGAAATTCTTATTTTTAAGGGCTTGAAAGACTCCTCTCCAAGATCTCCTGGACTTTAAGTTCTTTAATGAGAAATCTGCTGTAATTCTTTTTTTTTTTTTTTTTTTTTTTTTTTTTTTTTTTTTTTTAACAGGGATCGAACTCTGGTCCTTGCATTTGTGAGGCAGGTAGCAGAACCACTGCGCTAAATCCCTGGCCCCAGTCTGCTGTAATTCTGATGGGTTTAACTTTGTAAGTGATGCACTACTTTTCTTAAACAGCTTTTAAGAAATTGTCCTTTTGCTGGACTTCTGCTATTTTGACTATGATGTGATGTGGGAAGGTTCTCTTTAGATTGTGGCTATTTGGGATTTCATATGTTTCATTTATTGTATGTTTAATTCTTTCCCAATATTTGGAAAGATTTCTGTTGTTTCTACTTAAAAGTTTTTATATACTCTGTGTTGTCTTCTTATTTTTCACTTATTCCAATTAATCCTAGATTACTCTTCGTTGTGTCATCTAGCAGCTGTTAAATCCATTTTTTCATGTTCTCTTGTTCTTTCCACAATATGTCTGAGTAAATGGTCTTTAAAAGCATCCCTGTTTTTAATTCAGATATTAGTCACTTGTGCTGCTGATACATTCAATATAATTTTTAACCTCCTGGATTTTTGTTTGGAGGACTAATTCTTCGCTCAAGTGGTCATTCGTGTTTTGCATCATTTTGTTTAGCTTAGCTAGATTTTTCTAAGTGTCTCTGTTAGCTCCCTTATCATTTTGTTTCTTACTTTCATCGTCTGTTTAGTGATTTCTTCTGTGATCATGATAAGCACCTCACTGATCTGTTTTTAAATCTTCTTTGTATCATTCAAATAATTTGGGTGTGTGGCTTTTGCTTTCCTCCTCCTTGATGTCCCCCGAATTGACTATGGGGGAATTGAGAGTTTGGGGAGACAATTTGTTGCCTTATTTTCTCATATTTTGGGGGGTTTTTAAAATTTGTTTTGTTTTCTTTGTGGGGTGCTTTAATGGAAAGACTGATGCTAGTATAATGACCTCTTTAGTTACTCTGGTTTTCAATGATGCATTCTGGCCATGGCTAAGTATAATCTTTGGCCTTTGTGCCAAGATCTGATAACCTATGTCAATATGGGAGAGGAGGATGCAGTTCAATTTGCTCAGCACTTTGAGAATGGATAGAAATATTGTTAACATTGCAAATACAATCTGGATATTGGCCTACTAATAGCAACAACTATGCCACTCTGGAAATATCATCCAATTCAGCAACTGCAATATTAACTAAGAAAATTGGACATTGTTGCACCATAAGAACCAATAATGTACTACACTTTTTTTTGAGATAGGGTTTTGCTACGTAGTTTAGGCTGGACCTCAACTCACTGTGTAGCCCCAGCTGACCTCAAATCATGGTGATCCTCCTGCCTCAGCCTCCCAAGGGCTGGGATTAGAGGCATGTATCACTACACCTGGCTCCATAATGTACCACTCTTAACCTTAGAAAAGAAATGCACAATTATGGAATAATCACTAACACAAATGTTGACATCTAATATGTACTAAATGCAACAACTATACCTCTACTAATAATAGAAAAGAGTTTAACAATAATAACAGAGACTTAACTAACAATGAAAAGATTATTAAAGTTTGATGGTTATACTGTTAAAGATATAGAGTGTTGGGAATGTGAAAATGCAGGAAGAAAAATGTGAAAAATTCAACTGTGAGAGATGACAAGGAGAGAAAAGTGAGAAAAGGATCCTATTAAGGAATACAAGGATATTTACAAATTAGATAAAGGTAACAGAAAAAGCAAATGAGAAATAGAAGATAAAAGAAAAAAATGAGGAAAGAACAAGAAGAAAAAATAATAAGGAAAAATAAAGATAAGATAGAAAAAAATTAAAATAAAGAAAGAACAAAGGAGGCCAGGGATTTAGCTCAGTGGTTCTGATGACTGTCTTGCAAGCGCAAGGACCTGAGTTTGATTCCTGGTACCAAAAACTAAATAAATAAAAGAAAGAACAAAGGAAAATTCCCCAAACCCCAATAAACCAGTGATGAAAAGGAAAGGCAATGAAGAAAAGAGTCCAAAAACATAAAAACCTCTCTGCATTTTTGAATGAGTGGTTTTTCTTCCTTGATCTGCAGTGGTGGAATCCAGGAATCCATGTAGCCTTCTATGTTATGGGTTTTGAAGTCCCCCTCCTCCATTCCAGGGGTTCATTTGTTTATCCCAGGTTGTGGCAATGTCCAAGCTGTGATAGCTCCCTTCTCCTGTGGGTAGATAAAGAAGGCAGTTAAGCCTCATATTCATAGTTGATATGGGCAATAGGGCGAGTGCCCAGGTACTCAATGACAGCACTTTCAGACTCAATTCAACTCAAACTGGGCCTGGCCTCCCACCATACATGGTGAGGTTTGTGTCCTTCCTGGATCAAGCTAAAATCTCTTAAAGGATCTCTTTTCAGTCCATTCCCTGTCCATTGTTATGTCCTATGGCTGTCTCTCACTCAGTCACTCTGGGATGGTAACCTTGGGAACTCTGAAGTGAAGACATCCCCCAGCTGTTTTGACTCGTGGATTCAATCAACCCTTTACCGTATGGTTCCTGATAAGCACACTCCAGCAATGTGGTGGGCACCTATGCTGGGGTTCCCATCCAGCTGTTGCCTGTCATGTAGAGGGAGTGCCCTCAGAGTAAAGCTCTGAACTGTCCTTACAGGTCACAACTACTACTGTGAGCTCCCCCTGGAGCCCACATTGCTACCTAAGTCTTCTGCTTCTGTTTCTTTCTGGAGCATACAGTATTCACTCTACTTCTGCAAAGCCAGACTCCCCCTTTCGATGAGCTGGGAACTGGGAGCCAGGGAGAGTTCAGACTGTTTCATTTCCTTATCTACATTGTGGTCCACCCCCTCAAATTGCTCCATAGCTTTTAATTTTCAGGTCAGTTCCTTTCTGATTCCCAGTGATCTACTTCTCTTTTGTTCTTCCCCAAGTTGTTACGTTCCAGGGTCTGAATACCGGGGATACTGCCACTCACCACTCCACCATCTTGATTCTCTATTAAAATTTCTAGTTTTATAGTTAACATGCTTTGCTTGCATATTAAAAATAAAACAGAAAATAAAATTATTGAAAATTTGCCACATATAAAAGACAAAATTGGGCTAGGGATTTAGCTCAGTGGTGCCACCACCTCGCAAGCACAAGGTCCTGAGTTCAATCCCGGTTCCAAAAAAACGAGACAAAATTATGGAAATTCAAGAAACAAGAAAAAGCAAAAGAAAGGGACTATTCACAGAACAACACCATACACTTGTCCATATATTCTTTCTTAATAGCTGCTCAGTTTAAAGCTGAAACTGTCTTCTATTATTTATCCACTTAACATATACTTCCAAGAGACCTGAGATCAGAGATTTCCTCCCTTCAAACATTCTTAGTACATGATGGTATAGAACATCCCTTCCCGTGTAACTAGAATATAAATACCTTTGGCCTACTACCCAAACTAGGTCAAGATCTGATTTCAAGAACTCTTCCTCCTGTTCTTGAATGCACCATCAAACTCATCAAACTGCTTTCAGTAATAAGTCAAGAAGTTCAGCAGATCTCCTTCTTTGGCAGTAATTTGTCAGTCCCAGAAGTGGAGCAACATTTGCCATATTCATATGCCCTTAGATGTGATACTGCTATTTACCTCCTGCATGCTGTCTCATTTTCCACATTAGTCCTCCTTTATCTATTCAATAACTTAGTCATTCACATCATAGGCTCTTTTTTGTCATACTCTCTGTTCTACTGGCTAGGAAACAGCTCTTACCATCAAGCAAATGTATTTGAGTCTGCCAAGATTGACTAATAGGTTTAAGTCAGAAAATCACACATATTTTGGAAGAGAAATTATGTAAAGGGTACCACTAATTTTTTATGACCAAGAGCCATGAGGGAGATTTCAGAGGTGAATAAATATTACAGCTGACTCATAAAGAATGAAAAAGAAATCTTCAACTAGAAATTGGTGAAAGAAGATTCCAGGAAGAGAGACTAGCCTGGGTAAAATTAAGGAGATATGAAAGTGAGGCATGTTGAGGGACTATCAGTAATTCACTACAGTTACCACACAGAGACCTAGGTGGAAGGAGTATATCATGAGGTAAAAGTAACAGAAGAGTCACTAGGAACCCAGGAGAGGGACTGACACTGGAAAGGACTTAGTTTGCCTTGTGGACCTGGGACCATAGCCTTCACCTGAGCTGGTATTTAGGCTTGTATGACACATTAATGAGTAAGGTCAAGACAGATTAAAATTAGAGCCTTATCTTTCGCCATGCACTAAATTAAAATCCAAATGGATTAAAGATCTAAATATTAAAACAGAAACATTAAACTTACTGGAAGGTAAGTTAGGCAGAACTCTGGAAGACAGTGGTATAGGAAAAGACTTTATGAACAAATCCTCAGTAGCATGGGAACTAGCAGAAAGAATCAACAACTGGGATCTCATCTTACTAAAAAGCTTCTGTACTTCAAAAGAAACCATTAGCAGAACTAAGAGACAATCTACAATGTAGGAAAAAATTTTTACCAGCTGTACCTCAGACAAAGGACTATTATCAAGGATATATAAAGAACTCAAAACAATCAGTCCCCCCAAATATAAAGACCCGATCCAAAAATGGGCATCCGAAATGAACAGACATTTCTCATACAAAGAAGTAAAAGCAGCAAGAAAATATATGAAAAAATGTTCCACATCACTGGTCATTCGAGAGATGCAGATGAA
>NW_022900951.1:26184896-26185504 GCF_012274545.1 Fukomys damarensis
AAAAAAAAAAAAAAAAGAAGAGTGAATGTGTACAAGGGTACCTTCAAGCTATAAAGAGGTTAGCTTGATGTCAGTCCTAGATGAGTTCACTGTCCCTGAGCTGACTTACCTCTGTAAATATGACCTGCAGGCAGCAGGTGAAGAGCTGGCCTATAGGCAGAAGGTGAAGGTCTGTTTTTGTTTTTTTTTTTCTTTTAGTACTGAGGATTGAACCCAGTAGCTTCACACTGAACTGCAACACCATCCATTTCTTTATCTTTTTTTTTTTTTAATTTTCAGACAAAGCCTCCCTAAATGGTTGAGTCTGGGCTTGAATTGTGATCTTTCTGTCTCAATCTCTCAGAGTGCTGGGATTACAAAATACTACTCCCTGGATTGAAAAATCTGATTTTTAAAAATATATATATTTGGCCTGGTGTGGTAACACAAACCTGTAATCCCAGCACTTAGGAGGCTGAGGCAGGAGGATTGTTGTGAGTTCAATGCCAGCCTGGGCTACATAGTGAGTTCAAGGTCAGTCTGAACTATATTGCTAGAACTTCTCACTCTCTCGCTCTCTCTCTCTCTCTCTCTCACACACACACACACACACACACACACACACACAC
>NW_022900951.1:26185519-26213288 GCF_012274545.1 Fukomys damarensis
CACAAAGGCACAAGCAGTCCTGTGTCAATTTCCAGAAGACAAAGAATACTGAGTAAGAGGGTGAGCTTTTCCCCACTTTTGAATGTAAGAAACATCTGGTATTGGCACATGAAGGACTATAAGTAATGAGGCCGACAGCATAAAGAACCTAAGATGAGAGTACCCTTGACACAAACAGCAGTAATTTCATGGAGGGCAGGCACCACCAGCTGTAGTAAGGTATACATTGCAAATATATCCACAAGATCACTGAAGAGGGAAAATTTGAGATGACAAGCAATGGTATGAGACTAGTCAGAACTCAAAAACTCAATAATTAGATGTACATTTAAGAGTCTGGAACGCGTTTAAATACTGCATTGCTTCTCTGGTGTGAAAAACTGAATGTGTAGGGATGAGGATTTAGCTCAGTGGTGTCACATTTGCCCCACAAGTGCAAAGTCCTGAGTTCAATCTCCAGAACTGGTTAAAACAACAACAACCACAACAAAAACCAGAATGTGGAAATAAGGACTGAGATGTATAATGGATGTTGGGAAATGGGAAGCAACTGTTCAAATGGGAAGGAGAACAAGGGAGGAGGGAGGGAAAAAGGAAGGAAGGAATAAGAAAAAAAGTGAAAATGGAAGGAAAAATGGAGACAAAGCTTTTGGACATGGGGAGGGGAGTGGGCTTGGGGGGGATAGAATAAAAATTTTAATGAGTGTGGTGAGTGAAGATAATGGCTGAGTGGCCACCAGTAGAAAAATTCATCCTTTCTAAGATCTGGAATCCAGACACTGGTAAATAAAAACTTGTCAGAGAAAGTACATCATCAGGATTTGGGAAGTAATTAATAAAAGAATAGAAGCTACAAAGAAGTTAGAAATATGATCCACAATGCAGAGAAAAGAAGGAAACAATTTTGTCTCTCTCCTGAGCTCTCATAGCTCATGAGGAGAAGAACCTGGCTCCCCAGAAGCAAGATACGCACCCAAGGCTGGGAGATCCAGGGAGAAATGGTAGTGAAGACCATGGCCTTGGTAAACTGTAAAAAGAGCATGGGGTTTTGTTCTGAGGCAACTTCTTCTACACATCGGGCAACAGCAAGAGAGGGATTCAAGAGCAGATGCCCACCATATCACATTATTTTTAAAACATCTTTTAGTACTGGGGATTGGACACAGAGATTTTACACTAAGTCACATCCCCAGCTCTTTATATTTATTTATTTATTTTTTTGATAGGATCTTGCTAAATTGCCCAGGCTGGGTTCCAACTTGCTACCCTCCTGCCTCAGCTTTTCAGAACTCTAGGATTACAAGAGTGCCACCACATCCAATTTAGAGATCAGTGTTTTAGCCTAAGATTCAGGGTTAGGCTCCAATAGACCAGACCAAGAATCAAAATGGAGTCAATCATACTAAAACTCCACATCATCAAAACTAAACTAAATTGTTATCTGGTCTTTCCAGAAATCACAATGAGAGTCAAATTTCCCAAACAAGCTAAAAGCCTAATAGTGAAGTTCCCTCTGCTTTAATGCTTATATCCTTTGAGACTTTCAAAAGGGAACATAAAGCTGGGTGTGGTGGCCCACGCCTGTAATCCCAGCACTTGGGAGGCTGAGGCAGGAGGATCACTGTGAGTTGAGACCAGCCTGGGCTACATAGTGAATTCCAGGTCAGTCTCAACTACATAGTGAGACCCTGTCTCAAAACAACAACAAACAAACAAACAAACAAAAACAAGAAAAAAACAAAAAGGAATACAAAGTAATCTGATGCTAACCATCCCATCCGTTACTTTTTTATTGTTCTTCTTGTCATCACCTTACGAGAGAAATAGTTTTAAAATAATCAACTCATTTTTAATTTTTTGTTTCTGCTGTTTCACTGTTGCTTTATATAAAGTCAACTTCTTAGCCAGCCAGGAGTGGTGACACACACCTGTAATCCCAGTGCTCTGAGAGGCTGAGGCAGGAGCATTTCAAATTCAAGCCCAGCATGGGCAATTTAGCAACTTTATGCAAGACTCTGTCTCAAAATAAAAATAAAATGGCAGAGGTGTAGCTCAGTATGAAGTCCCTGGGTTTGACATAGAAGATTAGGGCATGGCAAAGCTGGCTGGGAAAGTAAGCGTGACCTGTTAATTACAAAATCCCTTAATACATGTATAGAACAGTTTCCAAAGCCAAAGAATTTGAGCAGGTTTCCAATTGGATGGCCTAGACCTGGTATCAGCCCAAAGCGTGGGATCCCAGCACTGATGCTCAGGACCCGGATGTAGAAGTTCTCATGCGTTTCCTCCAGACTGGACAACATAAAAGGACACAGATGCCAAGAAGAGCTTGCTATCGTGGCTTTCCTCATGATAGACTGCCCTGCTTTCTCCAGGGTATGCTTATATCTTGCTTTTCCCTCTTTTACTTGGCCGAAGCTCACTCTGCAGAGCCAGTTTCTCCTTCACTCTTCACTTCTACTTTTTCAAATAAACTTTGCCCGTTTTTTTTCTTGTTTTGTTCAATTCTTTGTTCAAGATGAGAAGAACCTGGAATCCAATTCCAGAAGGGCACTTGAGCAACCCAGAAACTGGTAACGTTTGTTTGATGAGCCACTATCAGAAGGAGCTACCCAACAATATTTTGGTATAGCCAGCCAGGACAATTAAAAGCCAGGAGATTCCGAGTTCAAGTTCAATCCCTAGTCACACACACACACACACACACACACACACACACACACTCACACACCTCCTCTACTTAGCTCACTCACACACTTAATGTTTTATGAAATTAAGTGCTGCCCAATTCTAGAAACAGAGCCAACTAAGATCTTTAAATTACAAAATTTGTGATATACATTATAAATATGCCAAAATAAACCCCATTATTCTGTATAATATGCACTAATTGAAAAGATTTCACACTAAGAGCGGGAGGTGCAGTTCAGTGTTATTGGGTAGCTCCTTCTAAACGTAGCTCACCAAACAATTATTCATTAACAGGCCTTGCGTTGCTCCACTCTCCTTCTGGAGTTGGATTCCAGCTTCTTCTCATCTTGAACAAAGAACTGAATGAAACGAGGAAAAAGCAGGGGCAAAGTTTGTTTGAAAAAGTAGAAGTGAAGAGTGAAGGAGAAACTGGCTCTGCAGAGTGAGCTTCGGCCAAGTAAAAGAGGGAAAAGCAAGATATAAGCATACCCTGGAGAAAGCAGGGCAGTCTATCATGAGGAAAGCCACGATAGCAAGCTCTTCTTGGCATCTGTGTCCTTTTATGTTGTCCAGTCTGGAGGAAACGCATGAGAGCTTCTACATCCGGGTCCTGAGCATCAGTGCTGGGATCCCACGCTTTGGGCTGATACCAGGTCTAGGCCATCCAATTGGAAACCTGCTAGAATTCTTTGAAGAAGTCCATATGTAGAGCTTCGGGAGCTGTTCTGCTCACATTTTCAGGGTTCTTTTAATTAGCAGGTCACACTTACTTCCCCAGCCAGTTTTGCCATGCCCTAATCTCCTATGTCAGTAGTGTTACTGGATGGGAGTCCCAGAGGGCTTGCTGTCCTGAATTAAGAATTGGATAAAGCCGGGTGTGGTGGTGCACGCCTGTAATCCCAGCACTTGGGAGGCTGAGGCAGGAGGATCACTGTGAGTTCGAGACCAGCCTGGGCTACATAGTGAGTTCCAGGTCAGTCTCAACTACACAGTGAGACCCTGTCTCAGAAAACCAAAAACAAACAAACAAAACAAAGAATTTGATAAGACACACAGAAAAGGCAGCAAGGATATAGATTGACTGAGTGAGGGTAGAAAAAAGTACACTCTATAGGGAGAGAGTAGGCCAGTGAAAAAACTCACAGAAGCCCCAAGGATAAACAGAAAGATGCCTTCAGTGAGTTCAAGGCCAGTCTGGGCTATATAGTGAGTTCAAGGCCAGCCTGAGTTATTAGCAAAACCCTGTTTAAAAAAATACTTTGACTTCCTAAAAACCGCCAGATGCCCTCAAGCCACTGCTATGACTAGAGTGAAACTACACACCTTATTTTGACTTGTGATCCAAAAGAAACATTTTTAATCACAATTCCTCCAGAGTTCATTTTAATAAAGCAATATTTGAATTTATATTGTTGCAGTTGGGCTGGGTTTGGTGGTGAGTGCCTGCAGTCTCAGTACTCTGGGAGTCTGAGGCAGGAGAACCACAAGTCTGAGTCCTGACTGGACAATTTAGCAGACATTGTCTCAATATTTTAAAAAATGTACTAAGATGTACCCAAAAATAAATAAATAAGAAGTTGCCCTTGGTTAAAGACTGGTACATATAGCATTTGACCAGAATATGAAATATATAAATAAACCCATATGGTCAGTCGATTTCTGAAATGGATATTCAGCAGAGAAAAGCTAGTCTATTGAAGAAATTGTGCTGGAAATGTTGGATATCCATATGTAAAAAAAAAAAGGCAAATTTCAATCCACACTTTGGAGTGTAACAAAAATCAACCACAAATTTATCAGAGTCCTAAAGATAAAACCTATCACTACAAAACTAGGGAAAAAAAAAAAAGAAAGTATTGTAAGACTTAAGTCTCACTTTTACTCCTGGAGCGTGAACAGCCAAGAGGCTTCCACGATGCTGGGCTCAGAAGCTCAGCGAGGCTCCAGGAGCTTGTCGGACAGCGAGAGTCACCCAGGAGAGAATACACCAGGCAAGTTGGCAAATAGACCTTTATTAGTCTGGCCAGATGGCACTCCCCAAGCCAAGTAGCTCAGAGAGGCGGCTAGCTCAGAAACAGAGGCCATTTTATATAGGGCTAAGGGGGGATTTACACTTAAAACTTACAGGAAGAGGACAAAGGCAAAGAATCAGTTGATCTGAGCTAGTGGTCATCAAGCATATACTTGACCGTCACGTACTAATGATCAGCAGAGTGATTATCCATTATTCCATTTACAACTTAGATTATAATGTTCAGAACATTCAACTACAGGCAAGTAAGGAGTGGTGTGATTTGTGTTGGGTCTCTGTGTTCACTACAGTTTCCATTTAGTTTCCCAGCTACTTCAAAGCAGTTACCTAACAATTCACAATTAATCATTAGTTATCCTATAAGGGATGGGGGGGAGCGACAGTCTCTAGCTCGTTTGCTGGTCAACATGGAGTCGCTCTGGTTCAGTCAGGCTCTTACAGTATCTTATGTGACATTACATTAGGCAGTAATTTCTTAGACAACACCAAAACCATGACACATAAAAGAAAAACAAATGATTAATTACTCTACAGCCAAATTGAGGTTTTCCTTTTTCAAAAAAGCAGTTAATGGACTAGAAAGACAAGTCACAGATTGAGATAAACTTTTTTAAAAATTGAACTCAGGACCTCAAACTTGCTAGGCAGGCATGACACCACTGAATTAAATACTCGGCCTTTTTGGGGGTGGGTCTTCCTAACACTATGTAGCCCAGGCTGACCTGAAACGTGCAGCAATCCTCCTGCCTCAACCTCCTAAATTCTGGGATTAAAGGAGTGCACTGCCACACCAAGAGAGATAAACTATTTGGAAAGTACTTATCTAATAAAGAAACAGAATATGTAAGAGTTCTCAAATCTCAATACTACAATGGGAAAACAAAAAACAATGAAAATATAGCCAAATTTTTTGAATGGATACTTTACAAAAGAAGACATGAATGACAAATAAGCCCATAAAAAGATAATTTAACATCATTATTAAAAGAAGCGAAAATTAAAATCGTAATGAACTATATACCTATTAGAATTCTCAAATTAAAGTAGGAATGTTTGAAATTTAACTCACTGAACATATTACATGATGACAAGGTAGAGCAAATGAAACTCTGGTATATTTCTGGTGGGAATGTTACATAGCACAATTCCTTCAGAAATCATACAGTTTCTTAAATATGTGTCTACCATATGATACAGTTATTCTGTTCCTAGGTATTTACTCAATGAAAAAGAAATCAAGGCACATATCCACATCAAGACTTATACATAAATGTTCATAGTAGCTTTACTTGTCAATAGTGAAAAACTGAAAAGAAAGTGGGTGTGGTACAAGCCAGTAATCCTGGCACTTAGGCTCAGGCAGGAGGATTACCATGAGTTCGAAGCCAGCATGGGCTACACAGTGAGTTCAAGGTCAGCCTGAACTACATAGTGAGACCTGTCTCAAAACAAAACAACAACAACAACAAAAACATGGAGACAAGGATGAGAGAGTAGTTTAGTGGCTGAGTGCTTCCCTAGCATGCACATGGCCCTCAGTTCAGCCCCCAGCACTGCAAAACAGGACAAAACAGGACACAATGCTGGGAACACCTCAAATGCCCATCAAGTGAATGAATTAAAATATTGTGGAATTAGCATGCAATTGAATATTACTAAAAGTGTGCAAAAAGTTGATTAGTCCTAAACTTCCATAAACTTTTGCATCCTCCTTTAAGACTGAGGACACTAAGAGATTTACAGGGACAATGAACCACACCCAAAAGTTTCCATTGCCTTAAACCTACAGTCACATTAGATTCCAGCAGACTCATAAAACTGCCACTGCCCCAAGCAGAAACAATGATCTCAGGGAGACTGAGTTGACTCAATCAATAAGGAATTCTCCCAGAGCCATCTAGCAAAAAACGGAACTAAGATAATAATGAACCAGACTCTAACCCTCCCTAGCCAAAAATAAAAGTAGGTCTCATTCTTCTGCGACTAGTTGGATCTGAACCTCTTCATCAGAGTGTGCTCCCCCTGGCTGTTCGGGCAAAATACTTTCCCTATTTTCTCTTACTTTCCTTTGTTAAGCGACCAGCTTGACCTTTGATAGAACTGTAAATTCCTTATCACTTTCCCTAATTTTCCAGTTAAGGCATTTGTTCTGCAAATTCATGCCTCACTTTTAATTTCCACTGTCACTGAAACAAGGGCCTGCACAAGCCAATGACAAATAGGCTATTGGTACATACAATAACATGGGTGGATGTCAAAGTAATTTTTCACTGTGTGGTTTGTTTTCCAGTACAGGGAATCGAACTCAGGATCTTGTGTTTGCCAGGCAGGCACGGTGCCACTGAGCTACAACCTTGGCCCTTCACTGTGAAGAAAATGTCAAACAAAAATGAATAACTACTATATGATTCCATTTAAATGAAACTCTAGAATGTAGTATCTAATCAGTAGTATCAAGTAAACGTGAATGGTTGCTTGCCTTGGATAGAAGATGCAGAAAAGAATCCCAAAGGGGCATGAAGGAGCTGGGCATGATGGCACATGTCTGTAATCAGGAGACTGAGGCAGGAGGGTCATGCTGAGTTCAAAGCTAGCCTGGGACACATAGCAAGATATCTCTCTTTCTCTCTCCCTCCCCCCTCCCCTCCATATATTCACTATTACATTTGGTGCTCTGGTTTCAGTGCAAGGGATTCAGAAATAATAAATAAAATGAGATATATGGTGGAATAGCAGCTACCTCGTGGGTGAAAAGAATGTAAAAAAAAAAACTTCAATTAACTGAAAAGGTAGTTCAGAAAGGGGAAGCAATTTTTGAAATAAATGTGAATCATTCCCAGTTTCATGAGTTATTTCTAAATGCATCTTGCTCGTAACCCATCTTATTGCCAGAAGTTTCAGATTTTTAAAATGTAAAATTTTATAAACACAAATACCCACATCATATCTCAACAAGGAAAGAGATTGCAATCTTTGGGGACAGTCTTTATCAGGTATCATGGCATGTTTTGTAATGTAAATTTGGGCTCATAGAAGGCAAAATGTTCTTTAAAATGAGCAGAGCCAAGGGCTGCGGATGTAGCTCAGTGGTGCCATGCCTGCCTGGCAAGGGCAAGGTCATGAGTTCGATCTCCAGTATGGAAAAAAAAACGAGTAAAGCCAAGGCTTTAGTTCACAACAAATAAAAGGAATAATGGATTTCCCTTACAGATCTTTGTGTTTTGCCTCTAGTAAACATGGCTTTGAAAGAAATTTAATTTGTGTGAAGACCAGATGCACTTGATTTTATTCCCCCCACCTTCTGTTTCTATTTTTTGACACATGGTCTAACTATGTAGTTCAGGCTGACCTTGGCCTATCACAGTGATCTTCCTGCCTCAGCCTTATCAGTGTGGGATCACAGGTGTGTGCCACCATGCCCAGCTGCCTGTATTTGATTTTAAACTCTCTAGATTGCTGGACATGGTGGTATACACCTGCAATTCAGCCTAGACTAAACAGTGGCCTCAAAGCCAGCTGGAATTACATAGTGAGACACTGTCTCAAACAAACAAACAAACAAAAATAAATTATCTAGATCAACCAGAGCCCCCTACTCTTTATGTCCCCCTCCCCATGAGCCTCTTCCTACTGCAGTGACCATCAGGCACTGAACGTGTCTGCCTTGATGTAGTAACTGGAAGGCAGAGAAAAGGATAATGAAATTAGGAGTTCCTGTGATATATTATAGACAGCTAAACTAGTTAGAAAATATTCTAAGGCAGGTAGGTAGGGCTGGGGCCTCAGCACAGAAGACAGCTGTGGCCCGAGACTCATTTACTGGAGGACAGGATTCAAAAAGGAAGAACAACTACACCTATGTATTTCCCTTGGGATGAACAGTAGTGATTGATATTCCAAATAGGCATCAATCACCTTGAGGGGGACCAAAACCTCCCTAGCTCATTCCCACCAGGAAATCCTTCTTCCTTCCATGCATGCTTGCTATGAGACTAGCTTTCCCATTTGATCTTCATTTAATCAATATTACCTAAGCAGCCGGGTGTGGTGGCGCACGCCTGGCACACCTGTAATCCCAGCACTCAGGAGGCTGAGGCAGGAGGATCGCTGTGAGTTTGAGACCAGCCTGGGCTACATAGTGAGTTCCAGGTCAGTCTCAACTACATAGTGAGACCCTGTCTCAAAAAATCAAAAATAAAAAATTACCTAAGCAACTATAATTATAATCTTATTGGTTGATCATAGGTTTGTCTGACCTCATAATTTCCCATTGGATCAATATTACCTAAGAGACTACTTTTATTCTTTATTTTATTTTATTTTTTATTTTTTTGGTAACAGGGATCGAACTTGATACCGTTCGCTTACGAGGCAGGCAGCAGAACCACTGAGCTAAATCCCTGGGCCTAGTATACTTTTAATCTTATAAATTGACTGTAGTTTTGTCCCACTTTAAGTCTGCCTTATCTCATATGGCTTTGCTCAATAAAACACCTCTGAGGGCTGGGGATTTAGTTTAGTGGTTCTGCTGCCTGCCTCACAGGCACAAAGGTCCGAGTTCAATCCCCAGTACCAAACAGACAAACAAACAAAAAACACCTCTGAGAAGCGGGGTTGGTAGTCAACCCATATTCTGGTTCTGCTTCTGTCTCTCTTAGACTAAACCTGTCTTTCTCTCAATAAATTCTTCCTACTTTTAATCTCCATTTTTCCTAGAATTCATTCTTTGATTTTAGAGAATGCAAACTGCATTTCAGATACCTAGCAGGTTGGGAGTTTCCCTTGTATTATTTAGACTTTTTTTATGTTTAGATCATTTTATTACAGTACAAACTTTCTGGAAATGAGCTAACTAGAAAGACACAGTAAATATTTACAGAAACGTCGACAACACCAGCAAGGAACACACAAAACAATGTAGGTCTTGAGGTTTCCAGGCCGGAATCCTGGACTTCCCGGAAGGTAAAGCGGCAGCAGCCGACCCACGCTGCCCCGCCAGACAGAGCGATGTGACTCCTCCAGCCTGCCCACCACGTGCGGACCCTGCAGACTTAGCCTGCGTGGTTTTCTTTATCCTCTGATGAATTTCAAAGGATACGAGCAATTTGTCATTGCTTCAACAGAAGTTCAGCACAGGAGCGGCCAGGTGGAGAGGACTCGTACTACAACCGTCAAGTCCTATGAGATGGACACTAGCTGAGGTCAGTCAGTGAAGTCGGGAGCGGGGCTGAGGGGCGCTTTGGATCAAAGTGCCCAGTTTTAGCTGTTCTATGCTGAAGGGGCCAGTAACTCGCCAGGTCCAGGAGAGAGGAACACATTTACAGATCAAAGAAACACACACACACACACACACACACACACACACACACACACACACAAATAACGACAAAATGGGAAGAAATGGCGGTCCTGGAGACGAGCCAGTGCTGGTGCCTCGGCCCCATTTCCTTCCTTCCGAGGTCCTGGTTTTTGGATGAGGTCCTGCTTTAAAAATACCTTCCCCGGGGCCGGATGTAACTCAGTGGTGACGCTGCCTGCTGTGCAAGCGCAAGGGCCCGAGTTTGATCCCCGGTACCAAAATAAAAATACCTTCCCAGTTGCAACTCAGAGGAAGGGGACTAAAGCCTTAAGAAAACTATAAAACTAGTCTTGGGCTCAGTAAGACCATTCCGTACAAGTCACTGTAGGGACTTTATAGACTTCTTTGCATGCATGGACTTTGCCTGAGGAGCCACAGACGAGTCCAGGGCCATCTGGACATCATCACTCTCTGCCTTGGATTTCTTGCTTGTGGCTCCTCTAGAAAAGACTTTCTCAAAGGTAGAATCCGAATCGTCAGAGGTGGACGGTTTCCTTTTGCATCGATACTTGGTTTTGGCGGGATCAGGCTTTTGAGGGGCCTCAGAATTCCGGGAGGGATCTTTTTTGGTCCCTTTTGGCACTGCCCTCTTCTTGGTTCCGGCAGTGGAGGCAGAAGACTGACCTTTTGCTGCGGTCTTCTTCATGGCAGCGTTTCTCTCCGGAGGCGGCTTTGTAGCCTCAGTACAGGCGGCGAGGTTGGCAGGTGGCTCCCGGTCCTCCGCAGCCTCAGCCTGCAGCCCACTTACTGACATGGTGCTTTTCTGTGGCTTTGGTTCTTGTTTTTTAGTAAGTTTTGGGGGAGTTCTGGGCTTAGGAGGACTAGCATCTGTCCTGCCACGAGAAATAGAGCCACAGAGAGCTGCAGCAAAAACCAAATTCACAACGGATTTGGATTCAGATGAAGATGTCTCCGATTTTTTTTAAATGTAACGACTGTAGTAATCAGTTTATTACACAGATTATTCATTCTTGAATGTACAAGCTCCAGAGGAGCAATTGGGTCTTTAAATATACACAAGTATTTCCATCCAATTATTTTCACCCTCATATCCAAATAGACCTAAGCAGTTAAAAACATAAGAAAAATAAGAGCTATTAGCTATGTATCAACTGAGAAACCACATATAAACCAAAGAATATGGAGAGAAAGGGGCTGAAAGGACAAAGGTTGAAGGGGCACAGATGTAAAAGAGTTGGGAACAAAACCCATCACACTTTATGTACTAATAGCTCCAATCCATTTAAATGTTGATCAGTTAAACTTAGACCTTAAAATACAGGATGTGGGTAGAGTTTAATCTATTTGTTCATAACTTTCACCTAAGTTGTAGATCCTTCAGAATAGAATGAATATAGAAACAGATAGCTTCATGTTCTTCACCTTGTTTTTCATAACTGTTGTGAATTTAAATGGATTCCACTTAAAAATATCTCCTATAGGCCAGTGGAGCTTTTCCCCATCCAAGCACACACATGTACCCACCACCCCTCATACCATGCTGTTATTCTAATTTAAGTCAATAAGGAAAGCTTTTTAGTCTCACACCTAGGTTACGCCTGAAGAACTGGCTTGCCACACACATACTTCTCTGCTAGGAGGAGGTGTTACAGTATTTCTAGTTTGTTGCTTCCAAGTAGGTACAACATGCAGCACTGCTGTATCAGGTAAACATGTGCACAGGGGGAGATGAGGCATGTGCTCATAGAAAGCAGTCAAATGGAAATCAAAAGGACTTTCTCTTTCAGAGTTCCCCTATCTTTATTTGTAGAGGTTATCCAATAATTTCTTTAATTACATTGCACACTTCTGAGTCCATTCCCGAGCTATTCTGTTGTACTTTTCTCTATCTGTTTTGTAGATCTGAGCAATCTCAGGCTCTAAAGGATCATCTGGATTGGTATCACACAACAGAGAACAGAGGGGACAAGAGTACTTTTGAAATAGTGCTGGAGACCACTGTGACTATAGAATATCAAGACAAATGCTGCCATTAGTATTAATATTTGGATGATAAATTCTTGTTGTGAATGCAACCTTAGGTGGTTTGAAGGGGTAATCTGTTGGGAAATGAAATGTCAAGAAAAATACTCCACCCTGATAGGGACTGTCATTTGGCCCCATTATTGTAGCTTGCCAATGGAACATATAATCTCCAACAGGACCTGCTGAACACTGTGCTGGCGGGTCCTGGGCCAGGTCATTCAATTCCTTGTGGATTCTCTTCAGAGCCATGGTGGGAGTGATGTCTCCGATTTTGATGAAAAACCTGAAGAGGATGGCATTATTTAGATTATTTGGAGGATCTATATCACATGCCCTATACCATTAGGGCTTATGATATATGGACCTCCAAATAATATAAGAGAAATATTATAGCTCTCAACCTGCTAGATGTCGAAAACACAAAATTCATGTTCTCTAAAATCTAAGAAAATTCTAAGAACAATGGAGGTCAAGAGTATGACAAACAGTAGAGGAATGAGACCACTCAAGCAAGCTAGTAGAAAGCAACAAGGTACAGATTTTGCTCACCTGGGTGCAAAAAGACTGAAGGCAAGAGGCCATCAGTCCCAAACAAAAAAAGGCAGAGGTTTTTACAGGGAATTGGGAGAGGGGCCTGGCATGTCTGTCATATGTACAGGTCAGGGAAAACATGTGTGATTGGGAGGTCCGCCCCTTCGACCCAGTGTGCCAGAGGAGACTGGCAGCAGCTCATGACCTGCTGGTAGGCCTGCCCATTCAAGCCAGTGCCAGCCATGCAGGTACAACACAATAGTATTTGTGCCTGCCTGAAAACAAGAGAAAGAGGGCCTCTCTGAACCTCCTGGATGAAAGTTGAAGCCCACTGAAAAAGTGAAGAAAATCTGTGATAAAGGCACACCACAACATCATAGTTGGTAAGTTGGAGGGATCAGCACCTCACATCAGAACCTGGTCTAACTTCAGGGGAAAGTCAGCTGGAATCTGCATACAACCTTGCAGAGTTCAACTCAGCTGGAGGGCAAAGATCTCAACTTGGGCCTCAAGGTCAGAAATCAGCCTGAACCTCAGGGGGCAGCTGTTGGCTTGCTGAGACTAATTGACTTATATCTGCATACTGCTGCCCACACTGTCTATTGTGTCAACAGGGGTATACCCTGAAGGATGCCCTCTATTTTTATTTGTATTTTTTATTTTCAAAGTAATATTTTTCACTTATCTTTAATCATTTAAAAATGTTTTCTTTTTCTTTTTTCAAATTTTTTTTCCTTTTTAAATCTTCTTTTTCTTCTCTCTCTCCCACCTTGATCTCTATTAATTTCCCCTTTTGTTCCTGCTCCTATCCTAATTTGAATTTCTTTTCTTTCTTTTCCTTTTATTTCCTTTTCCCTTCTCTCAGTTACCATTAGTTTTAAAAGAAAGTGATTATAGTCTCTAGCCTCCTTACTGCTGTTAGTTTTTTCTGTTCTTGTGTATATTTTGTTCTGTTTTCTCTGCTTCTCTTCAACAGCTCCCTAGAGTATGTGTGATCTTCCTGTGCCCTCTGACCTCACTTCTAACCTTTCTCTATCCTACCTATATATCCCTCCTCCCCAACCCCTTCTAAATCTCCATCCTGAAAGGTAAAGTTGCTATATTGAAGAATTTATTCACTATAAAGATATTTTGGGCTGGTCCTTGATTTTGATTTAATTCACACAGTTAAAGGTAATAGATTAATAACTACCACAAATTGTCATTTTCTAAGCTGTGCTGGATATATTATGTTGCTGATTGTACACTTGGGCTAAGGGGTTATGATTGATCTAATCAGTTGTCCTCTCTGGTATAATGAAAATGACAGTGTCTCAAATTCATTAGAATTAAACTGAGGACAGTACTAATGGCAAAAATAGAAATGAGGAGACATTCAAGCAAGTCACAAACACAGACTTCCACCTCATCAAAGGTAAATACTGGGGCAAATGAGGTAGAAAAGTCTGACAGTCAACCATCTGGGCACCCTAAACCGATAGCAAAGGAAGTAAAAAAACATAAATGAGGCTCTAGAAAAATTCAAAATGGAAATAATTTCCCAGATAACAACAGAGATGGTGAGAAGAATGAAAGACATGATTAGAGACTCTAGAACAGAAACAGATAAAAAAATAGATGAGCTCAGGACTATGATAGGAACTATGAATGCCCAGCATAGGAAAGAAATGGAAACCTACAATGCCCAACATAGGAAACAAATGGAATACATGAAAGAGATCCAAACAGATATCCAGGAGATTAAAAACTCTATAGAGCCAGGTGTGGTGGCGCACACCTGTAATCACAGCACTTGAGAGGATGAGACAGGGAGATTGCTGTGAGTTCGAGACCAGCCTGGGCTACACAGTGAGTTCCAAGGCCATCTGAACTACATAGTGAGACCTTCTTTCAAGAAAAAAACAAACAAGCAAATGAGACTCTATGGAAAGCATTTGCAGCAGAATTAACGAGTATGAAGATAGAATATCATACATAGAAGATAGGATTGCAGTCACTGACCATGAAAAGAGAAATCTCTTAAAAACAATAAGGAATCATGAGAAATCAATCCAACCACTCTTATATGATGAAAAAAGAAGAATAATATAAGACTGATTGGAATCCATGAAGTAGCAGGAGAAAGTACAAATGACATTAAAAAAAAACTGTTCACATAATTGATGGCAAAAACTTCCCAAAGAGAGGGGAAGAATTTGACACACAAATAAGTGACACATATAGGACTCCACTAGCCTTGATCAAAAAATAAAATCTACAACTAGACATATGATAATCAAGATACCAGAAACCCAACTGACGAACAAAATACTATAAGCAGTTAGAGAAAAAAAACAAATTACATTCAAAGGAAAGCCCATCTGAATCACAGCACACTTTTCAACACAAACCTTCAAGTCAAGGAGAGCCTGGAGTGAAGTATTTCAAGTCCTAAAAGAAAACAACCTCCAACCTAAACTGATATATCCTGCAAAACCATCTTTCAAAATTGATGAGAAATAAAATACTTCCATGACAAAGAACACCTGAGAAATTTCATGAACACCCAAACTGGCACTCCAAACACTTCTAAACAATATCCAGGAAAAATAAAATGAAGACCACAACTCCATAAGGTCCAACAGAACAAATATACCAAGCAAGACAAGAAATTAAAGAAAAAATAAAAGAACCAACAAGAGTAAAATAACACGACAATGAAAAGTCAGTACATAACCGTTAAAATCATCACTGTTAATGGCCTCAATTCACCAATCAAAGGAAACAGGCTGGCAAAATGGATTAAGAAGCAAAATCCAACACTAGGCTGTATATAAGAAATCCACCTAATCCACAAAGAAATACATAGACTGAGAGTAAAATGATAGAAAAGAGTTCTCCATGCCAGAAGAGCCTGGAAAAGAATAGGGGTAGCAACTGTATTTGCAGACAGAATAGATTTCAAACCAAAACTAATTGAGACAAAGAAGGCCACTACATCCTTGAAAAGGGAAAAATACAAGAGGAAGAAATGACAATCATAAATATATATGCACCAAAGACTAATGCCCCTAACTATACAAAACAAATATTAATGGATATGAAAAACAAAATAAGCACTAATGCAATTGTAGTGGGGGACATCAATACTCTACTGAAACAAATAGATGATCTAGACAAAAAAATCAACAACAAAACAACAGAACTAAACCAAATCTTTGAGCAAACAGACTTAGTTGATGTGTACAGTGTTCCACCCCACAAAATCAGAATATACATTCTTTTCGGCTGCACATGGGTAATTCTCCAAAATAGGCCACATGCTAGCTCATAGAATATGCTTAAGTAAATGCAAAGGACTTGAAGTTATCCCCTGTACAATATCAGACCATAGTGAAATTAAACTGGAGATCAAAAGACTAAGAAACCACAAGAACTTCACAAATACATGGAAATTACATAAAACCCTGCTGAACAACCATTGGGTCACAGAGGATATTAAAGAAGTAATTAGACAGTTTCTACAATTAAATGATAATGCCAATACAACATATAGGAATCTATGGGACAAAATGAAAGTAGTTTTATGAGGGAAATTCATAGCAGTAAATGCCCATACTAGGAAAACAGAGCGAACTTAAATAAACAACCTAATGCTTAACCTTAAGGTTCTATAAAAAGAAGAGCAAGAAAAACAGAAAGCTCATAGAACAGAGGAAATTATAAAGATCAGAACAGAAATTAATCCAATGGATACTAAGAAAATAATACAAAAATCAATGAATCAAAGATTTTTTTTGAAAGAATAAATAAATCAATAAACCCTTAGCCAAACTTATCAAAAAAAAAAAGGAAAAGAAAAGGCTCAAATTCATGCAATTAGGAATGAGAAAGGTGAAGTCACAACAGATCCAGCAGAAATCCAGAGGATCATCAATACCTACTTTGAAAACCTGTACTCTATAAAATAGAAAATATAGAAGAAATGGACATATTCCTAGATACATATGAACTTCCAAAGTTGAGTGAAGAAGATATAAAAAGTCAAAACACCCCAATTACATTCAGTGAAATGGAAAATGTAATTAAAACATTATCAACAAAGAAAAGCCCAGGTCCTGATGGCTTCACTGCTGAATTCTACAAGACATTTAGAGAAGAACTATTGCCACTACTCTATAAACACTTTAATGAAATTGAAAGGGAAGCAATACTTCCAAATTCATTCCTGAAAGCAAGTATCACTTTGATTTCCAAACCAGAGAAAGGCCCAACCAAAAAAGAGAACCACAGGCCAATCTCCCTAATGAACATACATGCAAAAATCCTCAATAAGAAACTGGCAAACAGAATTCAGAAGATCATCAAGAAGGTCATACACCCTGACCAAGTTGGATTTATCCCAGGGATGCAAGGATGGTTCAACAAATGTAAATCTGTAAATGTAATACACTATATTAACAGAGTCAAGGACAAAAACCATATGATCATCTCAATAGATGCAGAAAAAGCACTCAACAAAATTCAACACCCATTCATGATAAAAACCTTCAGAAAATTGGAATAGATGGTCTTTATCTCAACCTGATAAAGGCTATTTATGAAAAACCAACAGCCAATATCATTCTAAATGGTCATAAACTGAAAACCATCACACTAAAAGCAGGAACAAGACAAGGATGTCCACTAACACCACTCCTGTTCCATATAGTTCTAGAAACATTAGCCACAGCAATTACACAAAAGAAAGAAATAAAAGGAATAAAGACAGGAAAGGAAGAAGTTAAACTGTCACTATTTGCTGATGATATGATACTCTACATAGGAGACCCAAAAAACTATGCCAAAAGACTTCTAGACTTAATTGACAGATTCAGTAGACTAGCTGGATACAAAGTCAACACTCAAAACTCAATAGCCTTCTTTTACACAAATAACAGACTCACTGAGAGAGAAATTAGGGAAACATTTCCTTTCACAGTAGCATTGAAAAATATGAAATATCTATGAATCAATCTAACAAAGATGACAAAAGACCTCTACACTGAAAGTGATGACACTCTGAAAAAAGAGATAGAAGAGGACATAAGAAGATGGATAGACATCCCTTGCTCCTGGGTAGGAAAATTCAACATAGTGAAAATGGCCATATTCCAAAACTTCTAAACAGATTCAATGCAATCCTGATTGAAATCCCAACAGTATATTTCACAGAACTTGAGAAAATATTCCAAAAATTCATTTGGAACCAGAAAAGACCTAGAATAGCAAAATACATTCTAGGCAACAGAGACATGGCAGGAGGTATCACAATTACCAACTTGAAACTATACTACAAAGACACTGTAATAAAAATAGCATGGTCCTGGCCAATAAACAGACCCGAGGATCAATGGAATAGATTAGAAGATGCAGAAACAACACTAGACATACTCAGCTACCTCATCCTTGACAAAGGAGCTAACCATGCTCACTGGAGGAAAGATAGCCTCTTTAATAAATTGTGTTGGGAAAACTGGCCTTCAGCTTGCCAAAGATTAAAACTAGATCCCAATCTTTTACCATGCACTAAAGAAAAATCCCAGTAGATTAAAAATCTAAATATCAAAACAGAAACAGTAAAATTAACGGAAAGCTAATTAGGAAGAGTTCTCAAAGACATTGGCATAAGAGAAGATTTTATGAACAAATCCTCAGCAGCACAAGTACTTGCACAAAGAATCAACAAATGGGATCTCATTGTATTTCTCTACTGTGAAAAATTAAAACTACAAGTAAGGTTCAAATGATATAATTGAGAGTGTAAAATAGTAAGAAAATGGCTAAAGAGAAAGAGGGAAGGGGAGGGAAAAGGAAATAAGGGAAAGGAAAAAAATGTGAAGAAAGGAAAAAATGGAAACAAAATCTTTGTAAATAGGGAATGGTGAAGGAGCTGAAGGAAGGGCAGGGGTATGGGGAAAAAAAAAGAACAAAGATATATCATGTAAAGGTACAGGATCCCAATGATAAATGTAACTGTATTTTTGGCTTTAAATGTACCAAAAAGTGTAATGTGGGGGGCGTGTGTGATTGAGACCCATGCAGTGGTCATGGCAGGGAAAATGTTATGCTGTACATTGTAGTCTTATCTTTTCCTTGTGACATCCTGTCCTGTGTTCTAGCTGCTCAGACACTACAGACTGTATTGGGAGGAGACACTACCACCTGCATCTACTGCATGTTTTGCTGAGGGCTGTGGTTTTAACTGTAGGTTTAAATCAAACAGCATATTCATTAACAATTTCATGACCAGATCAAGCCTGACAAAGAGTAGGCAGAATTTATTGAGAGAAACATGGCTTCTGCCTAAGAGGGACAGAAGAAGATCTATATAGTGGGTTGGTTACCTTTCAGCCCTACTTCTCAAGGGTGTTTTATTGAGCAAAGCCAAGAGGTGAGGTAGGTTCATAGTGGGACAAAACTATAATCAACTAATAAGATTAAAAGTATAGGTCTCTATGAGCTGGGCATAGTGGTGCATGCCTGTAACCCCAACACTGAGGAGGCTGAGGCAGGAGGATCTCCAAGAGGTTGAGGCCAGCCTGGGCTACATAGTGAGTTCAGGGCCAGCCTGAACTACAAAGGGAGAACCTGCCTCAAGAATCCAAAAAGAAAAAAGTATATGACTCTTAGATAATGTTGACCTAATGGGAGATCACAAAATGAGATAAAACCATGTTCAACCACTAAGATTACAACAAGTATAGTCGCTTAGGTAATATTGATTAAATGGATATCAAATGAGGAAATAAGTCACAGTAGGTTTACATGAAACGAATGGGAATTTTCTGGGAAGGAATAGGCTGGGGGAGATCTTGGTCCCCACTATGGTGACTGATGCCTCTTTAGAACTCCAATCACTGCTTTTCATCCCTAGGAGAATAACGTGGGTGTAGTAATTCCTCTGGTTTTTGAAGTCTAGCCTTCAGAGAATGTGCCTCCAGCCACAGTTGTCCTTTGTATTGACTTCTTTGAGGGGCCAGCCATGCCTGACTGCCTATAATATTTCTAATTAACTTATCTGCCTACTACACCTACACTACAAAATCTGCAAAGCTTCAGAAGAGACTAATAGGTACTGCGAGGGTAGGAAAGAAAAAATAAAGCTAGGCAGGCCCTTTGAAGGCCTGGGAAATGTCCACATTGGACACCTCCCACATACACAAGGCTCTTAGGTATGCAAAGTAGCTGAGTGCTGGATTTCCTCAGTCCTTTGTCCATAAGGATCAGCTACTAGATTTCTGCACTTGAGAACAGTTTTGTTTTTGTTTTTTGGGGTTTTTTTTCCTCATTGAGTTTACTGATACATTTTAGGTATACAGTAGTTACATTCTTCATTGGGCTCTTGTACCTTTACATGACAGGTTTTGGTTCTCATTTTTCCCCTTGTCCCTGCCCTCCCTTCACCGCCTCCTCTCTTCCTATTTACAAAAACTTTATTTCCATTTTTAATATTTTTTTCTTTTCCCTTATTACCTTTTCCCTACCCTTCCCACTTTCCCTACACTTTTCGCCCTTTTCTTCCTATTTCACATTGTCAATTATACCCTTAGGATCTTATATACAATTATAGCTTTTCACATCAGAGAAACTTTTCAGTATTTACACATGTGTGACTTATTTATTTAACTTAAGAGTATTTGCTCTGATTCCTGTGTCCATTTCTTTCAGAAAACCATGGTGGCTCAGGCAGATGAAGCCTCTTACTTATGAGGTGGGCTAATAGGCACCAAAGGGCACTTACCCAAAGATGGTGTCTTAAACAGACTAACAGTAAGTGATCTCCACAGCCTACCCTTCTCCAGTGGAGAACCAAAAAGAAAAAGAAGGGCAATTTAAGAAGCACTTATTATATTAGCAAATGTGTTTGTAAAGATGTTACTACATGCTGTAAGCATTCTTTACTACTTTACTAGACATTTTTTATATATTTATGTACACATCTTATATGAATACATTTTACAGGTAGCTCTGAGTGTAGATGGTTTGTGTTGTCATCTATAACGGCTTTGATTTTTGTTTTTGATGCTCAAAAAATTTCAAGCATGACATGTAGTCAATTATTCTGTAAATGATTGATCTATAGCCAATTTCAATGTTAAGATCACTTGGCACAATAACTCTTACTCAGAATTAACAGTACTTCCCACCGTATTCTATTTAATAATAATGACTCTGTGGTAGGTACTGTTTTCACCTACATTACATAGATAGTGAAGTGCAGCAAGGAGAACCTAAGTCACTTGCTCCAGGCCAAAGCAGGAGACAATTGAGCTGGATTTGAACCTGGGCAGTCTGACTCCACAGTCTTTGCTTAAGAGCAGGATACTAATTGCTCCATCTTAGGATTTTTCAGTTACCATTCCCTCAATTCAAGTGCAATTCAGATAATTCCCACCATGAGGGATTTGCCCAAAATCACTCAATTAATAAATTATGGCCTTAGAACTAAGTTATCAGACTCCCTTCCTCAAATAATTGTTTTCCTTGTCTCTCAGTTGGTTTTTCATAACTACCTCTTAATCATCAAAGAACAATAAACAAATCCATTAAATATTGCCTAGCAATGACAAAATACCCCAGAACTAATACTTTGCTAACTTAGGTTTAAAATCAATGCAATTTAGAGCATTGGCTGAACTTTGATTCCTGCTATAAAATACAAAATGATACATATTTTTCATGTTGTTGTAACTTTGAAGTGGCTTTGCTAAACCACCTTCATTAAAAGGAGACTGACAGTAATAATATTTTTTACTTAAAATAAATATTTAACACTTAGAAATGTAAACAGAGCAATGACTCGTGATTTCTCAATATGTTCTTTCTCACTAAAGGATATTTAACTAGAGTTTTTTTTTTTTTGTCCATTTAACTAGTTTTTGTAGTCAGGATAAACATAGTGCAAACTTAAAATTTCCAACAGTAAGGACACACAACAGAAAGATAAATCATGCAACTTATTTGGAAAAGAAAAAAAAAAGCATAGCAGCATTAAATTTCTAATACCAAAGGTATTTTCTTCACCAGGTATAGTGCCACACACTTATACTCCCAACACTCTGTGAAGACTAAAAATTCAAGCTCAGTCTGAGCAATTTAGTAAATTAATCAGACCCTGTCTCAGAACAAAAAAATAAAATAAAAGACTAGTGATGCAGCTCAGTGAGAAGGCCCTGGGTTCAATTCCAAGTATAAAACGTATATGTGATTTTTTTCTCATTAACTCAGAAAATATGGCATTTACAAAAGTCATGTAGGTTTTCTGTGGATTTTAACAGAATAAAAACTTTTGTCTTTCAGTTGATGTGCTCTTTTTTCTGAATTCCAAAGTTCACAAACAAGTTGATATTTAGCTTTAAGCAAAGGAAAAAAGGATAGATGTGCTATTTATTAAAAGCTGCCAGTTAAGATGTTCTTTCTTTGTTGTACATTTCACAACCAGATTACATAACCTTTACAGGGTATGTCATCAGCAGCAGCCACTTAATTAAATAACATATGGTAACTACACAAGGATACTTGGCGTCTTAATTCCTGTGATTTGAAATGGGCTTTGTTACCTCCTGTTTTTCCTCTTAGTGCGTAGAAGGGGAAGAGAAGGGAGAGGGAAGCAGGGATGATAGGAATGTTCTTACAGGTTGGCTCAGAGAGTCATGAATGTGCTCCCGGTTCTTCTCCCCAACCTGACACCCACGCTCATATTACACATGGAGCCCCGTGCAGATGAAAGAAGCCTCATATTGCATTGAAAATAACACAAGAATTGTTTCTTGGCTTTCTTTGCCTGTGTTTATATGTCCAAAGCCATATGTAATTTCCACGTCTTCAATCACTACCCTTCCTCACCCTGACATGCAAACTCTCTTGATACCTTTTCCTTGAGAACAAATGGATGCTATTAGCTTGTTTCTCTTATTGTTCCCCTTTAAACTGGTGAAAAACGCATAACCTTTGTCAAGCAGCATTACCTTTGTCAAGAAACTGTTTTCTGAGAGCCTGCTGGGGGCCCACACCTTTACCAAATGCCAGGTAGACAAAACACAGGAAGTGCATTCCATTTGGCACTGGGGAGGGATTCTCCCCTCTGACAAGCTACCTTACCTTGAAATTTTGCCCATCCCTCTAAGATACAACAGGCCAGAATTCTGTCTCTTTTTAAAGAGTACAACTTGTGGAATTGGAAGGTCAAAGACCTGCACTTAAGTTCTGGCTTAAGGTAGGTCACTCTTGCTCATGATTTTGTTGCTCCTATTTTGATTCCTGTTAGATACACTTCAGATGATGATTTTTTTTCCTGACCTCATTTTCAAATTTTGGGTTGGATATTGATGATGCAATGAGATCAAGAGGAAATATTAAGCTTGATGAAAGCATGCACTTGAGATCTTAGAAAAGAATTACCATTCCTAAAGCAGTATGATTTTGTTTAGTTATAGAAGTAATTTCTCTTATTAGCCCCAAATTATCTTTTACTCTTAAATTTTGCATGATGTTTCTATTTCAAGCAAAAATAAAATCTTCTTTCTTTTCCTACCTAAACCTCCAGAGTTGTGTCTGTGTCTCTTTTGTGTATGTCACCCATATACACTTCAAATAAAGGTTGCTAATGCATACCTTTTTTTCAGCAAAGACTGATCAGAAGTGTACTAGAGCAGAAGAGTAATATGCCAAGACTAGGTGCAAAGCTGCACACCTATAATCCCAGCTACCCAGGAGGCTGAGGCAAGAGGATCACTAGTTTGAGATCAACTGGATAATTCAGACCCAAAAAATAAGTGAATAAAAAGGGCTGGGGTTTGATCTCCAGTGCCCCCAACAAAAAGTAGTGTGCCATGGACAGGGTACTTGGTGTCCATGAGAAGACTGTTGTCCAGTTTTAAAAGTTGTAGTTGTGCTAGTACACGAAGAACTCTGCACAAGGGCAAAAGCACTGATTCAGAAGCAGGGGCAGGAAATACACCTCACATGAAGGAGAGGAAAGGGATAAAGGAATTAAGCAATCAGGAGTCCTGTTACTTCCCAGATTCAATGCAAATATAAAACTAGAAAACAGCATAACAGGTTTTCCTTCAGTCTAGGCCAGACTGAAGTATTGCCAGGGTGAGATTATAAAGCCACATTTGACCTCACCAGAGAAATACTAGCATCAATCCTGTATCAGTTAAGGTTCACTAGAGGAATAGATTTAATAGAAAATATATACATATATATGATATACAAAGGATTTACAATGGCCACCTGCAGAGCCAGGTGTGGAAGAGTGCAAAAGGGTCATCTTTGTGATGCCGAGTCTGACGTGAGTCCACACCAGGAAACTGAAAGATCTGTACTGGAAACCTGGAGACAGACTTCCAAGTGTGATGGTGAAGACTGGAGCTCCTCCAAAGAAACAGAAGTGAAACTTCCTTCTTTAGCTATTCAATGCATCTAAGCCACAAGCCTATTGGTTTGATCTACCTACATACAGGTTAGGTTTTCCATTTTCAGTAAGTTACTTATCCAGAAACACCCAGAACTATGCTCAACCAACCAGCTAGGTGTTGCTTATTTAAGTTGACACCACAGTTAATTATCCCAAAGCAACTCTGGTTTATACTGGAAGCACCCACACAATGACACAGAAATGGTCATTGTACTTAGGTCCTGTGGTAGGCAGAATAATGCTCCCCCAAATGTCCATATTCTAGGCTCTGGAAACTGTGAATATGTACCCTTACATGGCAATAGGAAATGAAGGCTGCAAATCAAATTAAGGTTGATAATAAAATAGTTTTATTTATTTATTTATTTACTTTTGGTACTGGGGATTGAACTCAGGTCCTTGCACTTGTGAGGCAGACAGCAGCACCACTGAGCTAAATCCCTTGCCCTCACATAATTTTATAATAGAAAAATTATCCTGGATTACCTGGTGGGTCCCATGTAATTACAAGCATCCTTAAATGTGGAAAAGGATAATCAGGGAAAACTGACAAGAAAGACTAGAGGGACCACTGCTGCTTTTGAAGATAACCTGGACCAAAGAATGCGAGTGGCCTCTGCAGCCAGCAAAGGCAAGAACATGAATTTTCACCTAGAGCTTCTAGAAAAGAGTACAGTCTTCCAACACCACAATTGTAGCACCCTGAGATCCACTGTAGACTTCTAAACTCAGAACTATATTGGCAATGAGAAATGAATCAAGCCCTACATAACTTCTTGGTGATATTTATAATTTTATTTTAATGTATTAGATTTTTATAAATTGCTTGTTGTACAAATAAAACCTTTTCAAAAACAAAAAAAGAAAAGAAATTAAGGGGGCCAGGGATTTAGCTCAGTGGTGCTGCCACCTGCCTTGCACACAAGGTCCTGAGTTCAATCCCCAGTATTGAAAAAAAAAAAAAAAAGAAGAAGAAGAAATCCCTTTCACCTCCTTATTGAATTTCATAAGAAAATATTAAGGTAAAGGTGTAGGGAAAGTGAGAAGTGTAGGGGAAAGGTAATAAAGGAAAAGAAAAATATATGAGAAAATGAAAAAATGGAAATAAAGTGTTTGTAAATGGGGAGGGGAGGAGGGGGTGAAGGGAGGGCAGGGACAAGGGGAAAAATGAGAACCAAGACCTGTCATGTAAAGGTACAAGATCCAATAATGAATGTAACTGTACTGTATGCCTAAAATGTACCAAGAAACTCAATTATAAAAAAAAAGAAAATATTAAGGGTTGGGCATGTTGGTGCACACTTGTAATCCCAGCACTTGGGAGGAGGCAGGAGGATTAATGTGAGTTTGAGTCCAGCCTGAACTACATATTGAGATCCTGTCTCTAAAAGAATCACCCCCCCAAAAAAAAAGGAAAGAAAAGAAAAATATTGAAATGCCAAGTTTTTTCCTTATAATTATTATTCCTTATAATTTCCCTGAGATCAATGAAAATTCATGAAGCTTCATATGGTACAATAAAAAGCACAAAAATTTTAAAAATTCTTTACATGGGGCTGAATCTTGCTAAGATTCTAACTTATCCAGGCTGGGGTCAAATTGGCAATCTTCCTGTTACCGCTTTGGGAGTCTTGACAAACTAAACAAAGAATTGACCAGGACACCCAAGAGTTGCAGTTGAATCAATGATTTGAAACAGAAAGGCAAAAATTTTGGCATGGTCATCTATTACTCTTTTGATAGTGAGACTTGGTTTTCCTATCTGTAAAACTGAGTACCACTTGTGATGTCTACTTTTCAAGGCTTTGAAGACAAAACCACATATGTATATGCATATGAAAATACCCCAGATATATTCTTTTTTTAAAAAAAACTATCCCATTTTCCCCCACGTACAAAAGGTTTCTTTCCTTTTCCTTATTTTTGTTGTCCTTTACTTCCTTTCTCTCTCCCTCCTCCATTGTTCCCCTTCCCATTTGAACAGTCTTATTTCCCAATATTTCTTATATATTTTAGTCCTTATTCACACTTTTGGTTTGTCACACTAGAGAATTAAATGCACTATTTAAACATTTGTGTATGATTTACTTCACTTAAGAGTATGGTCTCAAGGACCATCTATTTAGCTGTAAATGGCTGAAGTCCATCCTTTTTTATGGAAGAGTAGTATTCCACTGTATAAAAAACACATCTTCTTTATCAACTCGTCAACTGGTGGGCATTTGGGCTATTTCCAGCATTTAGCCATTACAAACTGTGCTGCTATAAACGTGGGTATGCACATATTGCTGTGGTATGGTGCTTTTAGGTCTTATAGGAAGATAACAAGAAGGAAACAGCTGGGTAAATGGAACGTCGTTTTAGTTTTTGAAAAATCTCCACACTAATTTCCACAGTGGCTGCACCAGTCTACACTCTCACCAACAGTGGAGAAGGGTTCCTTTTTCCCCAGAGCCTCATCAGCATTGGTTATTGGTTGATTTCTTGATAGCAGTCATTCTTCCTGGAGTTAGATGGAATCTCAGCATTGTTTTAATTTCCATTTCACAAATGGCCAATGATGTTGAACATTTTTTCATATATTTCCTGGCTGTTTCTAATTCTTCATCTGAGAAATGTTATTTCATTTCAGATGCCCAGTTTTGGATTGGATCTTTAAATTTGGGGGGTTTTGAGTTTTTTAGTTTATGTGTTCTAAATAATAGTCCTTTATCTGATAAATAGCAGGTAAAAAATATTTCCCACACTGTGGGTCGACTCTTTACTCTTATCGGTGGTTTCTCTTGCTATTCAAAAGCTTTTAAATAAGATGAGGTCCCAGTTGTTAATTCTTTGTAGTATTTCCCATGAGGTCTAGATTTTGTTCATGGAGCCTTTGCCTAATCCTATGTCCTCAAGTGTACTACCTATTCTCTCTTCCAGCAGATTTAGTGTTTCCATTTTAATATTTATATCTTTGATCCATTTGGATTTTAGGTCAGTGCATGGTGAAAAATGTGGGTCTACTTTCAACCTGCAACATGTGGAAAGCCAGTTTTCCCAGCACCATTTATTAAAGAGGCTATCTTCCAGTAAAGGTGTTTGTCTCCTTTGTCAAAGATGTGGTGGTCATCTGGAGTTTTTTCAACATCTTCTAGTCTGTTCCATTAATCCTCAGATCTGTTGTTTTGACAGTACCATGTTGTTTTTATCACAGTAGCTTTGTAATATTACTTAAAGTCAGAGACTGTGATACCCCTTGCCTTGCCTTTGTTGCTCAGAATTGCCTTTGCTATTCTTAGGTCTCTTCTGGTTCTAAATGAATTTTGAGATTGCTTTTTCTAATTCTGTGAGATATGCTGTTGGAATTTTGATTGGGATTGCATTAAATCTTTACAAGAGTTTTGGATGTATGACCATTTACACTACATTAATTCTTCCTATCCAAGAACAACAGATATCTTTCCAGTTTCTGATACCCTCTTCAATCTCTTTTTTCAGAGTACTATAGTTTTCAATGTAAAGGTCTTTTACTTCCTTCATTAGATTGATTCCTAGTTATTTCATTTTGGGGGGATGCTATTGTGAAAGGGATTGTTTCTCTAATTTCTCTCTCCATGAGTTGATTATTCATGTATAGGAAGGCTATTGATTTTTGAGTGTTGCTGTTGTATCCACCATCATCACTGAATTTGGTTATCAAATCTAGAAGTATTTTGGTGGAGTTTTTGGGGTTTTATATATATAT
>NW_022900951.1:26213429-26230621 GCF_012274545.1 Fukomys damarensis
ATATATATATTCGCAAATAATGATAGGTTAACTTCTTCCTTTCCTATCCTTATTCCTTTTTATTTCTTTCTGTCTAATTGCTCTGGCTATTGTTTCCAGAACTATACTGAATAAGAGTGGTGACAGTGGACTTCCTTGTCTTGTTCCTGATTTTATAGTGAAAGCTTTCAGCTCTTGTTCATTTAATATATTGGCTATTGGTTAGTCATACATGGCTTTTATCAGGTTGAGATAGACCATCTATACCAATTTTCTGTAGGGATCTTATAATGAATGGGTGTTGAACCTTTGTCAAGCACTTTTTCTGTATCTATTGAGAAGATAATATAGTTTTTATCCTTGGCTCTATTAATATAATGTACTACATTTATTGATTAGCATATGTTGAACCATCCTGCATTCCTGGGATGAATTCATCTTGGTCATGATGTATAACCTTCTTGATTATTTGCTGCATTCCCTTTGCCAGTATCTTATTGAGGATTTTTATATCTGTGTTCATTAGGGATATTGGCCTATAATTCTCCTTTTTGGTTGAATCATTCTCTAGTTTTAGAATCAGGGTAATGCTTGCTTCCAGGAATGAATTTGGGAGTACTGCTTCCCTTTCAATTTCATTAAAGAGTTTGAGAAGTAGCAGCATTGGATCTTCTCTAAATGTCTTATAGAATTCAGCAGTGAATCCATCAGGGCTAGGGCTTTTCTTTCTTGGTAGGTTTTTAATCACATATTCATTTTCATTGGCTGATATTGGTTAATTTAGAATTTATATATCTTCTTCATTCAGGTTTTGTTTGTTTGTTTGTTTTTTGAGACAGGGTCTCACTATATAGTTGAGACTGACCTGGAATTCACAATGTAGCCCAGGCTGGTCTCGAACTTGCAGTGATTCTCCTGCCTCAGCCTCCCAAGTGCTGAGATTACAGGCGTGCGCCACATCTGGCCTTCTTCATTCAGTTTTGGTAATTCATATGTATCTAGGAATCTGTCCATTTCTTCTGTGTTTACCATCTCATTAGAATATAGATTCTCAAAGTAGGTATTAATGATCTTCTGGATTTCTGCAGGGTGTGTTGTGACTTCACCCTTTTCATTACTAATTGCATGGATTTGAATCTTTTGTTTCCTTTTTTTGATAAGTTTGGCTAAGAGTTTGTCCATTTTAATCTTTCAAAGAACCAACTCTTCAATTCATTGATTCTTTGTATTTTTTAGCCTCCATTTCAGTAATTTCTGCTCTGATTTTTATAATTTGTTCCCTCATATAAGCTTTGGGCTTGACTTGCTTTTCTTCATTTAGAAGCTTGAGGTTCAACATTAGGTTGTTTATTTGAGCCCACTCTGTTTTCCTGATATGGGTATTCACCACTACAAATTTTCCTCATGGGAATGCTTTCACTGGTTCTCATCAATTCTGGTATGTTGTATTGTCATTATCACTTAATTGTAGAAACTGTCTGATTTCATCTTTAATTTCATCTGTGACCTATTTTTTGTTCGGGAGGGTGTTATTTAATTCCCATGTGTTTATGAAGTTCTGATTTTTTTGCCATTGATTTCCAATTTCATTGCACTATGGTCTGATAATATGTATGAGATTATTTCAATTTCTTTGCATTTACTTAAGTGTGTTCTATGCACTAGTATGTGCTCTGCTTTGGAGAATACCATATATACAACTAAAAAGAATGTATATCCTGATGTGGGGGTGGAACAGTTTGTAGACATCTACTAAATCCATTTGCTCAAAAATTCGGTTCAGTTCTAATATTTCATGTTTTTTTTCAGGTATGGTGGATCAAACTCAGGACCTTGCACTTGCCAGGCATGAATGGCATCACTCAGCTAAATCCCTGGCCCTTATTGTTGATTTTTTGTCTAGTTGATCTAGTTATAACAGTGGGGTATTGAGGTCTCCCATTACAACTGTATTAGTTCTTATATGATTTTTCATGTCCATTAATATGTTTTATATAGTTGGGTACACTGTTATTTGGTTCATATATATTTATGATTATCATCTCTTCCTCTTGGATTGCTCCCTTTACAAGGATATGGTGACCTTTTTTGTCTCTCTTAATCAGTCTTGGCTTGAAATCCACTTTGTCTGCAAATACAATAGCTACCCCTGCTTTTTTCTGGGTTCCTGTTGCATAGAATATTGTTTTACATCCTTTGAATTTCAGTATATGAATTTTTAAAAAATTGAATGTGTAGCCTATATGCAGCATATTGTTGGATCTTGCTTTTGGATCCATTCTGCTAGTCTGTTTCTTCTGATTGGTGAATTGAGACCATTAACATTGATAGTTATAACTGATATACATTGTCTTATCTCTGATGTCATTTTCCTGTGGTTGGCTTTCTTCTTTCCTTTTCTGTCAATTTCTTGTCTTGCCTATGGATTAGTTATTTTGGGGTTCATGGAGTTGTAATCCTTGGTGTCTCTTTCTAGAATATACTTCAGAACACTTTGAAGTACTGGTTTGGTGTTCATGAATTTCTTCAGATGTTCTTTGTTATGAAAGTATCTTATTTCTCCATCAATTTTGAAAAATAGTTTTTCAGGGTACATCAATCTATGTTGGTTATTTTCCTTTAGGGTTTCAAATACTTGACTCCAAGCTGTCTTTGAGAATTTGTGTTGAGAAGTCTGTTATGATTCTGATGGTCTTTCCTTTATAAGTGATTTGTTTCTCCTCTCTGTCATTTAATATTCTGTCCTTGTGTTGAATTTCTGGAATCTTGACTATTATATGTCTAAGGGAAGATTTTTTTCATCATGGCTAATTGGAGTCCTATATGCCTCATTTATCTTTGTTAAATTTTTATTTCCTATTTGGGAAATGTTCTGCCATTACTTTTGCTTTGTTTTGTTGAGACAGGGTCTCACTATGTAGTTGAAACTGACCTGGAACTCACTATGTAGCCCAGGCTGGTCTCAAACTCACAGTGATCCTCCTGCCTCAGCCTACCGAGGGCTGGGATTACAGGCATGCACCACCACGCCCAGGTCTGCCACTACTTCTGAGAAAAGTATTAATGTCATTTGCAGTATCTCTTGCTTTTTCATTGACTATGATCAATCTTATGTTATTTTGTGTGTGTGTGTGTGTATGTGTGGTACTGGGGATCGAACTCAGGACCTTGGGCTTGTGAGGCAGGCACAGTGCCACTGAGCTAAATCCACCACCCAATCTTATGTTATTCTTCTTTGCATCATCTAGCAGGTGCTAGATTGATTTCTCATGGTCCCTTGCTATTTTTAAGAAATATCTCTTTTCATGACCACTAGCCACAATCATGCCTTCTATATCTCATATTCTGTCTTCACACTGGTTCATTCTGCTTTGTATATACATTCAATGGAGTTTTTAATCTCCGGGACATGTTTGAATCTGTTGCATTGATTCCATTTCTTTCCTATGCTGGGCATTCATGGTTACCATTTCTTTTCTGCGCTGGGTGTTATGCTTCCCATTTCTTTCCTAAGCTGGATGTACATGTTTTCCATCATGTTCCTGAACTCCTCTGTTTTTATCTGTATCTGCTCTAGTGTCACTAAGCACGTCTTTCAGTCTGGTCGCCATCTATGCAGTAATCTGTGGAATCACTTCTTTGATTTTTTTCTAGACCTCTTCATCTGATTTGTTACTTCTGCTTTACCACTTCAGAGAGTCTAGGTGGTTCATTTTTGGATTGTTCCACCTCATTGCCCCTGGGGTTTGTCTTTGGTGATCTGAAAGTTGGGGGAGGGGTTGCATCTTAAGTGTCTTCTCATTTTCTTAAAGTTTGATTCCTGGGTTTGTGCTTGTAAATAGCTTATAGTGAGTAGCTTTATTGCCAGTATTCAGAACCCTTAAAAAATGAGTACTCAGAAGTGTTTTGCAGGTGTAGCTGGATTCAGCCACTGCAGTCCTCTACTTCCACTGCTCCATTCCACTGGTGTGTTTCTTTGTGGCGGCCTCTGGGGTCACGAGTAGTCACCTTGTGTCCCGCATTCCCTCACTGATTGTTGGGGTTCTGGGAGAGAGCCCTGTGTGCTAACTCCTCCTTCTTAAAGTCTCTCTCTGCTTGAGGACTTCACTTCTCGCCTCAGATCCTCCCTGGGTCCCAATTTCCTCTTTCTTCTCCTCCTTGTGCCATGATATTCCAGTGTCATGAGACCAAATCTTTCTCTGCTGTTCACCACGCTGCCATCCCACATATGTTACTTTAAAAAGTCACCAAACATGAGGAGCTATATCCATGGTTTCTTCCAACACAAATACACTATCATTTGCAGCTATGAGGAGAGCAATTTACACCGAATATAGTTAAGGACACAATAGTTTTACTTAATAATCATAATTTCCATCTCTTAATGAAATTGGCAGTACTGGTTGCTAGAGGCCATCAAATTTATTTTTTAGATTTTGCAAAATCCTTATTACTGCTCTTTATATAATACCTGTATGTTTTTAAAATGTAAATGAAATTAAACTGTTTCATATTAGAATATGATACTGTTAGGGCTTATGTTTAAATGTCCCCAAAGCCTCATGTGTCATAGGTGGGGCTTCTCAGAGGTGGCTGAATCTAGGGTTTGTGCTCATGGGGTCACGGATGTGATGCTGGGATCGATTCATGGTGAGGTGCTCAGATTAAAGCTGCTCAACCCTGGGTGTGAGTGGATAGCCTAGATAAGGTATAAGGGACAGAAAGAGGGCTAGTGTGTTGCTCACTGATTGTCTCTTGCTACCTTCTGCCTTCCCCACTTTGCCATGGACTGCTTCTCCTCTGTGATGCTCCTCTGCCAGGCCACCCTGCCTTGGAGCCAGCAGACTACAGACTGAAACCTCTACAGACTGTGGGCCAAATAAATCTTTTCTCCTTTAACTTTGGGTGTTGGGAATTTTGTCTCAGCAATGAAAAAAAGTAACTAAGACAGTATCCTATTGGTTTTGCTATTGTTGCTGTTGCTGTTGTTTCAACAAACACTACTGGGATGTCACTGGTACTGAAGTTAGAATTTCAGGCAAGTGATTCATGCAACTCCAAGTTCATTTTTTTATACTTTCTGTATTATGACATTCTTGTTGGCTACCATCACAATATCCATGTTAGTTCTTTAAGTAGGTTAGAAGTCATTCTGCTTCCCTTTCCCCTTTTTATTACCTATGTGAATGGCAATGTGAACCAGTGAAAGCAGAGAAGAGTTCATGGGAAAAGATTAAGGCACTGTTCTCCCCACTAAACGTTGGACTTTGGATACCTTATTAAGCGAAATTAGCCTGTGGACAAAAATTGTGAAGACCCTAACATTTTTCTTCCGGCTGCTAACTTTTTTCTAACTTTTCTCTTGAATCCTTTACTTGACCTTATGCCCAGTTTTCTCCTATCAGAGGAAACCAGATTTGAGAGGCAGAAAGAATATAGAAGAAAGTGCACAGGTTTGGCATCAGAAAAAATGTGTTTTCATCTTTATTCTGCCGCTTTGAATTTGATTCATTCCAAACTAATAATTTAAACCCTGAGCCATGGTTTTCTCATTTATAAATTCAGGTCAGTGATGTCCAATTAAATGTTGTTAGGAGATGTAACAAGTAGGAAAGTATTTATATAGTTTATATATTTAGGTTATTGATTTACCAATATCTAGACATGAATATTTAATGTGTTGCTCCTTATAGCAATGTGTAAACAACCCGAGGGCCTTTGTACATGCTGTTGCCTCTGCTGGAATGACTTCTAACCTTTACTCTCAGAATTCTGACTCTAAAAGTCTGGTTGGAATTCTCTTGCTAGAGGCTCCCTTAGAATTTATGCCCCTTTTTTGTACTAGAGATTGAATCCAGAGGCACACTACAGTGTCTCATCTCATTAAGTTGCCCTAAACTGGCCTTGAACTTATAATCCTATTGTCTTACCCTCTGGTGTAGCTAGAATTACAGGTGTGGCCACTGCATCCAACTTTTGGCTTCCATTTTGTTTTTACACAGGTTACAAAATTGATTTACCTGCTACAAATCCCTCTAAAGTAACTGGAGTACTTAGAGAAGAAACTTTGAGGACATGCATCTTAGACGGTCCAAGTAAAATATAAGATGACCAATAGATAACTAACACAAAAGGAAGGTAGGGGAAAGATGAATAAAACAAGTGCTGATAAATATAATACAAAACAGACTTTGAGAGGTGCTATAGGGGTTAAAGTCAGAACAGATCATATTTTCTTGGGCATTCTACTTCACAGAAGAAGTGGAATTGGAGATGGGCCCTGAAGAATGAGAATAGCTTGATAGGTATAAATTGGCAGCACAACATCCCAGAAAGAACAGTGTGGTTGAGGGCACAGACCAGGCAAAGAGCAGGATGTCTTTGGAGAATAGCAAGCATGCTCATTGGCAGGGGTTACAGTACACATGGGGAAGTTGTGAGAAATGAAGCTAGAAAGGTAAACAGGAACTTACCCTGAATTCAGAGATGAGGAAGTTTACAGAGTTCTCACTCCTACTTGGCTTATGTCAACTTCTGCCCCTAAGTGCTGACAGTGAGCCCTTCCTTTATTTCTTTTAATACATAAGAGTCAGGCCATGGCCTCCTTTCCTCCATTGGTAACTAGTTTGCTTTAGGAGCCTTTCCTGGGACCATGCCTTACTTTTATTGCCTCTTCTTCCTGTCACCACTTTACATTTACTGGGTCTTCTGACACTATACCCCTAATTCTGCCTCAAATAACTAAGATCGATCATATAGGCATGGGCCTATTTTCAATTTTAGTTTTAAAAATAGTTACATGATTTGGCACATAATTCACACACGACAAATTAAAGGAACAGATAAAGTGAAACAAGTGACTTGCCAACTACGTCACTTAGACAATAGTACAGTGAGGGAGGAGTAGGTTGGTGGGCAGCAAGTTTTGCAAGACAGAGGAGGTACTGTTAGCTAGCAGTCCTTTTTTTAAAAAATCTGGCAATCCCTGAGGGCCCTTAATAACCTTGTGTATCTGGCCCTATTCAATTCTGTTCAATATGGAGTGCCTAGAGCCTGAAGTCATCTTGCCTTTTTTTTGTAGTTGTTGTTATTTTTTGTTTTTGTTTTTGTTTTTTTGAGACAGGGTCTCACTATGTAGTTGAGACTGAAATAGAACTCACTATATAGGCCAGGATGGTCTCGAATTCACAGCAATCCTCCTGCATCAGCCTCCTGAGTGCTGGGATTACAGGTGCATGCCACTATGCCTGGCTCTCATCTGGCCTTCTTAATCTTGGACTAATACTTGCTGTCATGCTGACAGCTTGCCTCTAACCTGTAATCTATTGTCCTGATACATGACTGTATACCTGTGTTGCTTTCGTGATGTGCCAGCAGTTTTCTCATTACAGGGAGTACAGGTCTGCTCTGACTGGCCAGCTCTGCATTGTGCGGTTATGTCCTATGGTACCATACTGGAATAATGATAATAATAGCACTAAGCAATACAGGGCAATACAGTATCTACTGTATTATTTTAACTCCATCAACTTGACTGCTAACAACCTTAGAAGTCATTCTTTAGCCAGGCATGGTGGTGCACATCTGTAATTCTAGCTATTCAGGAGGCTGAGGCATGAGGATCATAGGTTCAAGGCAAGACTGGACAACTTAGTGAAATCTTGCCTGGAAATAAAATAAAAAGGGCTGGGGATATAGCTCTGTGGTGGAATACTTGCCCAGGTTTGATACAATCAATCAATCAATAATTTTTAAAAATTGGTAGCTGTTCGCAGTACATGTATTTTATAATCATCTTGGGAGTTGGTACATGTATATAATGCAGCTTGCTTCTTTTTTTGGTACTGGGGATTGTACTTGGGACCTTGCACTTGCAAGGCAAGCAGCAGAACCACTAAGGTAGAACCTGGCCCCTGCTTGGTTTTTGTTTGTTTGTTTGTTTGTTTTTGATCCCCTTCTCTCCCTCTCCCTCTTTTCTAGTTCCCCTTTTCCTTTTTTCATTCTTGTTGATGTTGTTAACCTTAGTTCAAGTTCATGGCATATAATATCAACATTGACATTATTAGCACTTTGTACATGGCATATCCTCACTTTACCGATGTCATTCTTATAAGCAAGTTAGTTTCTTTATCACCTAGGCCCATCTCCCCTAGCTCTTTAACACTACACATCAACATTAACGTCTCTGTTAGTCCAAATGTGAGTGTCCAAGACATGAAAAGTGGCAGGTTTCTAGGTGGTATCATGAGCCTCAATCTTCAGCCCTACGTATATGCAGATGTTTGCCCTGTATCTCTGGGAGTAGAGTTTACTTCTCTCTACCCCTTGTCTCTGGGCTTGGCCACATAACTTGCTTTTGAGAATGATATCTGAATGGAAGCATCACTATGACAATTCCAAGCTTTGGCCTTAATTGGCATGCATGCTTCTACTTGTCCCTTTGTACTTCTGCCATCATCATGAAAAAATATCCAAGAGAAAGTTATCTCATTTGTCCAAGGAAGAAGAAAACACACAGAGAGCAGAGCCACTCAACGCATCCCATAGACTGCACTAAGGTAGGTCACTGTGTCTTACTCAGGTCTTTAGCTGACAGGGCCCAAAGCAGGAATACAGAACCAACCCTACATGAATCCAACTCCAGCCAACAAGCAGATGCATGAGATCTCCCTGCCCATCTCATCTGTCCCATGTCCCCAGTGCTGACCAGCTTAAGGTAGTCACTTAACAATGGACAACAGGAAAATGAGTTAAGACAATCAGATCTTTGTGAGGGTTTATATCTGTAGATTATAATAAAAACGGATGGAGCTTTCTAGACTTGGAGGCTGGGACGTCATTACCAACTTGATGAATGGTCAAGAAAACTGGTCTTCGGAGGGAAGGAAGAAAACAGAATAGATGGTTAGAGTTCAAGAAGAGAAAGAGACAAAGAGATCAAGAGAGTAGATTCAGTTCTCAGAGCTCCAACACCCAGAACTTGCCTGGGTGAGCTGTATCTTTAGATCTTCTATCTAGAAAGTAGCCTATTCTATCATCAAAACTCTCCCTTACCTTCCCTCTCAACACATGCACCTACACACACACACACACACACACACACACACACACACACACACACACACAGAGTTTTGTTTTTAGCTAAAATAAATGGATTCTGTTCCTTAAAACTGAAAAACTAACACATTTTCCAAAATGGAATAAGAGGCAAACAGGTGTATAATTAGTTTTTCCTCACATGGTGGAAAACTAAACTCACTTGTAGGTAGCACATATTACCTTTTTTCTGCACAGCAAACCAGCTTGAAATTTAGGGGCTTAGAACAAAATATTTTGTTTAGCTCACAATCTGGGTGATTGTCTGTGATGGTGGGGATATTTGGGGGGATTGTGACAGTGCTTCTGGCCTTGGCTGACTAAACTGAGGCTGAATATTTTAGGATGACTTCACTTCTATGTCTGGCGATTGTGAAGCTAGTTTTTTTCAGAAAAGCTCAACAGAAACAACATGTTTCTTTCATCCTCCAACATTCTAGTGCAGGCTTAGTCACATGGTACGTTGAGGATTCCCCAAAGAGCAGCAGAGGAGGTTGATCCCCACCTAAGAAAATCATGTTAGCTGGGTGTATCGGGGCATACCCATAATCCCAGCTACTCAGAACATTGAGATAGAAGAACCACAGGTTTAGGGCCAGCCTGGGCAACTTATTGAGATCATGTTTCAGAATAAAAAATTTAAAAGGCTGGAGATGTGGGGATGTAGCTCAACAATAAAGTACACCTGGGTTTGATCCTCAACACTGAAAAACAAAAACAAATAAAAATTCATTTTAAGTCTCTGTTCACATTACTACTGCCTTGGTTATTCATAGACTCAAACTGTTTGGGGACTAGCAGAGCCTCAGGTATAAGGAGAAGTGAACATATTGGAAGGTGTAACTGAAAAAATATACCACAGACTACAATGGACAGGGTGGAGGTAAAGGAAATATTGCTCAAGAAGGGGCTATGAGTAAAGACCAAAAGCCAAGGCCAAGGAAGTGTAATATTTTTGCTTTGTTTTGGTTCTGAAGTACTGGGGATTGGACTCAGGGCCTTAACACTGAGCTACCACACCATCCTCCTTTTTTTCAGACAGGGTCTCACTAAGCTGATAAATTTCCCAGACTGGGCTCAAAGACCTCCCACTTCAGTCTCCCAGAGTATTGCTATTATAGGCATGTGCCATTGTACCCGACAGGAAGTGGTATTTTTAAGGGAGTGAGTCAAAGAAACTGTCCAGTTTACTATAACTTTACCTCCACACCTTTGGAGAAGTGTATTTTTTTTTTTTTTGTACTGGGGATCGAACTCAGGTCCTTGCACTTGCGAGGCAGGTGGCAGAACCACTAAGCTAAATCCCCAGCCCCGAGAAGTGTAAGATTTTAATTCAAGACCGATGGTTCTAAAATCATGATCTACCAAGACCTGTCATGTAAAGGTACAAGATTGCAATGATGAATGTAACTGCATTGTACACTTAAAAAGTACCAATAAACTCAATGAGAAAAAAAGAAAATAAATTCATGGTCTAAATAGTCATAAAATATACTATAATTAGCTGTAGTGTTTTCAACCTCAATGGAAGATATAATCTCCTTTTCTTCATTTATAAATATATGATTACAGTAGAATTAACAGTGAGAAATATCAAGAGAATGAAAATAAAGTTTTTCCTGAATATGATCCACATCACAAGTTCTCTTATATTTGATAGGAGAAATGGCTCCCAAATAACAAACACAATTATAGGAGAAAGAACTATTCTATCGCAAAACATTTCAGCCAGGCATGGTGGTGTACACCTGTAATCCCGGCACTTGGAAGACTAAAGCAGGAGGATCACGAATTTGAGTGCAGCCTAGCTACATAGTGAGTTCAAGGCCAGACTGAACTGCATAGTGAGACCCTGTTTCAAAAAAAATTCACAAAAAGGATGCCAGAAAACGTAGCCAGGCTTAACTGAAATTGAAATGGGGCTTTTGTTTGTTTTTTAAAATAGGATCTCTCTGGGTATTCCAGGCTAGACGTGAAGTCATTATGTAGCCCAGGCAGCCCTTGAGCTAAAATCAAGAGAATTGTGGCCTTGAGCGTGCAATCCTCCTGCTCCAGAAGACTGGAGATTTCCAATGTCTGAAGTAATATTGGCTCTGTTACCCATGGAATACCTCTTCAGTAGGCAGAGGTATCATATTACCTCATACAGAAGAAGAGGGAGTCAGAGAGGAGAGGAGAGGGAGTCACACAAACTTTTGGTTTCCGTATTGCAGAAATTCTAATTTACAAACAGGAGTTATTTCCCTTTTAACCAGGTTCCTCTTGTTACATTGCATAACTTCAACGATTGTGACATCACCTTAATTTACTGGCAGTCAGGCACAAACTACAAAATAGAATTTTCATAATCAGCATTTAGGAAAAAAGATATGAAGGAGAGAAGTTATGGTACATTTGAAAATGTAGCACTCTGGAGGCTGAGATAGGAGGATCACAAGTTTGAGGCCAGCCTGGACTATATAGTGACAACCTGTCTCAAAACAAATGAAAGAGAGAAAGAGACAAATCAAGAAAGGAAGGAAGGAAGGAAATATAAATAGAAAATGTACTTGAAACTATCCAGAAACACAGGTATTTGGAGACCAACCGTTTTTTCAAAGGTAAAAAAAAAAAAAAAAATCTGGGAGTCTGAGACAGGAATGTCACAAGTTCAGGCTCAGCCTGGGCAACTTAGAGAGAACCTGCCTCCAAATAAAAAAGGATTGATGATATAGCTCAGTGTGAAGGCTCTGAGTTCAAATCTAGTACTGCTGAGAGAGAGAGAGAGAGAGAGAGAGAGAGAGAGAGAGAGAGAGATTCTCTATATATAAGTTAGTGATTTCTAAGTTATTTATTTATTTTTGGTACTGGTGATCAAACTCTGGACCTGAACTTGTGAGGTAGGTGGTAGAATTACTGAACTAAATCTCCAGCCTATAAGTTAGTGATTTCATGTTGTACTAATAGCTTTCAAACTATTTAAAATAACCTTAGTTTTTAAAAATTATTAAATATGTTTACTTACCATAACAAAAAATTACTGTAATAAATTTTATTATCAGCAAGGAAATACACTAATCCAAGCAAAGTGGTCAACTGTAAGGGAGGTTGAGTTCAGGTAATGGAAGTAGCATCAGGAGGGAAAATGTGCTCAGTCCTCAACCAAGGTAGGGAATGCCAGAAAGAGCAGTCAGATGAGAAAGATGAGTCAGGGAGAGAACCATCCAAATATATCCAAACCTATTCCTACAGTTTTAAAAATATACTTTGTATTTCAGAGCAGTTGAAGGTTTGCAGGAAAACTGAGCAGAAAATACTGAGATTTCCTATGAATTTCCTGTTCTGCACTGTCATCGCCTCGCCCATTCTCAACATTCCACCCCATCATGATACATCCCTTACAATCAATAAATGAACACAGACACATCATCAGCCAAAGTTCATAGTTTGCATCAGGGTCAGTCTTGGCATGGAACATCCCATAGGTTCAGACAATATATGACATATATCCATAATGATAGTATCGTATAGTGTGATGGCAACCGATGATTTTTTTACTGTCTCCATAGTTTTGCTTTTTCCAAAAAGTGACATATTTGGGATCATGCAGTATTTAGCTTTTCAATTTGGCTTCTTTCACTTAGTGATATACATTTAAATTTCTTTCATGTCTTATCCTTATTTGATAGCCAATTTAATTTTGAACTGAATAATGTTCCACTGTCTGGATGTACAACAGTTTATTTAGCTATTCACCTGTTGAAGGATATCTTCACTACTTACAAGTTTTGGAATTATGAATAAAGCTGATATAAACATTGTGCAGGCATTTGTTTGGACATGCTCTCAAGTCAGTTAGGCAAATATCAAGGAGTGTGATTCCTTGGGTAAGAGTATGCTCAGTTTTGTAAGAAACCACCAAACTGTCTTCCAAAGTGGCAGGCCAAAGTGGCAGTTTTGTATCCCCATCAGCAATGCATGAGCGTTCTTGTTGCTCTACATCCTTTCTGGTGTTTGATGTTTCTCCATAGTTTTTTTTTTTTTTTTTTGACAGGGTCTCACTGTGTAGTGAGACTGACCTGGAACTCACTGTGTAGCCCAGGCTGGTCTCGAACTCACAGTGATCCTCCTGCCTCAGCCTCTGGAGTGCTGGAATTACAGGCGTGTGCCTCCACACCTGGCTTCTCCACAGTTTTAACCTGTCAGTCTCTAACACTGAGAGACTGACAACAAGGATGAATACCTAAGTTTTGTATACAGTAGTGAGGATCTGGGCCTTGAGACAAAGGAGTACAGAAAGTATAACAGAAAAGGTTTCTGAGAAAAGGCCACAACGTTTTTCAAATAATATATATATATATATATGGTATATTATATATATTTTATATGTTTGTAATATCTTTGAAGAGAGTACTATTGATCAATTATAAGCTAGCTTAAGATTTGAGTTTTTTAAAATGAAGACACATGTGCATCTCACCACCCAGAGACCAATGCCACGCATTTGAGTGACCTTCAAATTACCCTGATTCTTATCCATGTCATCTTCATCTACAGTACTGCAGTTGAGCTCGACAATCTGGAAAGCTTTTCCTAATCTTTTAATTAAGAGCATTAAACCTATATATTCTTTCACAAAGCAGAAATGCCCCCAGATAAATGTTATCCTAGTGAAATTTTTCAAAAAGGAGTGTTCCATTAAAAAGACAATAAATGCACTTAGATTAAAAACCACCATTCCTCTTAACCTACATGTATTGTGTATGTATAATTGAACCCAAGGCCTTGCACATGTTAGGCAAGCATTCTACCACTGTCTTAGTTACTTTTCTCATTCCTGAGACAAAATACTCAACCCCAAAAGTTAGGGGAGAAAAAGTTTATTTAGCTCACAATCTGTAGAGGTTTCAGTTCATAATCAGCTGGTTCCAAGGCAGGGTGTCATGGCAGACAGGCATTAAAGAGGAGAAACAGTTGATAGCAGGCAGGAGGTGACAAAGCAAGCAAGAAAACCAACAAGTGACAACAGCAGCTTCTTTCTTCCCTTTTTATATTCTATCTAGGCTACTTGCCTCAGGGCAGGTGCCAAATCAATCAGTGGACTAATTTAGTAATCACATACTCTTAATCCCAACATCACACATTCTAGATCCATTTGCCTCAGAAAAGCCCCACCTATGCATGAGGCTTTGGGGAGTTATCGAGACACAAGCCATAAGAACCACTGAGATACTTCCCCAGCTCTTTTTATGTTATTATTTTAAGACAGCCTCTTGCTAAGTGGCCCAGGATGGCCTCAAACATGTGATCCTCCTGCCTCAGTCTCCTGAGTAGCTAGTGACAAGTGTGTGTCGCCATGATCAGCTTATATGCCTTTAGTGATAAATGATATATTTAATTTGTAATCAAGTCTAAATATGGAGCCTAAACAAGTAAAATGCAAAGTTCTTTTCAGTAGCACATCTGTTTAAAGAGTCAGCAAATGTAGAGCTAGTGAGATAGTCCAGAGGTACAGTGCTTACATAGCATGCACGAGGCCCTGGGTTCTATCCCCAGTACTGTAAAATATTATATACTTTGTGCCTACTATGTAATTTATATGTGAAGCTGAATATTCTTTCCTTTATATGATATGGATATATGAATGGAGCCAGCACTTTGCGAAGCAGAGGCAGATAGATCAGAAGTTTGAGCCCAGTGGGAGCAACTCAAGAAAATTCTGTCTCAAAATAAAAAAAAAGGGCTGGGGATGTATTTTAATGTAAAGGCACTGGGATCAATTCCTTGCACCTCCAAAAAAATCAGACCTCTGATTATAAATGCAACATGTAATCATAATTTTGGTTAAGGTTGATTTTTTTTCAGTATCCATAACCTTTTACTTCACTATATATAGTGGCAAAAAGGCAGAAAGCAAAAAAGGACATATGGTACATCTTTGTCTCTTTTATTAGCCACTGGAGGCTTGGAGTTGGGGACAGAAAACAGGCATGCACCTAAGACAGAAAGCATGAGGAAAATGAGAGGAATGTGACACAGAAAAGCCAAAGGGACATTGAGGTAAGGAAATAACACAGCCGAAGTGGCTGATGATGGTCCTACCTTAAGCACTCTTTGCCCTTTAACAGTTCCAGCCACAACTCTGAAGGTGCTCCAGATATCACTCCTGTCCCAGTACCTTATCAAGAACACTTTCAAACTGAAACTTTCTCAATTTATAACAATTACAAGTTTTCCAAATGTGTTGGAAAGACGGGAAAGTTTCTGCATACTCTTGCAAAAGACCCGGTGCCCCAGTTATAAGCAAATACCATAGAATTGAGAATTTAACTTTAAAGAATAAAGATCACACCAAAATGTACTGATTGGGCCATGTATCTATTGCTACATAAAAGATGACCCCAAACTAGGTGACTGAAAACAACATCCAGAAGTTGGGTGTGGTGGAGCATGCCTGCAATCCCACAGTTTGGGAGGCCCAGGCAAGAGGACTGCCAAGAGTTCCGCGACAGCGTAGGCTACATAATGAGTTCAAGGCAGTCTGGACTACAAAATCAGATCCTATCTCAAAAAAAAAAAACCAACAGCTATTTATCATTTTTCATGAATCTGTGAACTAGTTGGCCTGAGCTGTGTGGTTTTTCATTCTATGTGGTGTTAACTAAGGTTATTCATTTTAACTAAGTCATTCATTCAGAAGCTACACCCATCTGGGAGCATCACTGGGACAAAAATGTCCAAGATGTATGCCAGGTGTAGTGATGTATGTCTGTAATCCTAGTACTTGGGAGGCTGAGGTAGGAGGATTGCAAGTTTGAGGCCAGCCTGGGCTACATGAACTGCATAAGCAAATTCCAGTCTGGACTACATAGCAAGAGCTCACCTCAAAATAGAAGAAAACAAAACAAACAAATAAAAAAACCCAAGATGGTTTTACTCATATCCAAGTTGGGGCTAGTCACCTGGGGTGCCTTAGTGCTCTTCCCCTTGGCCTCTCATCTGCTAGATTATCTTTCTTACAGCATGGAAACTAAATTCCAAGAGATTTTATTTATTTTTTGAAACAGGGTCTTGCTATATAGAAAAGGCTGGCCTAGAATTCACTATGTAGCCCAGCCTGGTCTCAAACTCACAGTGATCTTCCTGGCTCAGCCTCCCTAGTGCTGGGATTACAGGAATGCACTACCATGCCCAGCTCCAAGGGGATTTAAAAGGCTCACTTCTGCACAAGTACTTTTCAAATCTCCACTCCTGTCATGTTTGCTAACATCTCATTACTTATGCAAGTCACATGGTCCAAGTCCAAGACTGACATGGGAGGGCCCAACAAAAGGGCATTATTACTAGAATGCATGAATCAGGAGCCACCTATCCAGGGGTCTAACATGTTCATTCATTCATTACTTCTAGAACACTCAGGGCTTAGGGAGATAATGATCAGGATAAAATTGCTGGAATGAAGGAGCCTACCTTGTTGCATTTACATGGGATGGGATAAAAGTGGGTGGCACAAATCTGCATACTCAACAATTAACTTATCCCCAAACCTTTATCTACCAATATCTTAAGTGAATTACTTGGTTCTTAGCAGAGATCTAAGACTGGGGAGAAAAGCACACTAACAACTCATGAAACAGACTTCTTCTACCTCATTGTTTCACAATAGTTTCATCAAACTCCGCCCACAGCCCAGTGGTTCACAAAGCACAGACCCTGCATCAGCATCACCTGGGAACTCATTAACAATGCAAATCCTCAGGCCTCACCCAGGAAACAAGAAATTGTGGAGCTGCAGCCCAGTTGGGTTTTAACAAATTTGCCACGCTGCTCTGATACTTCTGCCATATCTTCACCCTGTTCTGACTGCAACACTGTGTAAAGTGATACACAACTTTAGGTAGTCACATTTAAATTATTAACACGCATGTGAGTGGTTTCTCCAATTTGCAAGAGCAAGGGAAGTGGTTCCCAATTTGGCTATTTCAACCAAGTAAATTTTAATTTCTAATCTCCCTTTAATTCTTTTTTGATCAGCAGAGGCAAATCACTTCATGTTGTAAGACTTGTGTCTCACTTTTACTCCTGGAGCGTGAACAGCCAAGAGGCCTTCACGATGCTGGGCTCAGTAGCTAGTAGCT
>NW_022900951.1:26231608-26234910 GCF_012274545.1 Fukomys damarensis
TATACTTAAAACTTACAGAGAGAGGACAAAGGCAAAGAATCAGTTAATCTGAGCTAGTGGTCATCAGGCATATACTTGACCGTCACGTACTAATGATCAGCAGATTGATTATCCATTTTTCCATTTTCAACTTAGATTACAAAGTTCAGAACATTCCACTACAGGCAAGCAAGGAGTGGTGTGATTTATGTTGGGTCTCTGTGTTCACTACAGTTTCCATCTAGCCTCCCAGTTACTTCAAAGCAGCCACCCAACAATTCACAATCAATCATTAGTTATCCTGTAAGGGATGGGGGGGGAGCGACAGTCTCTAGGTTGTTTGCTGGTCAACATGGAGTCGCTCTGGTTCAGTTAGGCTCCCACAATGTATCTGCTTAACTCATACATGAAATAATTAAGTGTCTATGCTCTTCATTGTAAAACTGGGCAGCACTAAGTTTCTGTGCTATGCTTTCCATATCCACATCTATTTATACCTAAGTCATCATTACAATAGCAAGGAGGGACTGAGAAAAGGCTAGCTTTCCAAATAGGGTAGACTAGAAAAAAAGGTGCTACCTTGCAGGTAGATATAAGAAGATCAAGAAGTGTCGCTAGAAAAACAAAACAACACCAGGAAAAGATTCTCTAGGGAAGTTTAGGCTTTAGGCTCATGTAAATGATGTGTGTTTAACAAAGAACAAGTAAAACAGGAGAAAGAAGCAAAACACCCAGAGACTCTTCAAGGGGGATTAACTAAGATTTCCTGCTCTACTGGTCAGAAATCATCACAGGGATCTTTAGATGACTCAAACTATTTCAATTATTTGCAGGAAGGACCTCAGTCCTGATTTTCACCTCTGGGTTTCCTTGGTGGAAACAAACATGACAATCAAACTGCACCTTGCCTTTTCATTTTTTTTGTTTGTTTTTCTTTTTTTCTTTTTGAGATAGGTCTTGGTGAATTTCAAAATTAACTAGGTGGGGCTTGAATTTGCAATCCTGGCTAGAACCATGCTTCTTGTACTGTGCTTTCACAGGCATTACATCAGTTAAATCTCTCATTAACCCATCCACGTCAGTGACAGTGGCATTTTACCTATTTTACAAAGGAAAAAATAAAAAAACGTGACTCAAGGTCATGAAGATTAAGTGCAAAATGGCAGGGTCAAGATCAGAGCAAGGTCTTTATATTTCCAGTGCAGTGTTTCTTATACTGCTTGCTTTGCCTTCAGATCTCCAGTGGGTGGTCCAGCACCCCATCCAATTCCTTTTCATCCATCACCCTTCCTAATTTGCTTGCACTTGCACTCTTTCAGGCTGCTGCAAAAGGGCACTAAGTTTGATGTCAGGAGACTGAAATTCTAGTATCTCACTTTTGCTTTCTGGGCCCCTCCAGCCCTGTGGCTATTTCCAACTTTCACTGGTCTCACATACACTGAAAAGTGTTATCTACTGGTTGATTTTTACATTTATAGAGAATTTTCAGAATGCAGCTGTGGCATAAGAGGTGAGAAAGAGCAAGCAAATCGGAGTAATTCCGAAAGGATATAGCTCCACGAGAGTTTAAATATTTAGTTTTGTTTTGGTGAAAAGAATTAATGTGGGGGTACTCAACAGTTGTAGGAACCACAGGCATATACATTTAAATTCCTCTCCTCTACTAATCCAGTTTATTCTGAAATGACTGAACTGTAACCCCCACCATGCTGCTAAAGAAACAATTTGCTGTCCTGTTAGAATCTGAACCAAAAGTGGGTGAAAGTTGAAACATGCTCAGGGTTTTGTTTTTGTTTTTGTTTTTTTTCTAATGGATCAATGTGGTAGTTTTGGTGTATTTTTGTTTTTACTGACTTCTGGAATCAAAGAAATTCTTACTCAGGTCATTTACTCAATTAATGCCTTTCACAGTTTTTAGAGGCAAGACAGCCTAGTTCGTTCCTGTTTGCCTATATCCTTGCCTCTTTTCCTCTTCTAGGAACTTCAGAAATACTGACTGACTCATATGCCTTATCTTAAAGCCAGCCTGTTGTTAATGAATAGTTATCAAGTCCAACATCTCTACAAGCAGGCTTCACCTGGAACACTGGAATCTGATGCTTAAGAGTATAAGAAAACACGCTTTCAGAACAAGTGTGATTGAACTCTACAAACTGAGACACACAAGTGCGGTGGTATGACTAAGGCTGGGAGGGAAACATAAACGTTTCAAAACAGAGAGATTTGGGAAGGGGTGGAAAGAAAGAAATGAATGGGAATATTAAAATGCTTTGTGTTGGGGGTATGACTGTATGGTGCTGGGGATTGAACCCATGGCCTTCCCAAGCTACATGCCCATTCCTTTTTAAAAAAAAAAGTGTTTTTTTTTTTTTTGAGACCGAGTCTAAGCTACTAAACTAACCAAGCTGGACTTAAAATTCCCATCCTCTTGCCTCAGCTACTCAGAATACTAGGCTTACAGGCATGTGCCACCACTGTCAGCTGAACATTTAAAAAAATTAATGAGTGTATGGTGATTTACAAAATCAATTTAGATTTTCAATAAGTATTTTAAAACAATGATATATCATAGACTAAAAAATAAGGTAAGGACAAATACTGTTTAGGAAACTTGTTTTTTAAAACAGCGTCTTGCTATGTAGTTCGGGCTGGCCTTGAACTCGGATGACCCTCCTACCTCAGCTTCCCCATGCTGGAATTGTCTCACTCTGGCCATTTTATATATATATATATATACATACATACACACACACACACACATATAATGCACACACACAAGTCCTAGGTAGTTTTAGAAACTTTCTCACTGCGAATCTTGGTCGAAGTTTGAAAGCGCCTAGAACACAGGACTCAAAACGATCCTGGCAAAGTCAATTCAAGGTCATGCGACAACGCGCCCCCCTCCCGTCCAGACCAGTTAGCTAAAACATGGAGCGGAAACGACCGGCGGGGGAGAGAGGCGTGAAGCCTAGCAAGGAGCAAGGGCACGTCAGGATAAGGAGGTGCCAGGCGCCTTCTATCTGGTTGGCCAACACAGAGGCTGATTTTTAAGCATTTTCCTCAAATACTAAACCCCAAAACTTCCGCGTCCCTTGTCCCTGAAAAGCTTACAAAGGTGAGGGATTCGCCTTGCTCCCCGCGGTGGTCCTACTTGGCTGTCCCTGAACAGATTAGCATCACTGTGGACCCCGGCCAGCCGGGAAAGTGGGCGGGGCGTGGGAAGCGCGGGAAGGCCGGGCCCACAAGGCGACTCACGGCGCGCTCTGCACAGCCCACAGGGGGGAAGCAGGCAGTTCAGCAACTTGCGATTTTTCCGCGGGTGG
>NW_022900951.1:26236080-26307026 GCF_012274545.1 Fukomys damarensis
CTGCCCCGCCTGGGCCTGGGACCTCGGCCTCCCAGGACCCCCGCAGCAGAGCTGAGCAGTCTCGGCCGGGTCACATACTCATGTGGGGACTCCAGCGAAGAGAGCCAGGCTCTCCGAGCATCCGCGCACAGCGGCCCGCGGGGCAGCGGGGGACAGGTGGTCACATTGACCGCTACAGCGGTCTTCCCCAGGAGCATTTGGCCCGTGAGGCGCAGGACGACCTTGGATGGAGGGAAAGCTGTGTCATGGCTGTGGTGGCTCAACACAACGTCCTTTTGAGCAGTAGAACGAAAAAAGTATAAGCTTGATGATGCGCTGTCATCCTCTCCCACAGAAACTGCAGAGGGTAGAAAACTAGGGGTGGAAAAGCAAATTAGGAAACAGCCACTATACACTGCTTTTGCCAGAATATTTCGACGACTCGAAGATTTCAGTTCTGATACTATGCCTGTTAAAAACAAATTTTGTCCTTTCTGTGTTTCCCAGCATAATATAACTAAATTCTGTTTTCTTTTTATTTACCATGCATGGCAGTAGAGTTACCATGAAAGAGTGCTATTTAAGTAACTCTGCTGATAAGTTTTGTGCATCTAGGAGACTTGCTCTTAAAGTGATCCAGCATGGAATTAAATTTAAAAGTAATTTAAAATGAACATTTCCTGGTTAAAAAGCTTATACTTTCTTTCAATGGGCATTCCACTAACCTGGCAAGTTAATGTAAATAATTAAGCGATTATTTTTTTTGATGGTACTAGAGAGTTAACCCAGGGCCTCGCAGCTGCTAGGCAAGCACTTTACTACTGAGCTGTGTCCCCAACTATTTATTTAAGACAAGTTCTTATTAAATTACCCAGGCTGGCCTGGATCTTGCAGTCCTCCTGCCTCAGCCTCTGCCGTAGGTGAGATTACAGGCATGTGCCATCATGCCCACCCTAGTTAGTGATTGTTTAGGTCCTACTTGACTTCCTCATCTCAAATTATTTTACCTGTGTTATCAGATATAAATATTTTGGTAGAGGAGATTAAACACAGGACCTTCCAACTGAGCTACATTTCCAGCCCTTTTAAATTTCTATTTTGTGACAGGATCTCACTGAATCACTAAGTCACCCAGTCTGGGCTGGAATTTGAAATGCTCCTGCCTCAGCCTTCAGGAATGGTGGGATTACAGGGGTATGCCACCACACCGGGTTTGTGTTGTTTATCTTTTTATCACCCACGGTCATTTTATCTTATGTTCATATAAATATTTATAAAGTAATCCTGAATCATAAGAAAATCTGTTTAACTGGATGTTTGTTTTTGGTACTGGTACTCAAACTCAGCCTCCTGCCTATCAGGCAGGTATTGTGCTACTGAGCAATATTACCGACCCAACTGGGTTTGGTTAATAAATAAAATATACAGTCATGATTACCATGTTCCCAACTTTAAAAAGACCATTAAGACCAGTGCCAACTAAATGTGGGTTGATATTTGTAGCATATTCAAGAATTGCCCAAACAAGTTCCTGGGGGGGTCAGGCAGGTAGAAGAGAGTGAGCAGACTTGAGAGAATTTTAGGCCAAGGGGACAGCCAGTAGCTGCCAAATAGGAATGCATGCCCAGGGCTGCCAGATCTTAACATTCTTTCTTTCTTTTTCTTTCTTTTTTTTTTTTTTTTTTTTTTTTTGTATTTTTTTTTTTTTTTTTTTTTGGAGACAGGGTCTTGCCATGTAGTTCAGACCAGCTTTCATCTCACTGTGTAGCCCAGGCTTGCTTTGAACTCATGGTAATTCTCCTGCCTCAGCCTCTCAAGTGCTGGAATTACAGACGTGATCTGCCCGGCAGATCTTCACATTCTTTAAGAAAAGCTGCTGATCTATAGAGTTTTCAGTGAAATCTTCTAATTTTTAAGTTCTGTCTAACTAGTTCATAAAGCCAAACCAAGCCTTTACCTTCTATGAAAGTGAATAAAATCCTTCATAACTTTATAGGCTTCCTTTTTAGCTGCCAACCTTGATATGCTTATTTTCTCTTTGAGTCTTCATTATTGCTGTACATGTAGCCCAGGGGATCTTTTTTATCTATTGCATGGATGATTCCTGATCCCTCAGATTCTTTTCTCCAAAAGACATCTGTCTGCCTTGATAAAGAAGGAACGGATCAACTTAATAATGGCACAGTCCTTTGCTCACTGTGTAACATCAGCCATATATATCTTCAAAACTTGAGTCCTGTTTACTGGGCTTTGTAGGGTATGATCTTAGTGAGCAAACCAAGGTACAAATTCAGAAAAATGCTCATCCTGCTTAGAGAATAATGTATAAAAATTGGATCAATAAAATCTGCTTCTGAGAAATAGTTATGTAATAATGCTTCAGAGACAGATAAAAGACTGTGTGAGGTAGAGTTACTTGGGAGTATTTTAGCAAGGTAGTTTGTCCTCTATTGATAAGGAAAGAGGTTGGGAAACCACTCCCCGTGAAATGCAGATAATCAGTTTGCTGAATAAGTGCTTCAATCACAAGGTGATATTCAGGAATTATTCCAGCAATATTGTTCCACATTGTAATTATGACTCAAAAATAATTGCTTGCTTCTCAGGAAAGAATACAGTGGAAAAGAACTGTAATAAGGAAGTGTATAAAGATAAAGGTATTTAATTCCCTGACCATTAGTCGTTCCGTTTGCAAATTTAATTTAACTTTCACAAGGCCAGTAGCTTTCAAGCATTTTTTTCTCCTTTTTTCTCTGTTAGCAATGTTAGCTTGCTACCATAAAGAGAAAAGGCTGTATTTGTACTCTTTCACCTGAGGGCAATGTTTCCCACCCTATCCCCCACATTTCAGCTTCTTGAAGTTCTGTTCTTCCTCTAAAAACTCAAATGCCATCTCAGTTTTCCTCAAACCCTTAGTCAGAACTTTCCCCCCTTCCTATAGTACTTTTAAAAAATTATTACGTTCTTTTTTCAGTACTGGAGGTTGAACCCAGGACCTTTGCACTGAGCTACGTCTCTAGCCCCTTTTTATTTTTTTATTTTGAGATAGTCTTGCTAAGTCACTAACTTGCCTATGCTGGGTTCGAACTTGCAAACTTCCTACTTCAGCTTCCCAACTTGAAATCCTTCCTGCTGGCATTACAGGTTTGTACTGCCATGCCTGGCAATTTCTTTTATTTTAGTGGTAAATCTGCAATTTTATGGCATGTTCATTTCTTTGTCAAGCTGTGAAAGAATTAATCTTTGGGCCCTGTGTATGTATTTTATACTTGAGGAAAATTTCCAACTTGTGTAATACAAAAGTGAACTGGGGTTGGCACATGGTTACTCAGATTTCAGTGTAGGAACTTCTTGGAAAGAGAATGAGTGTAACAGGTTTTAAGGAGGGGCTATTTCTCTGTAAGACAAAAGTTTCTGTTTAAGCAGTCAACTTCCTTTTTTAACTTGGTAACTTGATTTTTTTCCCATCAGGTTAAAGGCTTGAAATATGTTTTGACTTGAAATGTGTCAGGTACTGTGTGGAGGACATTTCCAGCCTTAAGTAATTTAATGTGGTGCAGATGCCGTTAAGAAGCTCTTGCACACAGGTGAGGATTGTGGCTGAGGATTGTGCCCAAGGTCATAAAATAACTGGTGGAACTAAGGTTCCACTCCAGGTCTTTTACACTCTGAAGCCAGTCGTCCTAAGTACTGCCTGAGGCTCCCTTCTGCCTGGAGGACAATGAATAGGAGATAAGAGAATGGAGAAGACTAGCTCCCCACCTGTCAATCACATGCCCTGTCTGTTCTCATCATAGGATCATGGTCACAAGTGAGTGACTCTTGACCAAGAAAAACATACTTGCAAATTGATTTCACAAGATATATAAAATGCTGCTTTAAATAAATATTATAGATTGTGATCATCCCGTGACTCAGATTAGTGGGTTCTGGGCAGGGCTCAGGTGTGTCACTGTGGATAATGATTGAATAATAATTTGTTCCAACAGCCAGTATATATGAAGAATGACTAGAATTGTAGTTCTGTGCTTGTTTTGGCAGGAAATACTGCCTTGGCCCCAGTTGTCTCATCATACTTAGAGATCTCATAAAAGCTTATGGCTAGATTTCCCCTCCCTCCCTCCCTGCCTTCCTTTCTTTTATTTATTTATTCATTTATTTGACACATATATGTTATGTACCCACTATGGGCCAGGGACTAAAGCACAGTCAATTTGATAAAACTAATGTGAATTAGTCACAGAATGAAGGAGGCAAATGTACAGGGCACTAAGGAGAGCTCTTTATCTCTCCACCATGCCTTATAGGACAGAAAATGGGTGCATTGTGTCAATGGGTTATTTAAAAACAGTTGGAATGAAGCCACTCTTGTGATAACTGAAGTTGTGACTCTGCTTATTTTTCCCTACTATGTTCACTTATTTTCTTGCCCATTACATTACCAAGATGACATGAACACATTTTCATCAGAGGGCTTCCACTTGTTTCTCTTCTCCTTCACAAGCTTTCAATTTTGAGCTCCTTGAGGGGCTCGAAAGTGTCTTGTTTCTTCCTCAGAGGTGTGTGATACTTGCTTCTCATATGAATTGACATCAGCAGCAATAGGCGTGCAGGACTCAGATTTGTTGAATGCAAAAACCCTTGGATTAAGAATAAGAAAAAAGTTGGAGGGTCATGGAAAATGTCAATTTTAGCAGCTATAGCTGTATCAGATGTATGCATGTGCCCTTTAATACAATTTCATTTTTCAGAAAAATATGAAGCCATTTGCTATGTTTTCTTTAATTCTATGTTTTGTTGGAAGATGCCATTTAGACCTTTTCTGGTTAAATTTGCGATGTACAGTCAGAGATGTAGCCCAGTGGTAGAGCGCTTGCCTAGGATGCACAAAGCCCTGGGTTCTCGCCCCAATACTGCAAAAAAAAAAAAAAAAGTAATGCAATATATTTGTAGCTATTATTTTTATTGTTGGTCATATTGTGTTATTCTTGAGGGCGGGTTTACTTTGAGAAATGTCTTACCACAGTGCAGTTCAGTGTGCATAAAAGAGTAGGCTAGTGGAGATACCGTGTAGGAGGGGAAATGAATGTGCATGTTCAGCTGAATTAGTCACAAGATGAGTGAAGCAAACCTACAAGACACTTAGTGAGGAGAGCTTTTCACGTCTCCATGGTGCCCCTTATAAGGCAGAAAATGAATGCATCATTTCGACCAGTTATTTAAAAGCATTTTTCATAAGAACATTTTTCCTTGTTTTTTTAGTTTTTAACTCTCCCTTCAAGTCAAGAATCGAGTCATAATTTAGATATAGAGGTGAAAATAGCTGGTGACTTCTAATTCTAATACTTATAGGTAACAGTAGTGGTGTGGTAATAATAATGTAGTAGTAGCAGCCACAGTAGTGGTAAAACTCACTCGAGCATATACTATATGTCTACACTGTGCTAAATTCTATTCCTGCATTAACTTTTCTTGCTGCCACTGCTTCTCCTCTTCTTCCCTCTGTTCCTCTCCCTTAAAGATGAATCTAGAGGGTTGGAGATTTAGCTCAATGGTGCCAGCTCCTGCCTTGCAAGCACAAAGTCCCGAGTTCAATTCCCAGTACCAAAAAAAAAAAAAAAAAAAAAAAAAAAAAAAAAAAAAGATGAATCTAGAGCTGGTTATTTTGTCTTTTTGAGATAGGGTCTCCCAGTGTTACCCAGGAAGGTCTCAAACTCATTATCTGCATGCCTCAGCCTCCCTACACTTGATCTTAGCCAAAAGGCCGAGAAGCAATGCCTCAACTTTCCTAGTAGCTAAGATTTCAAGTGTGCACTACCATGGCCAACACATTAATTTCTTTTCTTAAAGATAGTTTTTGTTTTGTTTTGTTTTGTTTTCTTTTGTGGTGCTGGGGATTGACCCAGGACCTTATGCATGCCAAACAAGCACTTTGCCACTGATCTGCATCCACAGCCCTTTCAAGGTAGTCTTGTATTCTGTGCTGGTGTGCTTTTAAGTTTGGTTAATTTCAAACTGGAAAAGGAAGAGAAAGGATGAGGGCATCTAATTCTGTGATTTTTTACCCAATTTTTTTAGCATAATAGTGAGGATTAAACCTAGGGCTTTTAGTATTAAGACAACATCCTCAGCCCTTTTTATTTATTTATTTTTAGACAGGGTCTCATTAAGTTGCTAAGTTGCCCAGGTTGGACTCAAATTTATATTCTTTCTGCCTCAGCTAAGTACTAGGATTACAGACATGTGGCATGATACCTGGTCCATCAAATGATTTTTTTAAACAGATAACCATGCTAGATATTCTATAAAGTAAGTTATACAGCCACTGCCATCTTTAATTGACAGTGGTTTTTGAAATCTACTTAAAGAAAACTAAAATTCTTGCTATATTCTCATGTGGAGTCAGTTATCCTCTACCATAGAGTCCTGGGGACACATCATTAGCTTTCATTGTGCCTTTGTCCATCTGGAGGTAAATGGACATCTGGGAGACTTCGTTATGATTCTTCATGTGAACTTAGTTATATAAAGAAAAAATACTCTAGAATTTCAGTGAGTATGGTAGCCACTGTCCACATGTGGCTACTGATCATTTTATAGGTCGCTAGTCCAAGTCAAGGTAGGCTAAAAGCCTAAGTAAGATATATACCAGATTTCAAAGACTTAGTATTTGAAACAAAAAAATATCATTAATAATGTTTAAACATTTATCACATTTTGTTTTATTGTTTTGGTACCGGGAATCGAACTCAGGACCTCACAGTTGCCAGGCAGGCACTGTGCCACTGAGCTACATACCCACCCTAAAAAGATCTTTGGAACATGAAGGTTTTTTTTTTTTTCCCCCTTTGGTACCAGGGATGGAACTCAGGACCTTGTGCTTGCGAGGCAGGTGTGGTACCACTGAGCTAAATCCCCAGCCCTGTCACATATTGAAATAATTTCTAGATACACAATATTGACTGAAATCAAACATGTTATTAAAATGAATTTTACTCGTCTTTTCACTAGTTTTTATGAGAAAACAAAATTACATATTTGGCTTGCATTATATTTCTATTGGACAGTAGTATACTAAGAAAGTTGCTGATTCCAAAAATACTGAACCGATAACATGTCCCACAAACTTGGGGGAGGTGCATAGGGCCATGTCCTTAATATAATACCTAAAGATGATAGCATCTTTTCCTAAGCTTGAGAGTTCTATTGAAGAAGGTCTAAGCTCCATCCTAGTTTCTCCAAGTGCTGTGTGTGGATGGCTTCATGCTCTAATACAGCAAATAGAATTTACCAAATCTTTCCGTTTTTTGTGCTTATTCCAAAGACTTAAAATCCATGTTTGTGTAAGGGTCCTAAAGTTAGCCTGATTAAAGACAGGAAGTGATAGAAGAGGGATCTCAGTCTATTTATAGCTTCATAGGTCTGCTGTTGGGGTCTTAAACTGTTTTGTTGTTGTTGTTGTTTTGTTTTGTTCTTTGTTTTTTTTTGTGATGTACTGGGGGAACTTGCACTTGCCAGGCAGGTGGCAGCACCACTGAGCTAAATCCGTGGCCCTACTATTGAAGTCTTTATGAATCTAGCCAGTGTAGAGGTACATTTCATTTCTTAATCCAGACTCCTTTGGAGAGTTGAAACTTGGCAAGGGAGTAGCAGTGATATGAATAACAATAATGTAACTGTGGTCTCCTATTTGAGTTTTTCTGTCACATAACCATTTTTATTTGATTTGATATTTCTTCTAAAAAGCATTTGTACTAGACCATTGTTTTCAGCTCTCCAACAAATACTTATTGAGCATCAAATATCCTAGAGATATTTCAGTGAATAAAACAGAACAGATGTAGCTGATATCCTAGACACTTACCTTAATGCTAGATTGTAAATCACAAGGATATTATGTGGTATTCTGCCATGTGCCTTTAAATTATGATGTGTTGCATTAACCTTTGACTTGTATGGTATTTTATCTTCTTGAATAACTGAAGAATTTGCCTTCTTGCTGTCATTATGTTTAGAGGTTTCGCCAGGAAAGGAGATGTGTATGATGGAGAGGGAAGGAGACACAAGATCTGTTTGTTTTCTCTTTTCGTAGTCTGTGTTGAACAGGTAATTTTCTCCCACAGGAAACCTAGGCATGGAAATACTTTCTTAACTAATTGGAAGTGACTTTACTACTACAATTATAATGATTCGGGGAGTTAATTTTAATTAAAATATGTACTCATTCTTACTCCAAAAGAGTTAATACTTTGATATTCAAATATAGGCACTACTTGGTGGGAAACAATTTATGTAAAAAAATGTTGCTAAGCTTTTTTAAGTGTGTTTTTAATAGCACTAAAATTGTGGAGGATTATGTAGCGCTTCTTAGCTTTCATTCCTTCATTTTAACGTTTTAAGGGTCAGCAATTTGTGACAGGGATGTCACAGAGGGCTCGGCTGGATGGTGCCAGTATATACTTCTGTCCATGGACAGGGCTGTATTTCCCTCTCAAAAATTGACAGTTTGTGTCCCCCACCTGAGCATCATATGACCCTTCCTGCACATCAGGATGAATGTGGAGTGGATCATTACGTCATCACTGTTAGCATTATATTAGCTCACTTTTATCATTCTTCATTTTTCTATTCTCTAAAGGAAATCCATACTAATACTTGGTTGATATATTAACTTTCCTACAACCAGAAAGTCATTTTGGTTTACTAGGGAATTTCGTTTTAATTTACCTTTACCTTCCAATCGCTTTCTTTTTATTTAAAGAGCCAATTTTAATATTAATTTAAGTTCTTTAATTGGTTATACAGATTAATGGGTTTCATTTTGATTCGTACATGCATATAACTTGCTTTGAACATCTTCACCCTATCCATCATTCCACCTTGCCCTGCCCTCCTCCCCAGTTTCACTTAGGGGAGCGTAAATGTGGATATTTTGCTCATGTCTGTTTCCCCTATTACCAGCACGTAGATAATTTTTAGCTTTGCAATAAATTTAAATTTTGTAGGTAGTCTAGTCCATATGTGTTTGAAACCACTCCCTCTCTCCACCCTTTATTACCTTTGTCTTGTCCAGGCTGGCCTTGAACTCACTGTGTAGCACAGGATGGCTTCAAACTTGTGATCTTCCTGAGGCTTACACCTTTGATAGCTACCTGAATTTTTACACTAATATTGCAACATGTTTTTCAGGTTTTCAATTCAAAAACAGCTGAACTACTTAGTCATCATCAAGTGGAAATAAAACAAGAGTTCCCAAGAGAAGGGTATGTTTTCTAATTTAATACATAAAGACACATCATCTTTAATGCTCATCTTAACCCGTCTACCTCATGAATTTGTAAACTTGGCTAGACCCCTTCCTGAGAAGACTTTAGGGATTGTTATTAGTGAATAAAAGAAGCAATAACTTAGTAGTGAAGCAAAAATGTGTGGGTAATTAATGGCTTAGGAATTCAGTGACAGAAAAGGAAGGGATGATAAAGTAATAAGTCAAACATGTTTTAATATCAGAAATGCTACATTAGTTCTGTATTCCCATCATTGTCAAATACTGCTTCACTAATTTGAGTACTGTACAGTATAAATTTTTTTAAAAAACTAAAGACATCTTTTTTTGGGGGGGTTGGTACCTGGGATCAAACTTACAACTTTGCACTTGCAAGACAGGCGTGGTGCCACTGAGGTAGAATCCCCAGCCCCAGGACATCTATTTTTTTCACAGCGCTTGAGAGGCTGAGGCAGGAGGATCGCTGCGAGTTTGAGGTCAGCCTGGGCTACATAGTGAGTTCAAGGCCAGTCTGAACTACATAGTGAGACCCTATCTCAAAAAAACCAAACAACGATGACAACAATAATAATGTTAAATTAAGAAGCATTTGCATATCTAATCACTAATATTAAATCATCCTTTTTGGGAATAGTGTTCATATCTGGAAATTGTAATTATAATGTTGAGTATATTATTTAAAATTTAAGGGTTTTTATGATATACCCCCCATTTTTTCTTTGTATCAGGGATCAAGACCTTTAAAGGCTATATGACAGTTTCTTTTGAAGTTTCCATATGTCTGCAGCCTTCCACTCTTAGAAATTCATTTAAAAGAAATAAAGGAAGATCCATAGAAAGATTTACACATTAATGTCTATAACCACTTTATTCATACTAGCCCCAAATGTCTGTCATCAATAAGATGGATAACAATGAAATGTTTTTTAGCATTTTAAAAAAGTAAGCTGAATCTCATTGATATTACAGATAGCTAAAAAAGGTACAAACAGGTGCATGTTGTGTAGCTCCATTTATCTAAAATTCAAGAATAGGCTAAACTAATCTAGGGTGATAGAAATAAAAAAGTGGGTTATGTGATCAACTTGAAAGGAACATGAAAGAACATTCTGGGATGAAAGAAATATTTTTCTCTTGGCATGGTGTTGGTTAGATGGATATCTATATTTGCCAAAACTTAGCAAATTGTGGACTTTAGATCCATCCATTTCACTGGAAAATTTATCTCACTTTAAGAAAAGAAAAACAGATGTTTTACTAAGATACGTCATTCTCTTTTCATGACAAATATGTGCTCTCCTTAGCTGGGTGTGCCAGTAATTGAAGCTACCCAGGGGGCTGAAAAATAAAATAAAAAGAGTCAAGTATGTAGCTCAGTGGTGGAATGTTTTCCTTGTGTGTGCAAGGCTTTAGTATCACCAAAAAGAAAAAAATTCCTATATTTGAAAGAGTTATTTTATTTTATTAAAAATTATGAGTATATTAAAAACATTAGAATGACTGTCCATAGGCCTAACCCCAGCTTTTTGGGAGGAGGATACCTAGGTCTTAGGGAGAAGAAAATTAGAAATGCAAAGAAGGTTTTCTTTGGGGAAGGGGTACTGGGGATTGCACTCAGGGCCAGATGCATGGTAGGCAAGTGTGGTACCACTGAACTACATCCCTACCCCTTTTTAAAATTTTGAGACAGGATCTTGGTAAGTTCCCCAGGCTGACCTTGAATGTACAGTCCTCCTACTTTAGCCCCAAGAGTAACTTAGATTATAGGTACGCGCCACCATGTCAGGTTGAGATTAGGTTTTTGAGAAGAGAAAATGTCTGGATGAAACTCAAAGCTTAAGGAAGTGTTTAGCCAGCCCTGAAGAAGGCAGAGAAGAAAAGCATTTAGAATTCCATTGCTACTTCCAGGCCCTGGAGTAGAATTTTTTTCAGTTTGTGTTATTTCTTCTTTGGGACTTCCTCAAATTGTTTCTCCAAGTCCTCTATTTATTGTCTCTAGCCTTCCCTCTTCTGAGATGTAGTACCTTACCAGAATTGCACAGGACTGGGTCTGAAAACATGGATCAATCATTTGTCTAATTGAAATAGTTATTAGGAATTTAAACTTCACCCTTAAATTCCAGCACAACATTTTAGGGAAAAAATAACATTAGAAATTAGTATATTTATTTGGCTTTGCAAAATTTCTTTCACTCCCTAAATATGATTTCTAAAAATAATGTGTCCATCAACTCAGAAATTGCTAGTCAAACAAATATATTTCCATCAACTTAGAAATTACTATTGAAACATGCATCAAAATTCAAATCCACAAGACATAAAGAATTGGGATGCTGGTCTCTTTTCTTCTTAGACTTGAAAAAACAATTTAAAAGTAGGTAGAATATTTGCTGTTTATGGCCTGTTGTTAGTGACTTTCTTTAAAAATAATTGATGATTGCATATAAAATATAAGGGGAAGCTTTTATTTAAACCTTTTATTTAAAATGTGGAATATAGATATGCTTTGCTTATGAAATTTTCTTTAATTTGTGTACCAGCCGTATGCTCAGTAACATTTCTATAGAAATAAATTATATTTGTATTGCTGTCTTGTGGACTAACCAAATACACTCTTTTGTTAAAGATGGGTGGAACAAGACCCCAAGGAGATTTTGCAGTCTGTCTATGAGTGCATAGAGAAAACGTGTGAGAAACTTGGACAGCTCAATATTGATATTTCCAACATAAAAGGTATTTCAATAAAATATTTTATTTGTATGGTGTGACACTCTCAACCAAATTCATTAATTGATTCTTTCAGCTTATAATGATTGCATATGCAGTGCCAGCCATTTCTGTGACAGCTGGAAGAAACAATACTGAACAGGTGATTAGGTTCCTATTCTCATGGAGCTTTCATTTTGGTGGGGGATGGGGTTCAGTAAAACAAAGCAGCCAAATAGAGTCTAGCTTTATATACTAGCACATTCCATGCAGAACATAAAAATCAAGTTATATGATGGAGTGCGCTTAAAAAGGATTACTTTAGGTTGGGTGGCCAAAGAAGGCTTTTGAAATGGTGACATTTGCTGAGATTTCCAAGGCCAAAGGGGGACAGCCATGTGGCTATCTGGGGAAGAGTGTCTTTTGGGAAAGAAGTGTTTATATATGCAAATGGCCTGTGGCAAGAAGTTTGGGACATTCCTGAGTCAGAGAGGCAGGCATGGCAAAAGGATAGTAAAATTGAGGATCCTAGGCATGGTAACACATGCTTATAATCCCAGGCTGAGGCAGGAGGGCCACTGTGACTTCAAGGCCAGCCTCAACTACATAGTGAAACCCTGTCTTGAAACATGGGGGAAAAAAGGTTGAGGTGTGAGAGCTGATAGTTGGTGGGAATTGAAGTAGGAATTGAACCGGAAACGAGTGAAGCCTTTTCAGCCACAGTTGCATGGGAGTTTGGATCGTAGCATGACAGGGAGCCATGAGAGGGCACTCTACAAGGTAATGAGGGCTGATTTACAGTTTAAAGGTGGCTCCCTGACTACTATACGAGCAGAGCGTTGTGCGGGCTTCAAGTGACCAGTGCAGAGGCTGCCATGGGAGCCCGAGAGAGGGAGTGGATAGCATGGAGGTGAGGAAGGACCCAGAACTTGCTGATGGATTGGAAATGAGGGTAACAGAGAGAATGGTGGGGAGAGAGGAAAAGATGAATCAAACACAGTGCTGGGAATATTTCTTTTCTCTCTCTGTCTGCACCATCCCTGCTTTTTCTGAAGGGCTACAGATTGAACTCAGGGCCTTACACATGTTAAACAAGCCCTCTACCCCTCTACTTTACCCAGAGCCTGATGCCTAGGTTTTTGCTTGAGCTCCTGGTTAGATGGTGTTGCCTTCTATTGAGGCAAGAAAGGCTAGTGAAAGGAACAGTTCAGGGAGGGTTATTTGAAATCTAGACACTTCACTTGGAAATATTCCCTGAAATAATTACTTTGAAAGTATGTGATCTCTCTGAATTCTTAGGGGTTTTATTAGAATATCTATCTACATATGCCTTTTTTTTAAGATGTGGTCTTTTTGTAGACCAGGCCTGCCTTCAACTCCTGGCAATCTTCCTGCCTCAGCCTCCCCGGTGCTGGGATTATGAGCATATACCACCACACCCGGCCTGTATTTGGCTTTTTGTTATTCATACAGGGAGAAAGAAAATAATCCAGTCACCCAAGATACATATACTGTAGTATCATGAAGGGTAGAAGCTTAACGTGGTGATTGCTTTTTCTAGCTTATATTTTTCAATTTTGCCATTCAAGATCTGTTTTCTTCTTCCTTAGTCTGATCATAGGTAGAGGGAAGTAGCAATTGATGGTGGTGCCCTGATTCACATCATCTTGGCTTGAGACTCACTGTCACTCCTAAGACTTTTTCCTATTCGTAAAATTAAAAATTCTTTCAAAAGCAAAAACCACACATACTCAAACCAGACATTCAGCAAGCCCACAGAAGGCCTCTTGTACGGCAGGTATGCTAGGGACACAGTGGAGAATGAATTCAGCCGTGCAGTAGAGGGTTGAGTAGGGGAAGCAAGCTAATCCAATAAATAAAGATAACTGGAAGATTGTAACAATAATGTAGTTATTCAAGCTATTATACATTTTAAAAGAAATAAACACCTAGGGCCAATTTGATATTTTTAACACTTTTCTAAAGCCTTGCATGTATGAATCCTCCTTTTTCTCTCTACATCTAAATAGAAGTGCTTTAAACTTCTTTTAAAGTTGTAGTCACTCAAGTTTAGATGAGCTGTACATCCGTGATTGCTGTTGATCTTTTATTATTGCTTGACGTACTGGGGATTGAACCCAGAGCCTTCATACTGAGCTACATCTCCAGCCCTTTCTTCTTCTTTTTTTTTTTTTTTTTTTTTTTTTTTTTTTTTTTTTTTTTTTTTTTTTTTTTTTTTTTTTTTTTTTTTTTTTTTTTTTTTTTTTTTTTTTTTTTTTTTTTTTTTTTTTTTTTTTTTTAATTTTGAGACATGGTCTTATTAAGTTGCTAAATTGGCCGGGCTGGGCTAGAACTTGAGGCCCTTTTGCCTCAGCTCCCAGGACACTCGGATTATAGATGTGTACCACCAAGTCCAGCTCTGTTGATCATTTCTTTGAGCTATTCTTATACCGTGCATGATCTAAACAGTGTAAACATATAATAGGCATTCAGTAGCACATTCTTGTCAGAGTAGCCACTACTGAACACCTAGATAATCCATGGAGTTTACAGCTATGTTTGGAATGCACTTCTGGGTGATCATGGCATTAACTTTGTTCTACCTTCTTAAAGGTAAGGCAGGCTATAGTGTATTGGCCCTCTGGATCCACTTGAGTCCTTTTATCTCTGGTATTTGTGATATATGTGAAGATGACACACAACTCCTGCCCAAGGGACTTGCCTTCCACTTGTATTGACTAGTCTGTCAGAACTACTGGACACATACTTCTCTACACTGTTGTGTTCAACCAATGTGAAACCCATATCTGAGCCACAGTGGTCAAGGATGAGAAGAACATCCCACAAGCCCCTCTATACAAAGTAGTGGTGGAAGGCCAGGGATGTAGTTCAGGGGCACAGTGCCTGCCTGGCAAGCGAAACATCCTGAATTTGATTCCTGGTACCAAAACACAAACAAACAAACAAAAACAAAGAAGTGATGCTCATTTTTTCCCTGATAAGTTACTGAATTGCCATTGCCGAAGCCAAGGCTTTTTTGCCTGTCTCCGTAGAACACCAGATCATAAACTGTTAAAACTGTAAAGGATCTTCCATCACCCATCCAATTCCTTCTAATTGCAGTGAGGGAAAGGAGACTAACTGAAGGTCCTGCAGCTCTATAGTAGTTTACAGCATTAAAGCACAGCTCTCCAACTCAGGGATTTTTTTTCCCCTGAGCAACACTGATGATAATCTCACAAATTACGTCAGCTGCTATTTTCTATGTGACAAGTAAATTACCTTTGCCAGCTGAAGAGTGATGTCGTTTATAGTCTTAACATGATAATCATTAACAGAGTTCATCATATCTAGTTGTATTTCTTTCACAAACTCCTGATTTATTGGTTTTGGTGGTCCTTATCTGTCAGAAAGTTTGTTGATTTCAGGTTGCTAAGAGCAATGCTTTCCAAATTAACAACTCTAGCTGAACAGTCCATTCTAGCCCAAAGCAAGTAAATGGGCTGCTTCCTTCCTTCTTGACTGAAGTCACAGAATTTAAGGAATTACAAAATGTCAGAAATTAGTATATGAGATACTCTCCTTCATTTTCTTTCATGTGATAGAAGCAAAACACAACATAAACTGTTTGAAAGATGAGGCCATAAAATCCTCAAGAATTAATTTTTTTCTTATCCAAAGCACCAGTGGAGAAAAAAAAACCACTGGGCGTGATGGTGTTTGCCTGGAATATAAGCACTCTGGGAGGCTGAGGCAGGAAGAAGTTCTAGCCCAGCCTGGGAAATTTGGCAACATAGTGAGATCCTGTCTCAAAATAAAAAGATTGGGGATGTATGTAACTCAGTGTGGATGTCTGTGTTCAGTCCCCCATACCACACAAGCACACACACACACACACACACACACACACACACACACACACACACCCCAGAATACTCACACAGCCCTTCATTCATTCAGTGCCTTGCCCTACTCAATATTCACACACATTTCTGTCACCTCTTAGACTCAGACTTTCCACAGCTTCAGCAAGTCACCTCATCCTCCAAAATAACTTTTCTACCAGCCATGACATCTTATTTGCAATGATCTGTCAAGATATTTGTTGTTTGTGGTGCTGACAATTAAACTCAGGGCCTCATACATGCTAGACAGGATAGTCTACCAATGAGCTATACCCCCAGCCCTACAGTTGTCAAATATGTATTTTCAATGTAAGTTTTTGATTGTTTAAAAAACTTTATGCCTCTGCCCAAATGGTCTTTGGAGTAGCAAGAGATTCTTTCTCTAGTGCTCTTATTATTTTTCTCTGTGTTAGTTTTTTGTCAAAAAAGTGTTCCATTTCTTTTTTTTTTTTTTTTTTTTTTTTTTTTTCTGGTACCGGGGATTGAACTCGGGTCTTTGCACTTGCAAGGCAGGCCACCAAACCACTGAGCTAAATCCCTGGCTCCATTTCTTTATTTACTTGCTTACTAATTTAGTTCTTTATTTCAGTACTGGATATCAAATGCTAGGCAAGGACCCTCCACCCCTAGCTGTACTCCTAGCCTGATTTTATTTTTCAAAAAGGATTTATGTGCTAGGATCAGTGGCCTATGCTTGTAATTCCAGCTATGCAGGAGACAGAGGCAGGAGAATTGCAAGTTCAAGGCCAGCTGGGGCAACTCAGAAAGATCTAGCTTATAGATAAACATATTTTTTAAAAAAATAATTAAATTTTTTAAAGGGCTGGGAATGTAGCTCAATGGTAGACTGCTTGCCTAGCATGAACAAGATCCTAGGTATAGTCTCTAATAGCTAAAAAAAAACCCACATAAAGATTCGTATCATCTATAATTTTACCAAGATAACAATTATTAATATCTTGAAGTATTTCCAAAGACTGTTTTCTAAGTATATTTTCTTAACCGTGATTATAACTTCACAGAAAAGTTTAAACATTTAGCCAGTGACTTTGGATGTTAGCTTTTTAGTTCAATTTTACTACTGATTCTCAGTATGGAGAAAAACACCCGGGCCGGGGATTTGGCTCAGTGGTGCCACTGCCTGCCTTGCAAGCACAAGGACCCAAGGTTGATCCCCGGTCCAAAAAAAAAAGAGAAAAACACCCCCTAAAATAAAATGAATCTGCTAGATACAAGACATTGTGTTTTATAAATGTTAATGGTTGTTATATCTGCTTGTAAAAGACTGTGAGGCCAGGCAATGGGTCTGTCGTGTAATATTCAATACTTCTAAATGGTACAGATGAACTATGGTAGGGAAGTACAAAACCTGAATCTGTTTTTCTGAGAAAAAGAAAATTAGAATTAGGAGCAATTAAGAATGGCATGCATGCTCGGATTAAGAGTCAGAGAAGTTATTCTTTAAAAAACAAAAAGATTTTAGGGAAAGTGACAAGAGGTTAGGACATGGGAAAAGCTCAGATGCATTGCATGAGACCTGTGTGCCCTGGAGAGGAACCAGCATTAAAGGTGTCTGTGGTTGGAAGAGAATCCAGAGAAACTGTTTGATTGAACTTTGGTTGTCTGTAAGAAAAGCAGTTTTACTTGCCATGAAAGATAAAGGAGAAAGGAGTGGTCAGGGAGGAACCAATGACCAAAGAACCTGATGAAAATAGTTCCAGATTCTATTCTGAACACTAGTCAGAGGGAACCAGTAAAGAAAGCAGGATAGGTATAAAATAGTGAAGACAGGATTGTGGCTAAGGGAGCAGCCAGCTGGTTTACAGGAAAATGCATGTGGTGAGGAGGAAATAGGAGACTTTCACTGACCATGAATTCATTGTAGTTCCATCTTGTAAAGTCGACACCTCCAAAATAGTATTACATTCACAATACTCCACGGAAGCAACCTGTTACTGAATTACTTTCTGTGTCTTGCTCAGTTTAGTCCCATTTTCTGCAACTGGTGCTGCATACTGCACAATAATAACAATGGCAGGCTGGGTGTGGTGGTGCATGCCCCTAATCTCAGGACTCTTGGGAGGCCAAGGCAGGAGGACAGTCTATTGACTTAGTAAGACCCTGTCTCAAAATAAAAAAGGGCTGGGGATGTCACTCAGTGGGAAAGACCTGGGTTCAATTCTCTGTACCTCAAACAACAATGACAAAATGATGATAATGACAGTAGCAATAGGTAACATTTACTAAGTACTTACTACCCGCTAGGCATCTGTTTTAATATACATCGACTGGTCACCTTACCCCAGTAAGGTGGGAACTTTTATTCTCTCTATTGTTCAGGCGTCCGAACCAAACAGGAGAATCAGAATTGGAATTTGAATCATGGCTGTCTGGCTTCAGTCTAAGCTGTAGTTCCCCATCTCCTCCCCTTTCTTTTGAGATGCGGGTCTAAGTTTCTCAGACTGGAAATGAACTTGCCATCTTCCTGCCTGAGCCTTTTAAGTAGCTGAGATTTCAGAAGTGTTCCACTGTGCTGGCTTCTTCCCCAAACTGTGGATCCTACTACTTTGCTTGGTCCTGTTTTAGCATATAGGCTTGCCTCCTACATCACAGGAAAGCTGAGGCTCTGGGGCCTTAATTCCTTCGCTTCCTATCTGGATCTTCTGCTCCCTTTCTTTCATCGCAAGGGAATTCTCCCCCCACCTGCGCTACTAATCTCATTCACCTCCTGTCACTACACATCAGGACCATGTCCCATTGATTCCTAGCCCTACCCTTCACTTATCCTGTTTATTTCTTCTTGTGAACAGTTCTGTGTTCTATTTTTATGAATAACCAACCTAGACTCGCTTCTCTTAGTTCTCTTATGCCTCTTAGTTTCTTTGAGCAGTATTTCAGTCATCTTTGTACCACTAGAAAAAGTGTCAAAAAAGTGAGTATATACGCATTGGATGGATAGTATTAGAATATTCCCGGGAGCTGATGGTCCTCAGCTCTGTGCTGGGTGTATAGTTGGAGTGATAAGGAAGATAGTTGCATATCCTAGGATCTGTAGTAAAGAGGCTTTAAACCATGCCATATGGAAGCAGAGGCAGTTGAAAGAAATTCGATTGTTTAGCCAAGACAATGGAAGGGAACACTTGAGGAACAACATAGCTACTTCAGGTTTTTGAAAGATTGGCATATGGAAGGAGGATTGACTATATTTTTTCTGAGAATATAGAAGTTATTCATTACCAAGACAATTTTAAATAAAACAATATTACAGTATTTTGTAATGTATAAAATCCCTGGTAATATGAACTGTTATTACCCTAATATATAGTTGCAAACATGAAGTCTTACATTTGATCTTAGCCAAAAGGCTGAAAAGCAATTCATGAAGTCTTACAAATTGTATTCATTTAAACAAGGCACATGCCTATATATTTATCAGAAATGCTGGATAGTACCTAAAAAGGTAAGTGAATTTTGCTAAAACAAGATAATATTACATTTTATGACAAAGAATTCTGAAATAACTTTCCTAAAGAAAAATCAAGTCTGAATGAGTAAGACAGCAGAAAAACTTCATGAAGGACCAGATTATAACTGAAAAATCAATTAGTTTAAATAAATGAAGGTATTGTACATTAACCTGTTCAAAACCCAGTGTAATATTGTGATTAGAGTAGTTTTAGCAATTAAAACAAACTAGGATTTTTTTGGATGTTTTAATTATGATTTCCCAAATTAACCACTTACTGTGTTTCTACTACAATTAGCACTACCAGTTACAAGTATAATACAGCATACAGAAAAGTGAGTATATTCTGTATTTATGAAATATGTTATCTGTATGTATTTTGATTATGAATTAAAGGGAAATTTTCATTATACTTAAAACACGATCATCCCATAAGAGAAAATTGACAAAACTCTCCCACCAGACTATTTTTTTTATATCTCAAAAAAATATGGTTAAGATTTGTAGCTGAAAGTTACAAGGGAAAGGAATTTTTTTTTCAGTGCTGTAGATCAAACCCAAGGACCCATTAGACTACTGTTCTATAGAGTCTACCCCCAGCCCATAGATTTTTTAAATACCAAAGTTGTCCAGTAGACATTGGTCTACCATAAGAGATACAGTGACCATCTTGTCAGTGGAAGTGTTGCTGGGTGGTCACATGACAGATAGTTCTAGAGGAGATTGAAGCATAAAAAAGTGTTGTTGCTTACATAGCCTTTAAGCTCTATAATAATCTTAAATTTTGGAAGAGCTCAATAATTTATCCCAGTGTCTTCTTCTCAGGATATACAGCAGAATCACATATACCAATGCTTGGATCCCTTCCCAGGTTGCACCATTTTAAAAAAATCTTTTATATTGGATTGTTTTGACCAAGGCTTAAGCATTGGTATTTTTAGGAACTCCCAGTTGATTCTAAAATTTAGTTGATTCTAAAGCCACAGCTGAGAACCTCTGATTTATCAAAATCAAACTGATCTGATTCAGATGGTATGCATTAATATTTTACTTGCACTAACTATAAATATACCACCTTAGTTATATAGGTCAGTTTAATGTAAATGTCATTCCATATTATATTTATACCTGATTCAAACTGCGATGTGTTATGATATATTATTAAAACATAAGAACAAAACTAACCAATCATAATATAAAATTACTAAGCATGAAGGATTTTTTCCTGTAGTTATTAAAATATTGGTATGCACATTTCTTGCACACACATGTAAGAAAGGCAATTTCTTGTAGCAATTGCCAAATAAATGAATGCAGTGATTGTTGGTCTGCTCAGAATAATAAATCAGTCATTGATAATTTGGAAAGTTGTTGCATTCCTTAATGCAACCTGGAACCCTTTCTTTGGGTATTTACCTGGCTCTGTGTCATTGTGTGCTGGTAGTGAAGTGGAAGTAGCACATAGAAGTAAAAAGAAAAACTTTACATCTTATATTCATTTCTCCCAGGACCACTCAAGTGAAATAAATACCACTACAAATGCTCTAGTGTTGTTTTTTTAAAATTGTTATGCTTAGTTGTATCAATAATACAAATGTGAGTTGTGTTCCTGAAGTACCATTCTAGTTAATTTTCTCCTCCTTTCTGTTTATCATTGTCTTTAAAGCTATCGGTGTCAGCAACCAGAGGGAGACTACTGTGGTTTGGGACAAATTGACTGGAGAGCCCCTCTACAATGCTGTGGGTAAGCTGCCATGCATGGAAGTCCAGTACAGAGCCTCAGTTCCCTTGAAGATGTGGTCACACAAAGCTATCCTCCTGAAAAAGCATGTGTTCATGTTTCTATAACCTAGTGGGATAGGCAGAGGAGTTATCTAAGCCATTAGATGTTGTATATTTACAAGTTTTAGACCATATTCATATATTGAATGACTTTTCTCCCATGTGCTTTACTTTTGCTGATTATTTACTTTATATAAGAGGGCATGTTGACACCTGTTTCATAGTCCCTGTGTTTCAGCCATCTAAAAGAGATCTCACTTCCTCATACCCCCAAAAAGTCAAAATTTCATAACAGAATAATAACAATAACAATTGTTAATATAGCGTGTGTCATTATCTTTAAATGAAACTAAAAGCCAGACAAAAGTCACAATTGTAAGTTTTCATTCGTCTGTCAATAAAGTATTTTGTTAGGGCTGGGGATTCAATCCCAGTACAAAAAATTAAAAAAGTATTATGTCTTTTTTTCCCCCAATACTGGGAATCGAACTTGGGACCTTGTGCTTGGCAGGCAGGCGCAGTGACACTGAGCTGCATTCCTGGCCCTGTATATTCTTTCCATCTAAGAATTTGAATTACTTTTCTGAGGCTATAATAATGAAATATTGGGTGCTTCTGCTACAAATTTGGCAGTTTTGGCTGGGATTAAAAGACTCAAAATCTCATATACTGCTTTTTTTTTCTTTTCTCTTTTTTCTTTTTTTCTTTTTTGGCACTGGGAATTAAACCCAAGGCCTTCATACTGACTTGTGTCCCTAGCCCTTTTTTCTTTTTTCTTTTGAGACAGGGTCTCGCTGATTTGTCAAATTGCCTAGGCTGTGCTCCAAGTTCCTATTCTAATTGTTGTGCACTAAATTACATTGTTACTTCCTAAAAGAAAAATTGTGTCGTAAATGTATAATTATTAAAAGACTTTGGTCTTTCTTTGTTCTGTATTGAAGATTGAACCCAGAGCCTTGGTGCATGCTAGGCAGGTGATCTACCACTGTGCTGTGTCACCAGCTCATTTTTTTTAAAACTCTTTTTTTTTTTTTTTTTTTTTTTTATAGTGGGGATCAGACTTAGGACCTGGTACTTGTGAGCCAGGTGGGGCAGAACCACTGAGCTAAATCCCCAGCCCACATTTTTGAATTTCATTTTGAGACAAGATCTTGCTACATTACCCATGCTGGCCTCAAACTTGCAATCCTCTTGCCTTAGCCTCCCTATTATTTGGGGTTATTGGCACCACCAAGCCTGGCTGCAAAGCACAACTAAATACCTATCAATAAAATACTAAGTTTTGGTTGGGGAATGGGGCTAGAAATCGTCAAAGTTGAGATCACTTACAGAGTAAGCTTTTCTTTTTCTTCTTTGTTTTTTTTTCTTTTTTGAAGTGGGATCTTGCCAAGTTTCCCAGGCTGGGCTTGACCTCCTGGGCTCCAGTACCCTTTCCACCTCAGACTCGTGAGGGCTAGGACTACAAAATCATACCACTTCCCAAGTTGAATGGTTCTATTTTTATTTTATAGTTATTTTAGTAGTATAATTACTTTAGTATTGATTAGAAGAGAGTAATATCAAAGCAGAAAATTTGTGGAAAAGGTGCATTGTAAGAGTAGCATGGATTCTTTGGTAATAATCATTATAAAGATTAAGATATCTAAATATTATTGTAGTATAAGAAAACATGCAATATGTATTTTATATTTGTTTGTTTTTGTGATGCTGGGGATTGAGCCCAAGGGCTTCACACTGAACTACATCTCCATCTCTTTATTTTATATTTTGAGACAGTTCTTGCTAAGTCACTAAGGCAGGGTATTGAGATGGATTTTTCTTTCCTTCTTTCTATACAAGGGATTAAACATAGGGCTTTCGTTCTGAGCTATATCCCCAGCTCTTTTTTTATTATTATTTTAGGACAGTGTCTTGCTGAGGTGTCCATGCTGTGCTTGAACTTGATACCCTCCTGCCTTAGCCTCCTGAGTAGTTAAGTTTACAGGCATGAGCCATCACTTCTTGATAGAGTAATCTTAGCTACCTGTTGGAACTAGATGAGATATTTTTGTTGTTGTTGTAATTTAGGGTCTTTAAGATGGGAGGCTCCCCTTCAGTGATTAGGGGACAATAACATGGAAATAAAGATTTTGTTACTTTCAGGTCTTTAGGGGGTACACGGCATGCCTGGATGCCACATTCACAGGAATCAGATGATACAGGCCGGTAGGGGGACCAGAGGCAACCCCTATATTGGGGTCAGAGTGTCATCCAAATGGATTTCCTGAAAGAAATTGTAAAGCAAGCACAAGTTTCAGGATGTCACTTATAACTGGAAGGTGGTCACTGACACCTGCAAAGTCCATGCGGGGTGTGAGGGCACAATGGGGCCAGTCTAGTAGGCTTTATATAGTTGTGTTTTACTGAGATGCTTACCAGGAGGAAGTGGTATAAGGCAAATATCTGGACCAAGTCCCTTAAGGGACTGGGAAGGAGGTAGAGAATTAAATATTGTGTCAAGGGTTACTGAGCCTGCTTCTGAATGAAAAATTAAGCTTATATTTAAATGGATACCAAAGCAACATAAAATCATAAGAATTCACAGTAGAGTTTGACTTTTTTTCCTCAAGCAAAGGAAAGACCTATTTAAGGGAACCTGTTAAAATATAAACCTTGGATTATATAATAGGAGCTTTGGACTCTCTGTGTGTGGGTGTGTGTGCGCACGCATGTGCATGCGCGTGCACGTGCATGTATGTGCATATAGTACTGGGAATTAAATCCATGGTCTTCATATTGAACTGCATCCCCAGCACTTTTTATTTTGATTTTTATTTTGAGACAGTGTGTTACTAAGTTGCAGGCTAGGTTTGAATTTGTGATACTCCTGCCTCAGCCTCCCAGAGTGCTAGGAGTACAGATGTGTGCCACCATTCCCAGCTGGCACTTTGGACTTTGAATTGTCTTTTGTGTGTGTGTGGAACCTGGAATCGAACTCATCGGGACCTTGCACTTGCAAGGCAGTTGCAGTGCCACCTGAGCTAAATCTGCAGCCCTGAATGTCATTTTAAAATAATACAACTAAGTTAGTTGAAGTTATACTTGCAGTAAAGAATTTTTTTTCTTTCTACTGTACTAGGCATCAAACCCAGGGCCTCATGTATACGAGGTAAGGTAAGCATTCTACCACTGAGGCACAGCCCCAGCTCTGTAGTGCAGAATTTAAGTAAATATCCCAAAGTGGTTCTTCATTGTGCTTAATTTACTTTTCTTCCACCAGTATCCCTCTGTACCTCTCTTCTTCTATCCTTTTGAATTATCAATTCAAATGTACCTATTCATACATGAAGAACTTTTTTTCTATACTGAGCTACATATATGATTTGAATGCCTCTTATGTATTTGATATCCTCAGCATTATAAAAGTTGCAAATGTACTGATTGTTTTAGTGAGCATTTTATAATCTAGGTAGAAAGGAGGATATAGTTGATAGTAATGTGCTGCTAAGATGAATAGGCATTAGAACAAATCCATGTCAAGATTTTTAATTTTTGACATAACTTTCATTGTGGAATTTAAATTTCATTTGAGCCTTAATATGTGTTGGATTGCATTAGGCAAAGGGAGAATTGAGGAATAGTGGGAGTGCACTATAAAGATAAAAATGTATATACATATTTTGCAAAAGAGTGATTGATCAGATTTAAGTGTAATTTAACTTGTTTATTTTTGGTATTGGAGATTGAACCCAGGATCTCACGCATGCTAGCCACACACTTTAGAGCAGAGCACATCCCCAACACTTTTTAAAATTTTATTTTGAGACGAGGTCTCAGTAAGTTTTTTAGGCTGGCCTTGAACTTGTGATCCTCCTATTTCAGCCACCTTCATAGCTGGGGCTACAGGAGTGTATTTCCACACCTAGCTGCTGACTTACTTATTTTTAGTTGAGCTGGCAGCAATACTGCTTATTATGTACTAACTGCTATTACTGTAGGATTTTACTAAATGTTTTATCCAAATTATGTAATCTCAAAAGGCCCTGTGATGCAGGTTTACTCGCCTTATTTTATATATTGATTATGGAAAATCCTATAACATGTCCACTGTCATGAAACTTTAAGTTGGAATAAAGCCATAGTTTCAGCATACACAATCTCTAACCCCAAAGCATGTGTTCTAATTAGTATGTGTAGGGGTTGGTGAGGATGCACTGAAAGCCATACATAGAAGTAAGTGTAGACTTGGTAATACTGGGCAGCTTGGGATAAAAGGGTGTTTTAAACACACTGGTAAATTGAGAACTGCTAGAAAAATGTAACAAAATTCTGAGAAACTAAGCAACTACCAGGGCAGTGATAAATTATTGCTTATCCCACAAAGATATCCATAGATTCTGAGAGAAGGATCTGAGATGCTGAGTAGCACTTTCATAGGTTCATGAATGAAGGTAGGGATGAAAAGATAGTGTAAGGGCTTTCCAAGTGTTGGGGTGAATTTTGGTAAAATCCCAGGCTTTGGATTGACACTGTGAAGAGCTAAGTCCTAACAGTAAGGTAAAATGGAATTATGCCAATGTTCTCAGGAACTGAAGCCCAGATTCAAATAATATGATTCTTTGGATTAGGGAGGGCAGGATATGGGGAAAGATAAGAATCAAGATATATTATATAAAGGTACAAATCTCCAACAATAAATGTCATTATATTGTATACCTAAAACGTACCAATAAAATTTTAAAAAAGATTATTTGAGATTGCTCATATAAGTAGCCTAACTTTCAGAAACAGAAGGAAATCCTTTCTGAAGGAAAACAACATCTAGAGTGTCGAGTTGTCTCTAGTTTTTCATATGCAACGTCTAGTTTTCTATCAAAAACTCACATATATATAGAACAAAATAAGTCAGGGGCACGCTTCCCGGTCTCCCAGGCTTTCTTCAGAAATCTGGGTGGAAGCCTCTGTGACCCTGTTAGTATTAGATTCTGCATGCCTATAAAACAGTACCATGTGGATTATGGCAAGGTCGGCTGTCAGCTTGAGCAGAAGCGAGGATCATGGATGCAGCAGCATTTGAGTGCCTCCATGGCAGTACTCGGGGAAACATTCCCTTCTGGGTCCCTGAATTACCAGGGTACCCTGAAGCTATCTTCAGATGAAAGCTTACAGTTTTATACCCTTGAGCCTACAAAGGGTGAGGTCTTGCTGATTTTTTTAAATATATATACTGGTAATTAAACTTAGGACCTTGTGCTTGCCAGGCAGTCACAGTGCCGCTGAGCTACATCCCTGGCACTTTGCTAATCCGTGAGATGCCTTCAAGTCATATTTCCTATTGTTCCGATACAACGTAGTTCACTTCTCTTTAATGCTAATCTTTTCAACAGCTGAGCTCTCTATGTCCCCAACTTTGCACACCCCACTTTCTGGTGAGACTGGAAATTTTTCGAAGGAGTATTTTGCTCCTGATTCTCACTGTAAATCTGGTTGAAAGCAGCCAGAAATACCCATGCCATACCCTGCATGTTGGACTGCATTGAAATTTTCTCCACCAAATTAATTAATCCACTGCCCCAATGTGACTCTCCCACAGTGTCTCAGGACGTGGGCAAAATGTAGACAAATTTTCTGCCAGTGTAACAACACATAGCTCCTAGTCCAACTACCAATGGTGTCCTTATTCCCAGTTGAGCTTGGTTTTTACTATATGCATTTCCATCAGCATTCTGGTCTTTTGAACACTTACTAGAGTCAAGCTCACTTTCTAGTATTCTAGGGCTTCTCTACCTGGCATCTCCAAACCTTTCCAAACTTCTCCTGCAGGCCAGTTTCAAAGGCTCCTAAACCACATGATCAGGTACAGTCACAGCAACAAAACCACTTCTTTGGCACCAAAATTTGACCTAGTCATTTTCTTCTTGCTGGGATGAAATACCTGGTACCCACAAGTTAAAGAGAGGTGTATTTTGGCTCATAGTTTTAGTCTGTGCATGGTCACCTGGCTTCAAGGCAGAAATGTCATGGTGAAAGGGCAGGGCAGAGGAAAGCTGCTCATTCTATGGCAGTCACCAAGCAGAGAGCAGCAAAGGGAGCTGGCAATAGGAAATCACCCTTCCAAGCCACACACCCAATGACCCACCTTCAACAAGGCCCTACCTCCTAATAGCTCAGTTAGCCACTAAACTCATCAATGGATGTACCCACTAATGAGTTTATATAGCCCCCATAATCCAGTCACCTTCCTCATACATGAGGCTTTTGGGGGACATTTTTTATCTAAACCATAACAATAATTCATTGTGTTGCTTAAAATATATTTAGCATTAATATGCATGGTAATAAGTAGCACATGAAAGGAATTCAGGGTAAAATTAGTGTTTTGAGGTTTCTGTATTATCCAGGATGTGTAAGCAGCGAAAGAAGAGAAATGTATAAGTAACAAGTGGATATTTTTTTTTTTTTTGGTTTTTTGAGACAGGATCTCACTATATACCTGAGACTGACCTGGAACTCACTATGTAGCCCAGGCCGGTGTCAAACTCACAGCAATCCTCCTGCCTCAGCCTCCCGAGTGATGGGATTATAGGTGTGCGCCACCACGCCTGGCAAGTGGAATTCTTTTTAAAAGAAGCCAAGAAAGGAAAATGAATCAAGAAGGAAGGACAACTACTATTTAAATCTAAATATAGTAGTACCTCTGTTCACCAACTTAATTTGTTTCATGATCCTGGAAAAGATAACCACATTTGTGTTTGTGTGGGAAAGATGGCCGTGGTTGTATTCATCACCTGATATGGAGTTCGGAAAAGAAAAAGGTTTTTTTTTGGCTAAATGCTTCTGTTTGTGAACCAAATTGTTCACAAACAAAACCAAGGTACCACTGTTTGTTTGTTTATGAGATACTGGGGATTAAACCCAGGGTCTGTACATTGAGTTACATACCCAGTCTCTTAAAAAATTTTTATTTTGAAGCCAGGCGTGGTGGCGCACACCTATAATCATAGCACTTGGGAGGCTGAGGCAGGAGGATTGCCTCAAATTCAATCCCAGCCTGGGCCACATAGTGAGTTTAGGGCCAGCCTGAACTACAAAGGGAGAACCTGCCTCAAAAAAACAAAACAAAACAAAAAATTATTTTGAGACTTGTCCCTGAGTTGACCAGGTCAGGCTGGAACTTTTGATCCTCCTGCCTCAGCTTTCCAGAGTACTAAAATTACATCTCTCCATCCTGATTTGTAGTTAATTTCAAAATGACAGCCTGTCACCATCACCTATAATCTGAGGGAGAGAGAGAGAGAGAGAGAGAGAGACAGAGTGAGTTAGTTGGTGGTGAGTTGCTGAGCTTAGTGTAATGACATTGAATGGAAGAAAAATTGGTAAGACTTTTCAGAGGAAACATGAAACATGTATGTTTATACATTGGATAGGGCATGCAGGTAAAGGAAAAATTAAACTGAGCTGCTAGATTTTCAGCCTGAGATAATAGAAGGAAATTAAGTAATATTTAAGGTATGCAGGGTAATGGGATAGCTTTCTGTTTCAGATGAGGTGATTATTGGACTTGTGACCAAAGCTAATTTCTGAGCCATTAGAAATTAGATTTTAGAAATGTAGACCTGGAGTTCGATAACATAGATGTGATTGCCTCAACTTACTGTAACTGAATTGACCATAGCAATGAATGTAGAATTAGTTCAACAAAAGATTAGGTGGCTTTGTATGTTTCTGATGTTGTGATGACCCCTAAACCTATAGTGACAAACCAGCAGGGCTGGTGCTTGCTTTTGTGGCAAGAAAGCTAAGGATAGGAACTTGAGCGCTAGAAGTAGAAGGGAGGAGACAGAGATGAGTAATTAGTTAGGAAGTAAAGCCAGTAAATAATTGTAAGGACAGATTCTGCCTCCAATTTTACTGTATTTCATTTAGGAAAATGCTAAGATATCATATCTCCATGTAAGTCTTCAGTTAGGAATATCACCGTTACATTAAATCCTTAGCAGCTTTATTGTAAAGCAACATCAGGTGTGATTGCTAGAAAGAGAACCACACCATCACATAAATTTGTCTTTGAGCTCCTTTGGCTTTGTTTGTATCACAGCCTGTGGGTTTATACTCCTCCCCACCTTAGTTTGGTTGAGCTGCTAAAACAAAAATACTGTAGAGTGCTTGACTTATAAAAGTTTATTTCTGACTGTGCTTGAAGCTTGAAGTGTGAGATAGAGATGCCACCAGATCCAGTATCTGGTGAGGGTCTGAATCCTGGTTTGCAGATGACGGTCTTCTCCTTGTATCCTCATATAGTGGAGAACAGAGAACAGGAGCACAAGATTTTTCCTATCCTTTTGCAAGGGCACTAATCCCATTCATGAAGATTTCTGTCTTGTGCCCATCTATCTCCCAAATACCTCCTAATGCCACCAAATTACGGGTTAGGATTTGTTAAGAATTTGGGGACACACAGTCAGTCCATAGCAATCTCTTGGTATGCTTTCTTCCTTCCTCATCTCTCCTGCTTGTAAATTTCTGGCACTCTAGGCCTATTCTTATCTTCAGTGTTCTCTGCCTTATTGAATTGTATAGCTCATGAACAGTATTGCTTATAAACAAGTAAACCACAGGAGCAATTTATATTTCCCATTTTTATATCACCTTCTTGGTTTATAGTTCAAGCACATTTGGTAGGTAATAAATTCACTCACCACCAGTGTAGTGACAGGGAAAGCAAGATGGGAAAATTTTAGGATACCACTGGTGTCCATGCCCAGAGGCTTGCTGAAAAGTGAAATACTGAGAAAGGCTATTTGCCACTGTGCTGTGACACAACCATTTACTATGATGATGTCATTGTTAGATTGACAAGAGCTTTGGGGCCCTGATCTGAAGCAGGCCTGTGGCTTCTTTCCCCTCTACTTGGTTACCTTTTTCTCCCTGATGCTTTTCCTTTTAGCATTTACTTCATAAATATTTTTTTTCAAAGGGTTCCTTCCACTCACCCATTTGTTCAACCTTTTTCTTCCAAATCCAGCTTTTATTAGTGATCTTCATATCCTGTCTTTTAAGTATTAATCAAAAGGGTTTGAAATTTAAACCATATACTAAACTAATGAAGAAACACAAAAATGCCCTATTTCAAATGTAGGATTGAGAGAAGGCTTGAATCAGTGATACTCACATACATTCCTTTTATTGGTGATACCAGTAAAATGCTTTGGCCCAACTAGACTTGCCCAAATGTTTCCCTCTATTGACGAGGCTGGATCACTCACCACTACATTAGAGCAATATGCATGGCCAACCTGGGTATTATGATCCTTACTTTGGTAGCTTTCTATAGAGCACAATTTATGATTTAACATAAAAATAGCATTCATACTAGGCAGGAGTCACTGGTTGAAGACTTTCAGTGTATTAAGGAAAACTACCCATAAGTCCTTTTGGTTTTTTGAGACAGAGTCCCGCTATGTAGACTAGACGGGTATTGAACTCACTATGTAGGCTAGGCTGGCCTCTAACTCATGGTGGTACTCCTGCCTCAGTCTCCTGCCTCAACCTCCCAAGTGCTGAGATTACATGCATGCACCATCACTCCCGGCTCTCCTTTTTCAAATGGTATTGCAAATGTTTTTTCTAAAATGTTAGATTTAAAGTTCCATGTAACACATAACTCATTTTTTGGTTTTTGAGACAGGGTTTTGCTATATAGTTTAGGCTGACCTTCAACTTACAATGTAGCCCAGGTAGGCCTCGAACTCATGGCAGTCCTCTTGCCTCACATCTTCCTGAATACTGGGGTTACAAGCATGTGCCACCACACATAACTGCATGCGCTCTTCACATGACTTTATGTAGAGTGTTAAAACTGTAGCATCAGTCATCCTTGCCCCTGCCTTTTTTTTATAACATACTGGTTAATGCACACTAATGACTAACCTGTCTTGTTATCTGTTGAGAGATCTGAAGGAATCTTGAACACAGATTTTTCTAGAACTGAGTTTTGTTTCAAAGAATGAGGAAAAAAAGCCATAGATGGTAAACCACCTAAAACCCCTAAGCACATGTGGTTGTAATAATAACAATGTGTGCATTATTGTTGTTTCTCTGGAAGCCAAAATATTTTTATTTTTGTGAAATTATCTTTATCAAGCTTTAGTTTTGATTTTTCAAGTCTTATTTTAATGTAGTGCAGAAAAGATATTAATGAAGAAAATATAAAAAGTACTCTTCTTACTCCATGAAAAAATAAAGTTCAGACATAATGAAGCTAACAATGCCAAAAGGACCAATAGAATTAATGTGTCAGGTAACTATGGTATTTAAGTAAAAAGGAAAGAAAGCAAAACAGCCATAGGTAAATAGATATAATGTCAGGAATGTCACTGCCTATCAATTACAATTATTTTTGGAGCTAATTTTATCAATTTTATTTTACATTGCTTTGAATTGTAATTGTTATTGTGAGTGGACTCAGTTTACCAATGAAAAGACACAGACTAGTAAGATAGATCAAGGAACAAAAGCCAATCATTTGCTGTATACAATAAATACATCTAATCCAGAAAGAAATTCAAGTCTTTTATCACACTGTTCTTTGAATGACTTACAGCTCCTTGAATTCTGCATGAAATACTACTGTAGTTTTCAGTGATTGAATTCTTCAACATTGGCTAGTTTAAATAAAAAGAAATTGATTTAGATTTCAACTTTGAGACCTCTAATATTTTTTCCAGGTTTATTCTCCCAGTTCTCGTCTGTCTCACAAAGATCTCTTCACACAATACCTTAAACTCTTTCTCTTTCCTGGGGCAAAACACTATGGTCAGGATCCATTGATTTCTCAGAGGGTTTTTTTTTGTTTTGTTTTCTTGTTTTGGTTTGGTTTGGTTTTGGTTTTTTGGGACAGGGTCTAACTATGTAGTTCAGACTGATCTGGAACTCACTGTGTAGCCCAGGCTGGTCTCAAACTCAAAGCAATCCTTCTGCCTCAGCCTCCCGAGTGCTGGGATTACAGGCATGTGCCACCATGCCTAGCTGATTTCTCAGATTTTTACCATGTTTTTTTTCCACTTTATTAGTACGTATTGGTTATATAGATTAATGAGTTATTTTGGCAGGTTTATACATGCTCATAATGCACTTTAATCTCTTTTTCTATCATTCCTCTTCACTTTCCCCACTAGTTTCATATTTGAGTGGGATTTCAAATGTGCATAACGCATTTTGATCTTATTCTTGTCCTCTTATCATCCTTATGTCCCCTCCCCCCCGCTTCTTCCTTGTGTCTAATAATAGTCTTCCATCCACTTTCTTGTCATCTTTTTAAGATTCTACAGATTAGGGAGATCATGTGATATTTGTCTTTCTTAGTCTGGTTTATTTAATTCAACACAATGTCCAGATACATCCATTTTTCTGCAAATAACAAAATTTTGATTTGTATGGCTGAATACTCCATTTTGTATATATACACATTTTCAATATCCGTTCACCTAGGTTGGTTCCACATCTTGGCTATTGCACTGTATCTCATGCTGCAGTTACAAATGGGTACTCAGCTATCCCTATGGTGTGCTGAATTCAATTCCTTCAGACGTTATCAAGAAATGGTATAGCTGGATCAAATGGTCACTTTTTAGTTTTATGAAAACCTCCATATTGATTTCCATATTAATTTACATCCCCACCAGTGGTGTAGAAGGGTTCTTTTTTCCCCACATCCTTGCCAGCACTTAGTATTTTTTTTGTATTCTTGATGATAGCCATTCCAACTGAGAGAAGATGGAATCTCTATGTAGTTTTGATTTACATTTTCCTAATGGCTAAAGATGTTGAATATTTTTCCATATACTTATTGGCCTTTGGTCCTTTTCTTTTGACAAGTGTCTGTTTAGTCCATTTGCCCGTTTAATTGGGCTGTTTGAGTTTTTGGTGTTCATTTTTTGAGTTCTTTATGTGTTCTACATATTTTAATATATATGTTGCCGAAGCGAGCACTATGTATTCTGCATATTAATCCTTTGTCCAAAGTGTAGCTGGCCAAGATTTGAGACCTCTAATTCTTAATAGCTCTTTTCATCACATTTATGACTATGAATTCATTGTGGCACACTTATATTATAGAGGTGTAATTCTGAATTCAAACTCTGGGTTCAAATCCTAGATTTTGTGCTGCCTTTTTGTTTTTTTTATTTAGTTTATTGGTACTTTTTAGGTATACAGTACAGTTACATTCATCATTGGGATCTTGGACATTTTTTTAAATTGAGTTTATTGGTGCATTTTAGGCATTCAGTAGAGTTACATTCATTATTGGGATCTTGTACCTTTACATGACAGGTCTTGGTTCTCATTTTTTCCCCTTGTCCCTGCCCTCCCTTCACCCCCTCCTCCCCGTCCCATTTACAAACACTTTATTTCCATTTTTTCATTTTCTCCTATTTTTTTTTCTTTTCCCTTATTACCTTTCCCCTACCCTTCCCACTTTCCCTACACCTTTAGCCCCTTTCGGGATCTTGTACCTTTACGTGATGTATCTTGGTTCTTATTTTTTCCCCATACCCCTGCCCTCCCTTCACCCCCTCCACTCTTCCTTATTTACAAAGACTGTTTACCTTTTTTCCTTTTCCTGTATTTTTTCTTTTCCCTTCTTTCCTTTCCCCTACCCCTCCCACTTCCCCTACTCCTTTATACCTTTTCTTCCTATTTCACATTATCAATTATACAATCCTTTTCATTGAGTTTATTGGTACATTTTAGGTATACAGTACAGTTGCATTCATCATTGGGATCTTGTACCTTTACATGACAGATCTTGGTCTTCATTTTTTCCCCATATCCCTGCCCTCCCTTCACCCCCTCCACCCTTCCCCATTTACAAAGACTGTGTCCATTTTTTCCTTTTCTCATATTTTTCTTTTCCCTCATTTCCTTTCCCCTACCCTACATTATCAATTATATAATTTGACTCTTGTTTACACATTTAGTTTTTCACAGCAGAGAAACTATTCACTATTTACACACGTGTGTCCTATTTATTTCACTTAAGAGTATTGCCTCAATGTGCATCCATTTAGCTATCAGTGACTCTAGTTTCTCATTCTTTATGGCTGAGTAGTACTCCATTTTATAGAAAAACCACATCTTCTTTATCCAGTCTCCAGTTGAGAGGCATTTGGGTTGTTTCCAAGTTTTAGCTATTACAAACTGTGCCGCTATAAACATGGGTCCACATATATTGCTTTGGTATTATTCTATTAATTCTTTTGGAAAGCTACCCAGCAGAGGGATGGCTGGGTCAAATGGGACCTGTAATGCTGGTTCTCTGAGGTATCTCCATGTTGATTTCCATAGTGGTTGCACTCCAACCAATAATGGGGAAGGGTTCCTTTCTTTTGCTGCCCATTCTGTGCCTTTTCCCTTAACAGTCAAGCAGGAGAAATTAAAAATGTGTATCTAACTTTATGTACTGAACACACGTACTAATAAAAATAAAAAACGAAGGAATGTCCTGAAAATTGAAAAAAAAAACACAAAACACAAAAAAAAACATGTATGGACCTCATAGGCTTGCACTGAAGATCAGTGAATTGATTCGTGTAGGATATGTAAACCAGTATCTGGCAAACTGTAAGGCTCCAGTGTTGGTTGTAGACACCGTTCCTGAGTGGCCAATAGCCTTCTTAATCCAGTAAGGCCAGTTAAACGATTGGTTTATATATGACACATTTTCATAGGAAAAATGCAGAATCTACCTAGGGCTACCCACACTCAAGTTTGTCTTTGGCATTTTTCTTATTATACAACTAAGAGTTGAAGTAGATTTCAGCCCGTATCCTGTGGTACGTGTGTGCTTGTGCACACACACACACACACACACACACACACACACACACACACATACACACCTATGAGGAAAGAGGTTTGTTTGTTTTTACAATGCTGGAAGTCGAACCTAGTGCCTTTGCACTGAACTACATCCCCGGCTTTTTAAGATTTTTTAAAATAGGAGCTTGTTAAGTCACTAAGTTGCCCAGGGTGGGCTTCACCTCACAATCCTCCTGCCTCAGCCTTCCAGAGTTCTGGAAATGCAGGAATGTACCACAACCCAGCATAGGAAATAGTTTTTAACTTACTTCTGCTTACCTCACTCTTTTCTTTTTTTTTTTGGAGGGGAAGGGACCTGTTTCTCAAAATGTCATCAAGTGAGGAGCAGTCATCAATATAGTCTTTACTCCTTTGCAAATGACCACTTATTCAGCTTAATTAATAACTTCGCACATGATAAAACATAGTAGTTACATATGTTTTATAGTTATTATGTTTTTGAGGGAAATAACCTAATAACACCGTGTAACTGTCAGTAGTCCTTGCTTAGGATGTGTTCCACAGCCTGGAGCCTCTCCTCTCACTTCTTATCAGGACAAACCATCTCAGAAGAGATTTACTTTTTCCCTTTGTTTCTAGCCAACTGGGAAAAATTTAGATGCTTTCAGTGTTTTTTGTTTGTTTTGTTTTGTTTTGTTTTTAGTTTTTATATTGTTTTAGATACTTTTTCCTTGTATTATTATAACTCCAAAATTCATGCAAATTTGTAAGATTCTTTTTACTTTATAATTTTTCTTAGTACATGTTTGTGATACATAATGCATACATTGAAGTCTGTTATTTATTTTTTTATTTTTTATTTTTTTGGTACCGGGGATTGAACTCTGGTCCTTGCGCTTGCCAGGCAGGCCACCGAACCACTGAGCTAAATAAATCCCCAGCCCCTGAGGTCTGTTATTTTAAATACCCTAAAAATAATGCCTTCTTCTGGACTCTTAGTATATCACTAAACTAATGTTATTCCATAGGGATTGAGGCAACTACCTTTTCGTTTACTCTTACAACATTTTTTCAGAACAAACTGAGTCAACCAGACACATAATGGATGTAACTTTAACACAAAGTTTTCCATCATCCAAAAAATTTTAACCTATTCATTTTATTGTCTAGACCTTTTAATTCCAATTTACTTGATCTAGACGAAGGATATACCTTCTAGAAACAGGCTGTATAGTGTTCTGAACTCCCTAGCATCTATTCTTTTTATATTTTTTCCCTAATCATTTTGGAAGTTAGCAATTCCCTGATCCCTTTAGTCATGCTGATCCTTTACTTCCAACCACCCTACCTAGAAAGTGCTTCCTGGGCCATGCTTTCCCAAAGCATCCCATTCATATCTTCTAGCAGATGCCTACAACAGAGATTGTAGTGAGCTCTTGAGCATTCCTTTCTCTCATCCCCTGGGAATGTGCTCCCTCAATACATCATACATCAGTGGTCAAGTGACCAAGCCACTTTTCTAACTAGAATGTGTGCATGTTGCCAGATAGGAAGAGCCGTGCTGAAGAAGCAGATGATTACCTGGTCTTCATCAAATGGAAATACTACTGAAGCAGACATTCAGACCAGACTTCCTGTGTTCCCTTTCTATTTCTTGTTGCTTGCTTTTCTTACACTCACATGTGTAGAAAAATGTTCATTCTGATAAACTTACCCAAGGGATCTACCAGTTCCTAAGTGGTCAACAGGAGTCTATAGACCTTGAATCTGGCCATCTCTAGCATGAATTGCCATTATTTCTCCTAATGCTCCAGCTGCTCCAGTTTCTCCTGGCCCTTCAGTTCCAGTTGCCGTTGTTTCCTCTGGCTCTTCAGTTCCAGCTGCTGGTACTTCCTCAGGTATTGGTGTCCTGGCTATTGCTCACTTCCTAGCCTTCCAACTCAGACATGTTGGGGGAAATTGACTGCTGCTACCAGATCTAGATGTGTCACTTGATTGTTTTCAGAAATTACCTACACGAGGGGCTTAGTCCTCCAGCTTGGGGATCTTCTCTTTGGCTTTTTGTCTCTTATTCTGCAATTCTAATTCTGCTGTCTTAGCTTCTTTAATGAGTTGTCTAATTTTTTTGTTCTTAATTAAATTAATTTTGAGCATTCGTGAATTGCTTGGTAGTGTATCAACCACTGACATTTTTATCTTTAGTAGTTTTTACTAATTGATTCCATGTATTTTAATTACCTTAAAGTCTTTAGCTATAAAAACAAAGTAAATATTTCAACAGCCTCCTGTGATCATGAGATAATGGAAGGAGGAGGATTTTAGAGATCATCTAGTCCAGGATCTTTATTTTTATATTAAGGAAAATAGAAACCAAGAAGGGTAAAGTGACTTGCCTAAGTCATAAAACTTGTTTATGGCAGCAATGTAAAACTTTGGTTTCACATTTCACATCCCGTGTTTTAATCCTTTGTGATGAAGACTTAACTTTGTGGATACCGCTGTTGAATAACTGCAAGCCTTCAAGTGAGGAGAAAAGTAGTAATAGAGTCAAAAATTAATAGTCACAGAGCCACTAGGACTCAGGGAGCCTCCTAATTATTAGTTTTTTTTAGTTTTGTTTTTTCAACAAATGATTGGAATGCATCTAGTATCCTAAAGAACATGCTGTACAAAAGAGAGTGTCAAGTTTTAATATTATATTGGATAACCTGGAGTAGAGAGGCTCAGGCCTTGCCTAGACCTGTAACCAGAATACTACAAGCTAGGGCCTAGATGTGTGATTTCAACATTTTCCCGGTGGTTCTGGTATGATTTCTAAGTAAAAACCACTGGTATGGATTCTCCCACATTTTCTCAAAGTGGAACACTTACTTAAAAGGTGATTTTATGGGCCCCTCTTCCAGACCTACCTACTATCCCAGAATTTGGGGGAATAGCATTCATCTTTAAGCTCCCTAGTGAATGTGTGTCCATTAAAATATAAGAAAATCTTGGTCTAGATGGTTTAAGACAGTAAACAAAAAACCTGGAACAGTGACTTTCAAATGTATTTGTTCATGTCCCTTGATAAAATAAAATATATTTTAATTTTTAAACTCACTAAACCCACCTAACTGAGTTTCATAAATCAATATTTATTTTACCAAGTACATTGGGCTATAATATTTACCATTCCAATATATTCTATTTCATTTTGTAAAGTAGATATCAAAACTCACTAAATTCATTTTTAAAGTCATAGCTCACTGTAGTTTGAAACACTGAGGACTAGAAAGTACTTGTTCATTCTATCACAGATTTAAAACTTTTCTCTCTAATTATTCCTTTTTTCCCAGTTATTCCTGTTAAGCCAATAACACTGGCTAAGGTTGCTTGACCTTAAGGAAGGTCCCCTTTTGTCACAGTCATATAGTATTGCTACTGTGTAAAAACTGGGTTCCCTGATTTCCTGGGCATGGAAGATCTTGCCACCTCCATAATAATGTCACTAATGGCTTGTATCAGTTAGAGTTTAAATAATAGAAAACTAACTCAGTGAAGCAAAAAGAAGAGGAATTCTTTCGTTTAGTGGCACCAGCCATCCAAGAGTAGCTTAGTTTAGCTGCTATTTGATTCTGAACTCAGTATCACCTGGATCTCCCTCAGGTTGGTCTGTTCTAGTATAGTTTCTTACATGGCAGATTCAGATCTCCCTTCAGGAGGGAAGCGGACTCAAGTCACACACTGCCAAACTTAGCTGAGAAGAGAAACTATTGCAGACCAAGCACAAATCTCACCGGGCTATTCAACCACATATCCTCTCTTGAATCAACTATTGGAGTCCAGATCCAATATGGGAGCAAGGGACAGAGAGAGAGTTGGTTTCCTTGAGAATTTAAGATACTGCTTCCAGATGTAAGAAGAGCATATGTTGGGCAACAAATGCAGATCTCATCTAAGGACCATGTATTTTCATGGTCTTCTTTTTGTTTCTGTTTTTGTGGTTGTGATGAGTCTTTTTTTTTCTTGCTGTGTTTTACACCTATGGAAAGTATTATGTCTTTGTTTTTTTGTACCGAGGCTTGAACTTGGGACCTTGCACTTGTGAGGCAGGTGGTGGCACCACTCAGCTAAATCCCCAGCCCTGGAAAATACTATGTCTTGATGTCCTTGATTTAAATCTTATGAGAAATAGCCATTGTCAAAATCAAGCAATAGGGACCTCAGGGGAAAGGATAGTTTAGGTAATTAGAAAGAATTGATTAAAATTCATTACAGGAAAGAATTTTAAATTAAGAGAACAGAGTAATATAGTTAAGAGTGAACCAAACTAGACAATAACTGTAAGCGTTCAAATGTATACTAGGCGACCTGTATTACCTTCTCTGGAGTTCAAACTATGGGCCTGAAGTTTTTCAGGAGGCATCTAAGCACAGTCAGTGTCCTAAAAATATCAAGTGACCTTGGGTAGATCAAAAGTTATTAAAGTTAAGTACAAAACTAAATCTTACAAAGCTCAGTGGATCAATCTTTATTGGTTGCTTCTCAGGATTGATGTATGTGCTATTTAATAATTTCTCTTCCTCAAGCTTTCTGTCATGAAGCAAAACAGATACTGTCGCCTAAGGGTAATTTAGTAATGTTCATCCATTAAAGTGAAGATTTTTTTCCTTTAATGCAGCATAGCAAAGAATGATGACTTTAAAAATTTCTTTTAGGTCTAGTATACTTTGAAAGATTTTAACGTAAATACTCATTTCATACATGTGAAACTAGATATTTTGTTCCTTCAGTAATAAGGTTAGATCCTCTGTCTTTGTCATAGATTGCACCCACGTTTTCTAAAATACACAGTTTATCCTGGCCTATGTATTTGGCACTACCAACCAGCCTGTTTAGCTTTTAGGCCTTCTCTGTACTTGTATGGACTTAGAAGATCCATATTCTCAACATTTTCATAATTGTTTACCTATTAAAAAAACAAATAAAAGCACAAAAGTTTGTATTGTTCTTCTCACATGGTCTGTAATTTTGCATAAATGCTTTAAATATTCCCTATAAATTTATTCTCTTCTAACAATATCCACATTCATTTCTAATTATCTAATTTCTTTAAAAAGCTACAGCATTTTAATTGCTTATGAAGACTAATCGGTCTCCTATCCTTGACAGTGATTTCATTAACTTCTTATTTTATGAAGTTTTTCATATGAATTATTATATTTTGGTCTATAGTGTGGCTTGATCTAAGAACCCAGTCTACCGTTGAGAATCTTAGTAAAAGAATTCCAGGAAATAATAACTTTGTCAAGGTAAGAGATCTCTTCAAAAATATACCAAATGAATGTTTGTTTAAAGAAGAAATTTACAAATTTCACTGAAAAGATTATCTGGGCCTTACATTTATGGGAGAATAATTATTTGATACAATGTATAGAACATTTCCTGCAGACAACTGAGGCCTAATCAAGCCTTACCTTCCTATCTTTCTCTTCCTATGGTCGGTTGAAATAATAATACTCCAAGGTTAACCTGCTGAAAAGGGATTAAATTGTGTCTCAGTGTTTTTTTTTTTTTCTTCCCACAAAGGGACCTTGGTCCTTCAAGTCAAATTATATTTCTGTAAGTTATTTCTTCCATTATTTCTGAGCATTGATCCTTTCTTCCCCTAGGAATACTAGAAAACTTTGAGTTGAGATTCTTAATTTACAGGTTGCATGTAAGTTTTAAATACTGTGGTTTGAGTTTTTTTTATATGAGACAAGAAGGGAAAAGGTTTCACTTTCTATAGTTCAGTGATAAATGAGAATAGGTTTCAGAGAAAAGAAAAGTAGTTGTATTATTTCCATGTATGTGCTTCTTAACTACTTAACCTGATTATTTTTTGTGTGCTGGAGCTTGAACCGAGGGCCTCACGCAAGCTAGGCAAGGGCTCTTCCAATGTGATGCAGTCCCAGACATTTTTATTTGCTTTAGAATTTGAAGACAGGTTAGGGTCTTGCTAAATTGCCCAGGCTGGCCACAAACGTGCAGTCCTCCTCTCTCAGCTTCTCATAGTAGCTGGGATTACACACAGGAATGCAATACCACATTGGGCTTCACTACTTAACTTTAATCAGCCTTCATACAGAAATTGATATTTAGTATAGTAACAGAAGTAAGAGTTGGGCCTGACCCATTCTCGAGGAAGCCTGATAAGCTCCTATGCGTTTCATTTCTACCCTTTAGCCGTTTTTCTGTCTAAACGCCTTCTGTTTGATATATTTGCTGACAGTAGTCAGATGCTTCCTTAGAGCAACTCTGGTTAATCTGGCATGTCTTTTTAGCTCGACTTTACTCACCCTGACTATTTTAATGTGTTATTTGAATATGTATTTGTGTGTAATGGATATTAGTTTATGATTTGACATAGTCTGTGATTGTCAGTAGTTTCATCAATTTCATGAAATGTAAACTGCAGAGTTTGAGGCTAGGTTCTACATATTATAGTAACTGACTGCAAAAGTTAACATCACCATTGTTGCTGTTAAATCACAGGATGTTGTGTTCTTTAATTTTCTCTTCGCTTTGTTACGTGGATGCTCTTTGAACTGCAAACATAATTACTCTGATCTTTGTTCATGAACGTGTGTCATGAGATAGGAATAGTATGTCATAATACAATAGGATTGCCTTTAGGACCATTAACTATTTTGTGATTTTTTTTTTTTTTTAGTTCTTTGGCTTGAAGGTTCAGTTTTCAACTGTTTTAAATTTAATTTGCTGATTGAACTTCCTAACTGTTTTAGTCCAAGACAGGCCTTCCACTTAGCACTTACTTCAGTGCAGTGAAACTTCGCTGGCTCCTTGACAATGTGAGAAAAGTCCAAAAGGCTGTTGAAGAAAATAGAGCTCTTTTTGGGACCATTGATTCATGGCTTATTTGGGTATGTTTGCACAATGTATGTAGAATTCTGGAGAATGTATGGAAAACTTTTTCTGAAATCTTTGAGAGTGCCTTGCTTGACATTTTCTACCAACAGTTCAAACTTTAAGTAGCAGCATTGTTGAGGAAAACTAGCAAAGAAAAGATAGCAGAACGCCTCAGCCTCCATTTTGAGAGAGACACTTTTGACTACTTCCTCTTTATTTTTTCTGGTTTCGTGTCAGTGAAAATGGAGGATAATTACCAAAACCATATCTCATATCTGTTATCTTTAGAATAATTTAGGTTGCCTTTCTTTCTTGCTTATTATACACTTCTTTCCCACTAGCCATTTCTTAGAAGAAATAACAACTTAACATGAGAAAACACCGGGGCTACTTTTATCATTTACTTTAGACATTACACAGCTGTCCCTTATATAATCAAACCATAATATGAAACTAAGTGATAAGAGAAATTTCTTTTAAAACAGTCCTTTTGCCTAAGCTGAACATGAATAAATAAAAAGTAAATGTCTTGTGATGGTTCTCTCTGTCTCTCTCACTACCTCTCTCGCTGTGGTTTTTATTATGGTCATTTTCCAGTGTTTCTAGGAGTAGCAGGAATAGTGTAATAAACATCTTCAGTAGTGAGCAAGATGCAGCGATCTTCTACCTATGGACCAATCTGTACTCGCATACTCTTTCTCCCCACAGATAATTTTAATGCAAATCCCAGACATATAATTTCATTTGTAAATACTTCAGTGAGTTTGTGATGAATTTTATCAACATTCACAAGAATATCAAGGGAACACTGAACACCCTCTCACTTGCCACATCCACAGAGTAGGTCTTTCAGAGAGCCACTTCCAGAAAAAGCTGTTGCCTTTTCTACCCCTCTTTGTATTTGACCAGGGCAGGTTGTGCTTTATGTTCATGGCCAGTTTTCCCATGTGCCAGGCAGAGTTGAATAAGTAGTTCTGAGTATTGCTTTGACCAGAGTGAGCAGGATGTAGGGACTATGAGCTGTGGGAGACTGCAGGGAAGACAATTTGGCTGTACCACATGGTATATTACTTATTGAATTTTTAGTTCCTTTTTTACTTCTTACTATTTCTGCATATAGGAAGGCATCATTGCTTCCAGTTGTGGTGGTAGGGTGATAATTCAGAGAGTTTAAAAATCTGCTTTCTGGACATGTGCTTCACAGCCCAGTGTCTGTTGTTAGAAAGGAAAACACACTCACACACACGCGCGCGCGCATTAACAACTCAGATTTCTCTAAAATCCTTGGGAGGCAAACATTTCCATTTATTTCACCTAGCCAAATTTAATGAGACTGAATTTTCTAAAAGCAAGATGAATACATAACTGATATTTTTGTTTGTTTGCGCACTGATGAACTAGAATTGGCTTAATAAGATAGTCACTAAACACATGTAGCTATGAGTACTGGAATGCATTCAGTCTGAATTGAGATGTGCCATGAGTATAAGATGCACAATGATTTTCAAAGACTTAGCACAAAAAAGGTAAAATGTATCAGTAATAATTTTTATATTGCTTACATGTTTAAATGATCTTTTGGGTGAAATAAAAGCATTTATTAAAATTAGTTTCACTTATTTGTGTTTATGTACTGTGTAATGTCCATGGCCCTTAACAGTATGTAAATTTAATTGGAAATAAGTACAAATTTAACTTCTCCTTTTTATTCTGTCTAGAGTTTAACAGGAGGAGTCCATGGAGGTGTTCACTGCACAGATGTAACAAATGCAAGTAGGACAATGCTTTTCAACATTCATTCTTTGGAATGGGATAAAGAGCTCTGCGAGTGAGTTGTGTTTTATACTAAATATAGTTTCCCCTGTATGTTATTTATTTTTAACCTAAATCTTACTATTTTTAGATGTCATTGGGGCACCAATATTAAACTGTTGATATTTCAACCGTATATACAAGTCTTTGTTTTGTAGTTTTTTAGGAGGGACTACTATTGTATATATAATAAACAGGACAAATTAATTATTCTTCATGGCTCAGGTTTCTTTTTAAAAGAGTACTTTGGTTTCCATGTGTGCTTTTAAATTTTGATTGCATAAAGGTAGAATGTTAAATATCCAAGTATCCAAATATGATCTTCTGGTACCTATATTTAACTATTATTTTTAACTCTGCTTAGATGCATCCATCTTCTAATTCTTAACACATTTGCCTTTGATTACATATAAATATTTCTAGAAGTTTGTTTAGAACAGTGTTATATACTCAAACTTACTGTTTTTCAGATTTTTTGGAATTCCAATGGAAATTCTTCCCAATGTCCGGAGTTCTTCTGAGATCTATGGCTTAATGGTAAAAAAAAAAGAGTTGGGGAGAGTGCTTTTTAAAAAAACATTACCAAGCTGGGCGTGGTGGCACACGCCTGTAATCCCAGCACTCGGGAGGCTGAGGCAGGAGGATCGCTGTGAGTTCGAGACCAGCCTGGGCTGCACAGTGAGTTCCAGGTCAGTCTCAACAACATAGTGAGACCCTGTCTCGAAAAACTAAAAAAAAAATTACCATTCAAAATTCACCAGTCAATTTTATCACATTTTAGAGTTTGAAATTTGTGACTTTGCTATGAATGTTTGTAGTATATAAAATAAGAATTTAGTACTTAGTAGTAGTATAGCTAAAAACCTTGGACTCCTTTCCAATTGGTTTTATACTTATAAACTTTAATGAGTTTCTCTTTGAGTATTATTATTTTTGAGTAGTAACAGGATAACCTGACTCTAAATGGTAGTGTGGCAATGTTTGAGCTATTTTATTTTTTAAATTCAAATAGCTGTTTTGTATCTGTGATGTCTACCTTTTAAGTTAGAACAGTGACTGTTCACATTTTTTTTTCTCATTGAGTTTATTGGTACATTATAGGTATACAGTACAGTTACATTCATCATTGGGATCTTGTACCTTTACATGACAGGTCTTGGTTCTCATTTTTCCCCTTGTCCCTGCCCTCCCTTCACCCCCTCCTCCTCTCCCCATTTACAAACACTTTGTTTCCATTTTGTCATTTTCTCATATTTTTTTCTTTTCCCTTATTCCCTTTCCCCTACCCTTCCCACTTCCCCTATACCTTTAGCCCTTTTCTTCCTATTTCGCATTTCAGTTATATCATCAGTATCTTATGTACCATTATAGTTTTTCACACCAGAGAAACTATTCAGTATTTATACATGTGTGACTTATTTGTTTCAGTTAAGATTATATCCTCAGACTGTTCACATTTTTAATGGTGTTCTTTCTTCTGTTGAATCTCTAATTGGCAAACCATTGTCGGCCTAAGAAAAATTTAGCAAAGAAACCAAAAGCAGAGTCTGTTTCTAAATTGGGATGGCTAATTAGGTTGATTTCTATAATGGATGTTTTTATTATTGCTTTAATGAAACCCAAGAAAAAAGTAATTTCAGTAAAACATATGCTTAGCATCATTGAGACTATGTGGTCAAACATCAGGAATGAAAACCTCTAGGAGAATTTGACTACAAAAATCTAGAAAGAATTTAAGTTTGATATAAATTTCAAAATATTGTATAGAAGTTTTATGAAAAATATATTAGAAACTCCACTTTTAGTGTTAGTAATAATAGGTAAACACTGTCCTCTAGGTAAAACTTGATCAAGATTTTTTAACAATTTCATTTGTGCTAAAGCTTTATAAAACAACGTGGAATTTCATAAAGGTGGCACAGTCACTGTTTATCTATAATAAAAGTGCTTTGATAATTTCATAGCCATCACAAATGGACTTGAGTCAGAGAAGAACTATTGTTGAGAAATGGTTTCAGAGAATGAGGGACGAAACTGGTTTAGTTTTCTCTTGCATTTAAAATATTATGCTTCTGTCCCCCTTTCTCCCCCTTGCTGACTATAGAAAATCTCTCATAGCCTGGTGAGTAGGTTTGCCCACCAATTATGCCACCCATTTATTTGAAAAAGATACAGTGCATTTCCATTTACTTTTAGACAAGCAGAAGTCCATTTACTAAATAGATTCATGACCCTTCAAAATATTATAAGCTCTATTTAGTGTTTAGCTTTTTTTAAAAAAGCTTAATCTTATTTGCTCATTTTATTAAGTATTCCATGAGAATGAGAGTGATGTTTCTAAAAGAAAAGACTTAGTTTCCTAGAATGCTTCTGATATTACCTGTTACAAAGTACAGTTATGTGTGCTTTGGGCTGTAGCATAATAGGGAAACTAGATGAGAGCTTTTAAATGGCTTAAATATCTATCTTAAATACATACTGGCCAGCCTTTCAGACCAGTTAGTTGGAAAAGCACTGTCACTTTTTCTGCATGCTTCACCAGAGGATGCTCCAGAAATCCTCCAGAGGCCCCTCTCCCGTGAAGAAAATGAGTGCTATAAATTTTACATGCCTGACCGAACACAGTAGATCTTGCTGAGAGTTTGATAATTTCCAAAGTATAAGCACATTTCTTAGAGTATTTAAATATATCAAGATATAAAGTCCTGGGTGTAGTTCAATGGCAGAGTGCGTGCATATCATGTGCAAGGCCTTGGGTTTAATTCCCAGCATTGATAAAAAAAGCCTCTGAGTTTCCTATTCATTCACTTTAAGAGTTTTTTTTTGTAATTCAGCCTTTACTTAATATCCAGGTTTTCAAAGACTATATATATATATATATAAATAAAAAGCAAATCTTGAGTTAACCAGAAAATATGAAAGAAATAAAATACTACTAGGTACCTAGTGGGAATTTTCTATTTTGTTAAGGGCTTCCACGTGTATACTTTTATTTCTTTATCATTATAGTTAGATGATGCAGATTCTTTCTGCTCTTACCTTCACTTTCACAAGGGTGCCCAAAGCTCCCTGGGCCAAGGAGACTTGCTCACAAATGTGAGGCAGAGGAGCTCAAAGCTTTAATTTGGTGTTCTTGGTATGTCACCATTACTTTGGGAATCATTGGCCCTAACCCCCCTGATTCCTCAAAATTGGTAAAACTTGCTTTGTGTTATAGGTTATTTTTGTTGTTGCTGCTTATTTTGTTTGTTTTTGGTAGTACTAGGGATCGAACCCAAGGTCTTGCACATGCTAAGCAAGAGCGCTACCACTGAGCTACACCCCTAACCTTAGTGTATATTTCTTAAAAATTAAGTTTATAAACTCCACAGTTAGCTACTTAAACCTCATTTTTCTTCTAAAATGTTGGCCATATTAATCAAAATAAAAGCCATTGTTCATGACATAGATTAGCTGTTACTTATTTAGATTCGAAGCATGAAGTTTGCTATGAACAAATATTCAATACCTGAACACTCTTGTTTCTTAATTAAGAGCAGCTTGACTAAAAAGAAAAGTTGATCAAATGCAGCCTTTCCAAAAAATATATTCCATGCTGGTTTGCTAGTTATATAAAGATATGTAGTCATTTCATGTAGCAAGTAAATGAGTTACGATATGGAGAGGTTTCAGCAGCCTGCTTGTGGCCTAACACCAACTAACCAGAAATAGATTCTGTGTTTCCCAACTCCCAGTCCAGTGTTCCATGTTCATTCTCCAGTATCATGTCTCTTGTCATTCTAGGAATACTTCTAGTATCTGTCTCTGTACCACTCATGTAGTTGAAACACTTGCTTTGTCTTGACTGCTCATGTCCTCTGGCACGTTGCACTTTGTGTTCATTCCCGTTGATTATGTTAGTAGAGCCAACGTTTGTGACTGTTCATAATCCTTTTTAAAATTTTTATTAGAAAGCTGGGGCCTTGGAAGGTGTGCCAATATCTGGGGTAAGTTTCATCACCAAATATCTCCATGCCACTTCCCTATCTCCGCCCTATGTTGTAACTTTCCTCCTCTATCTTAATCATTGAGCCCCTTCCTAAACTAGAAAGGATAGTAAGAGCAACAAAACGGACTGATTTTGTGTTCTTATGTGATGTAGTATGGGTTATTGAGGATCTTTTGAAGAAATTAATCCTCTCTCTTCCCATACCTGTTGTCTTTTGGGGTAATAACAAATGGGGAAATGGCCAAATGGAAGAAATATAAGGACAATTTATTCCTTAATAAATAGAATAAGAAAAGTAAATCCTTATGAAAAGGAAATTAGTAGTGATGTCATTTATGTTTTCAGTGTTTGGGGGACCAGTCTGCTGCTTTGGTAGGACAAATGTGCTTCCAGGATGGACAAGCCAAAAACACGTAAGTTTAAAAACAAACTTCAAAACTAATGCTCCCTTGTGTGTTTCTCCCCTTTGGTGCTTTGATAGAAAGCTTTTGAAGTTCATCTAAGCCAGAAATCAATAGATTAATCATACCAGTATGGATATACACATTTTATTTTACCATTTTTTTTATCTCCTTCAAATGAAATACACCGCACCATATGTAAACACACAGATGCAGCTTGTTTGTTTGGTTGATTAATTGGCTTTTTTGAGACAGGGCCTCACTATGTAGTTGAGACTGACCTGGAACTCACTATGTAGCCCAGGCTGGTCTCGAACTCACAGTGACCCTCCTGCCTCAGCCTCCTGAGTCCTGGGATTACAGGCGTGAGCCACCATGCCTAGCCAGATATAGCTTGTAATGATCTCAATTTATAAAATTCCTAGCCTTTTCCACTCCAGGAATTATATTTTGGTTCCAAATATTATTGCCTTTTTTGAAGAGAGATACTGAGAGCAGGAGGGACAACTAGGAAGAGGTGAAGAAGAGTCATGATTTGAAATACAGTTTTCAGCATGTAATTTCTGTCCCAAGTTTTTCTCACCATAACAATGAAGTCATTTTTATGGTATCTTCAAGGTTGTTTCTTAACCCAACTCTTTCTCCTTTCATTTTTTATTTATTCATTCGTTTATTTTTGTGTTACTGGGGATTGAACTCTGGGAGCATTGTACTACATCCCCAGCCTAAACTCTTTATTTTGAGATAGTGTCTCACTAAGTTGCCAGCCTGGCCTCGAACTTGAGATCCTCTTGCCTTAGCCTCCCGAGTAGCTGAGATTATAGGCATGTGCCAGCACACCTGGTGCTTTTCCCCCCTCTTATCTGCAGTTTCTCTTCTGACAAGAAATAGAAAGAAGTAGAAATCTGAGCATTTTTCTCCTAATCTTCTTACTACCTTTCATTCAGCCCTGTTTCTAAAAGAGTAGTGAGAAGATGACTCCCACTTTGGGATGAGAAAACTAATGCTCAGAGAGGTCAAGTGCTTGCAGAAGGCCATAGCCTTGATTCAAAGGCAGAGCCACATTTCAGGCTTAAACCTTCTGATTCTGAGTTTGGTGTTCTTTTTTTCCTGTTATATCATTAACTATACTATTTGTGGCTACTCTTGTAAACATTAAAAAAAAAACACCAATCACATATATTATATGCCCCAAAAGCTAAAATAATACTGATAATTATAGCACATGCTCAGCCAATGGCTAATGTATAATACATCATGTCCCATGTATTTTAGACATGATATCATTTAATCCTATACAAATCCTATTATTCCCATTTCATAGATCAATTTTTTTAATATCATGCAGCTGGTAAGTGGGAGATATTATTTGCACCTGAATTCCTCTCATTCCTTAGTTGGGGCTCTTTACCTCTTTATTTATTGTCCCTATGTAGGGGAAGTTTCCATAGGCCTGGCAAGAGAGTATATTTAATAGTTCTTATGAGGGTTTCCTAATTCTCACATGAATTACAACTTCAGTGATTAAGTCCTTTTGTGAATAATGGGATATTAACATTTCTAGAATGTATGTTCTTTGTAGTCTATCAGGGTCAGCAGTGCTCATGTGAGAATGTGACATAATTTGGGAATTTATTGGGGAGAAGGGATATGAAAATTCTTCATAGGTCATAATAACCTGAGGTTATGGGAGCACTTTAGTCAGCATGAATAGGGGAATGTATTCTTTGAATTTGGGTTCCAGGCAGATGAATCAGAAGTTACAGAACACTAGGCTATTTTTTCTGTTTTGTCCTCCTCTGCCAGGAACACTAATGCTAATAACTCAGATGCTATATCTAAATGTCATATGGTGGGACCCAATAAAATAGCCTGTTTCCTCTTCTCTCTATTCCTCTCCTTAAGCATTAACAGCCAAATCCCTAAATGATTAATTGAAATTATAGAGTGCTTGTTTGAGTACTTCTGTAGCTCCTGCAGATCATAAGGAGAAAAATTACAAATTGTAAGATTTTGATCTCTGAAGGGAAAGAACACAGGTATGCAGTTAATATCATCCGGACCAGGTACCATAAGAAATTTTCTAGTAATTCTGTTGGGTTTCAAAGTAAGAGGGAAAAAGGTACCAAAGATTATGTTAGTAACAAGTTGTTTTGAAGAATGAGCAGTATTGGTGAATGCAAGAAACTTTGAACAAATAAACAAACAGGAAAATTGACAATGTTTGAGAATGTAGAGAACATTGTGGTAAGGAAGTACTAGAGAATAGGGGTAGGATGGTGTTACAAAGTCCTAAATTTCAGGCCAATGAGTTTTTTTTCTTGACAGGCAGTGAGAAACTTCCAAAGGTTTATGAGTTGGTGTTCATACATGACTGGAGTTGTCAATAACACAAGTCTTGGGTCAAAGGGAGAAGAGACTAGAGGCAAAGAGTCCCTGGAGGAAGACACTATTCATCCCAGTAACGAGGACATGAATTCAGAGAATGGGAACAGAGCAAGCTTCAGAGTGGCAAGGCAAGCAGTTACTAAGTCTGGGTCCTGGGACACAGCAGTTAAGTTTAGCCAAAGGAAAGAATGGGTCTAAGTAGAAGGAATTCTGTTAGAAGTACTTTTGTGATGCTGCTAGGTTATGTACAATATTTCCTTGAAAATAAGACCTAACCAGAAAATAAGTGCTGATTGTTACCATGGTGATGCCCAGTGTCATACAGAAGAGTAGACCTCACAATTCTCTTGGTTAGTGACTACTCTAAAATGGCAGGTAAAGCAAGCCTCCGACCCCTGGGATCGAACTCAGGACCTTGCGCTCTCCAGGCAGATGTGGCACCACTGAGCTACATGCCTGGCCCTTCATGGAGGTTCTTTTTATCTGTAGCTTTCAAGGCTGATTATTTTCTGGTTAGCAAGAGTATCACACACAGTTGGAAATATAGAATGAGTTTGGTATAAATGTTGAGGTTTTGTTTTTTTGTGTGTGCCAGGGATTGAACTCAAGACCTTGCCCCTTCCAAGACAGGAGGCAGAACCATTGAGCTAAATCCCTGGCCCAATGGTGAGAGATTTTTTATTCTCCTATAAAGATGAGGTTTTGAAGTAATAAAAGCAGACAGTGGGAAGTTGGAGGGAAAGCAGAAAGGATCAGGATGCCATTTGTATATTTACCAATTTCCCACCATGAATGTATTTATTATGTATCACAAACATGTACCAATAAAAATAAATTTTAAAAATAAAAGTAAATGGCATTATCAAGAATTAGTGTACAAGCCAGGTGTGGTGGCACAGGCCTGTAATCCCAGCATTTGGGAGCCTGAGGCAGGAGGATCACTGTGAGTTTGAGACCAGCCTGGGCTATATAGTGAACTCCAGGTCAGTCTCAACTACATAGTGAGACCCTGTCTCAAAAAAACACAAACAACAAAAAAAGAATAAGTGTACAGATAAAGGTGTTTAGGAGAAATAGGATAAACTAGGATAAAGAAGTCAAGAACAGAGAATGCAGTGTTGATTAATGTGGAAAGCCAGCATAGAGATGCTGAAAAGGGAAGCATGGATAACAGTGCCAACCACTGTACTATAGATTATATAGCCTAAAAACTGAAAATACACCATTGTATAGAGAGATTAGTTCTTCATTTGGTGACCTCCAAGAATGAAGGTTTAGAATGGTGCTCAAGATGGGAGCCAAGTTTCAAGTGGTCAAAGGAAGTGTGAGTACATATAAATCAACAAGAAGATAGAATGTGTGTCACAGAAATGTAACCATCCAGGAATGATGAGAGAAGTACATAGTTTGTGAGGTTCACAGAATCATGTGACATTTTGGGAGTTTTAGTTTTGGTTTGAAGTTATGGCAAGACCAGAGAGTGTTTCTTTGGAGTCTGAGCAAAGAAAAGGCAGATGTTATAGAATAAATGGGAGAGAAGTGATGGACAGAAACAAGTCCTAAGAGGTTGGAGAGAATGAGATTGAGCATTTAGTCAAAACTTTTCCAACTTCAGTGGGGAGAAAGTGACAGGCAGCTCAGTGTTCGATGGAAAGCCTATCTCTATTTCAACACGAGGAAAAATAGATGCCTCAATTTCTCTCTTATTTTAGCTTGTAATTTCCAATGACTTTTTCTAAAACAAACCCGAGGTTTTTGGACATTAAATTTCATTTTTCAAAAGAGAACTTGAGGTAGCTACCTTATCTCCCCAGAGGTGCTGCATAGTTGTAAAAGTCTTTTAGCTTCTTCCTAGCATTTCCACGGGCCCCTTACCCTGCCCCTATAGATCATCATTAGCACACATCTCCAGGCTGCTCAGTCCTAACCTAGTAGTCCTGAAGGTCATCAGGCACCCTTTACCTCTGAAGAAGGTAGAAGAGTCAGATACGTTTCTGGAGTGTTTGAACACAGCAAACTGTTGAGACAGGTTATGTGGACCACATAAATGCTGAAAGTTCCATATATGCTTAATGACTGGGAAGATGGAATAATATAACTTAAAACAAAAATAGTTGACTGCTTTGAAAGCCATGGTCTACAGGTAGCAAAGAATTCTGTTCTTACATTAATAGCCATCAGTACTTACTAAATGCATTAATTTAAGAATTCATTTTTATTAAATGCCCTGAGCCTTCTTATCAATTTTGTACTTTAAAATTAGTATATAATCATTCAATATAGTGCTTATATGGGTGCTGAATTGGTTCGAATTTCCCTTTAAAAAGCATGAAATGATCATTAACTTTAATTTTATGAATATTTACTTATTTATTCCTCATTGAGTTTATAGGTATACAGTACAGTTACATTCATCATTGGGATCTTGTACCTTTACATGACAGGTCTTGGTTCTCATTTTTTCCCCATACCCCTGCCCTCCCTTCACCCCTCTATGAATATTTATTAAGAGAGATTAAGTTGAAACTTAGCTTTTTTAACAATATGGTAGTAAAAGGCAGAGTGATTTATGTGTTTTAATTTGTAAGTGTAATACATATACCTAGTGTTATTTAACACATGTCTTTACGAACTTCATTATTTCATTAGTCCTGTGATCCCGGAATGTGTCACCTCTTCATCAAGCAGGCCAAGAATCTTACCTGAGTAAGGGAAGATGGAGTATCTTGGGCCAACGCTTATTCAGAACAGTGATGCCTAAAGAAAATATTAATCAGAAAAAACTACCTTTGGTTCACTTTTGTTGCCCAAGAAAAAGGCAGCTCGCATGACCTGTTGACTACCAAGTCAGGTGACAGGTAGTAGCTTCTGCTAAGATCCTTCTGCTAGCCCCTGAACTCAGCATTGTCCCTTGTCCTACCTTCTGGGATGTCACCAGCACAGTTAGAACTGCAGTAGCACAGCGCACAATAGTAAGACTTGTGGGAGGGAATCCTGAGCTTGGGCAGAGCTAATGGTGACTGTCGTAGCCTTGTTATCCCAACTCAATTGAAAACTGTTTCTCTGTGACCATTACTGGTATCAGTTTGGAACACTTATCTGCCTGGAACAAGTCAAAACTACTCATTAATGTCCAAGTGGCAGACTTGTTGCATAATGCAAAGCTTATACCGATAAGACTGCCACAAAATAAATTCTTCTGTATCAACCATGTTACATTACAGCCCTGATTAGCCCACTCTGTCCTGCAGGGAGAATAGGAAAGATCGACCTTCAATAGCATTTTTTTCCTATGCCACTTTTAAAGCCCCAGGTTTTCAACTCTACTCTCTCACACTCTATGTCTAGCCTCCCTACCCTGCCTGAAGACAGTGGTGTTTTTGAGTTTATGACAATATTTATGGTAGATCCAAGCTCGCCAGCTCCATTGGTGAATGGCTGTTAGTCATGATGCTTCACTCCATGTAAGTTAGTAGTAATATAACTGTGACAGAACATAGAATTTGTTATAATTCAGTAAACACAGTCGTGGGCTGTGACTGACTAAATGCTAAGTACTATAGCTGCATTCTTTCCCATTAAGGTTGCACTAAGTACATTTTCTTCTAGGCTGATCTTTGAAATGTTCTTCCATAAAGAGTAAAGTTATCTAATATTAGTGTAATGGCTTTTATTGTACTAAATTAAATGTCATTTTAGGTCATTTATATTATTAATGTTTATCCTTTGCTTTAATAAAATCATCATACTGTTCACTCTTTTCCCCACTTATAGGTATGGAACAGGATGTTTCCTACTATGTAACACAGGACATAAGGTTGGCTTTTGTTTTAAATTAGAAGATTGATGGAATTCTTCAAATTTATATAAATAATGCTTGAATATAATCTGCTGTTCAGTGACTTTTGCATAATTTCAAAGTTTTGCAAAATCTTGATCAGGGTTTAGAGTTTAATAAAAATGATTAAAATCATTAAATTGGAATTCTAGTAAAAACCATTTCGTGTTCTTTTAATTTTGTATGTGTGTTTTTAATTGTGTTGGTGGGAAATCTTGATGGTGATCTTACCCGATTCTTAATGTAGATCTGATTTGGAACAAGTAATAACTTTTTTGTACAGCTTAAGTGTGTTCTTAATACTGATAGTTTTGAGTAAGAGTTATTCTTAAAATTGATTTATTGACTTGATTACTTTGTGTCTGTCGTTTTAGCTTTACAGATTTTCTCATGCTATTTTTTCATTCTTTCCATACTGAAATCTCTTTTTCTTTCCTACAGTGTGTATTTTCTGAACATGGTCTTCTAACCACAGTGGCTTACAAACTTGGCAGAGACAAACCAGTATATTATGCATTGGAGGTAAGTTCTTTTCAGTCAATGAATGATATGACCTTTAGAGCTCATGAAAATTAAAATATTCTCTAGCACCATTTACGGTAAATTTTAATATATTGGACTGAAAATTTTTCATTTTTTTCTTGGCCTTTGATTGAGTGGAAAGAATTTGGGACTGAACTGGGGTCAGAGCCCCCAAGAGACTATATCACATTATCCCTTCAGTTATAGCAATTAGTTGTATCACCATGGGACTATCTTGATTACTCTGCAATCTAAGGTTTTCTATCTCTGAAGTTTAATAAAGTGAATATCTTACTCTCTTAACATTTCTTTCAATTTCAAATGCTATGTTTTCATAACTAAAATGCCCCAGTGTTCCAAAGAGAGCCACTGGGCAGAAAAAGGCAGAACAATTCTACTTTTCTCCCATTAAAATAAGTGTTATGTAACATGTTGATATTGAAAGAAAGTGAAGCAGTTTATTCCATTTATAACTGGAAATGTTTGTCTCAAACGTGTTTGTAAATTATAGTAGGATTATGTTAGCGTATGTCTATAGGATGTGGTAAATTGGTATGAGAAACATTAGAAACGTATTTATAAAGTCGGAGACACGGCATTCTTTTTGTCAAGACACATTTCGTAGTGTTTCTGTATAGTTAATTTTGGAATGGCTGCATTGTAACATGCACGTGTACAGATGATCTGAGAACTTATCAAGGCTCATTTCCTGGAGTGCCTGATAATAATTTGGTCCAAGGTTTAGACTTCTACTTGCAGGTAAACATTTTCTTAGTTGTTAGACCTAGAGCATGACAAAAATTAGATTTTCTGACTTTACCTCCATAATGTGCATAATCTTCCCCTAACACAATCTCTTATTTGGAGAGAAGAATTTGTGAAATACTTGCTCTATGTATTAAAGGTATCTTAACATTTCTCAGAACTAAAAGTCGTATGAGCCCTCTCCTTCTATCTTCTGCCTGATGGAGTGTGCTTAGCCCAGGGCTAGGCACATTAGAATATGCAGGCAATCAGTATTACCGACAATGACAGTAGTTGTTTTTCCTTTCACTGGAGACAATTAGCAATTAGTTTTTAGACACTTTAGACCGGCCAAAGGCCTCAGGGACAGGGGTCACCTAGTCTTGACTTCCCACCCAGTAGAAAAGCCTTCTCTTGTTTCCTTCACCAGTAGCCATCCAACTTCTGTTTGAAGATAGCAACCAAAACTGCTTCTTAATAACACCTCAAGGGATGAATGGAGGTCACCTGTCAAAGAGTATCAGAACACTAGGATGCAGCTATCAATTTAAGCTTTCTTCCCCCAGGAAAAATTGCCCCAATGTCCTTCTCTCATTTTCTAGATGCTTGGCAGTTCTGAGATATTTTTATTAGATGGATTCCAGTTCACCAGCATCTTCCTTAACAGAATACAATATGTGGTCTGACCTGTGCTCAGCAATATGATTTGTGCCTCTCTCACTGTAGTAAGTGCTACTCTAGCCTGAGAGTTCATTAATTTAATCTAGTAACTCCTTCATACCATTGGCCCCAGGAGCCATCTCTCAAGTGAATCATTGTCAAACCAAGTCTGCTCCATTGCATATTTGTGTATATAATTTTTTGTTAATCTAAATTAAGGTCTTTGTTTCTTCCTGTTTAATTTCATGATAGTGAGTTAAGCATATTCTGATATTGTCTGAATTTGTTTTCATTCTTTACTGTTACTCTTCTAGTTTTGTCTCACCTGGAGACTTAACAAGCATATGCTTTATGATTTTTTCAATTCATGTTCTTTCTTTTAAACTCATAGAATGTTAAAGCTGAGGAAGTGTCTTTAGATCACATGACAACATACTTAGTTACACTGTCCTTATCCTCTAGTTTTACACACAGTCTGAAATTAGAGAAGTGAAATTGGAGTCACTTGGTCAAGGTAACTTGACAGCCAATAACTAGCAGATCCAGGATACAAATCCAGATTTTTTGAACATCAAAGCCTCCATTCCTGAGCCACCCCACTGTCCCATCTTCTTCCAAGTCTGGAGATTGTTTTCACTGCAACTGGCCTATGTCCCCTCTTTTATCTGCTAACTTAGCAGTCCTAGACGTAGCAGGCAACACTACCACACACAAGCAAATATGTTACCATGTTTTATAGTGGCATGTAGGATTTTTTCCTTTTTCCCTTTTATATGCTTTTATAATTTTTGTTTTTGGAATTAAATAGCTTTAAATTTTTTTAAATGGGTAGGAAATCATGCTTGCTTGATAAAACTTTTTCTCAGTAAATTAATACTAATTCTTTTTGTATACTTACTAAACATATATTTAATAATCATGTCTTTAGTTTGATAAACTGTTATGCTTAGAAGTCCAGGATATTAAATTTTTACTCTTTAACCTCTTTAAAAACTGAAACTATAACAACCCATCTTCAGTCTTTGAGGCTGCTTTCATTTTCTGCTGCTTTGAAAGCAGTACGATATAATTTTTTGGGGGGGTTGGTGATTTTCTTTTGTGTATACCTTTGAATTTTTAAGTTACTATTTAACTTCATGCTTTTCTACATGTATAGCTGTTTAGTATGTTTAATCCCCCAACCATGATGAGGACCTCAAATGCTTTACTCCTTACCACTTTATAACAATCATATTGTTAAAAGTTTTCATATACCCCGTTTCCTTCAACATAATAATTAGTAATATTTTTCTTACAGTCAAGAGTCAAATCACATTCATTGACTTTTTTGTCCATTTCTGTGTCCACTATCATTTCTTTCATCTCACACCTTTTATATGCTCATCCACATTTTTTTCTTGCTGAGGGACATCCTTTTATGGTTCTTTTAGTAAGAATGTAGTATAGTAAGCCTATGTTTTCTATTTTGCCCTCATTTGGGAATGAATATAAAATCCTAGATTAACAATTATTTATCCCGATCCCTCTGGCTGTTTTTTATGCTAATGAGACTTCATCTATTGTCTAAATGTGGTTCTTTTGTAAATAATCTGGTTTATTGTCTAAGAGTTTTTTTTAACATCTCTTTATCATTGATGCTCTGTAGTTTTACTATGATGTGCCTGGGTTTGGATTTATTTTTATTTATCCTGTCAGGTACTTGGATCCAAGTCTGTCTTCAGATCTGGAAAATTCTCAACAATTATCTCTTCAAACATTGCTCCTCTACCATTACCTCCATCCTCTTCTGGAATTGCTATTGGATGAATATTGGAACCTTTCAACCCATCCTCCATGTTTCTTAACTGCCCTTTTTATATTTTTTTAACCTCTTTGTTTCTCTGTGCTGCGTCCCTGGTGAGTTTCTCAGTATCTACCTTCCATTTCCAAATTCTTGCTTTAAAACAAACAAACAAACAAAAAACCCATAAAATTCCTTTCCGTATTGTAAAATATAGGGCACGTACAGAAGAAAGCATTAAATATCACTGTATAGCTTGATAAATTATTAGAAAGGGAAGATCCCTGTGACTTGTGTCCAGGTCAAGAAATAGAATGCTGCCAACACCCAGGAACCCCTATAGGCCACTCCTTACCAATCTCTTCCTTCTCCCCTGAGATAAACACCACCCTTTTACCATCAGGTACTTCTTTACTTTTCTTATAGTTCTAACACTTCAATGTGCATACCTTAGTTTTTCATGATTTTAATAGTTTATATCTTAAAAACATAAGAGAGAATACAAGAGAGCTGATGCATGTATGTTGCAGTCATATACTGTGTATTCTTTGCTCTGGCTTCATTCACTCGGCATTCTGTTTATGCGATTCATCTATGTTGTTAGATATAGCTGTTGTCTCATTCTTTCTCATTGCCATACTTTAGTATGTAGTCATTTGTTGGTAACATTTGAGTCGCTTTTGTTATTTGGCTATTATGAAAAATGCTAATATGAACATATCTGTACGGATCTTATGATGTATATATGTATACCACTCTAGGAGTAGAATTTCTAGGTTGTAGATAATGTGTAACTTCGCTCTGTGTAGATTCTTCAAACCATTTTTCACAGTAGATGTACAGAGTTGTACCCCACCAGCAGCGTATGAATTACTTGTCATTTCTTTATAGTCTACAGTTTCTCCCATCTATCACATTTTTTGAAAATTTAATCCAACAGTTTTACTTAAAGGATTTTTATTTGGTTATTTTTCAGATCCACCTAGTTTTCTTTCACTTCTCTTTTATTTTGATGTATAATTTAATGTTTGTGTTTTAATGGAAGTCATGCTTCAATTTATCTCATAAAATACTTTCAATTTAATCATTTTAAAGACTTGGTGAGACTGGAATGTACTCTATTCCAGATATTAAGGTATATTGGCTGATTTCTTACTGTGGATTTCTTCATATATTTTGGAATTTTCCACTTCCAGCCTCATCCTCCATTAAGCCCTAAACCCTTGTCAGCTAAAGAGACAGTGGCTTGTTTTTCTAGAATCACTATACAAGTAGAAGAGTTCCACTTAGCCCCTGGCTTCAAGTGTTGAGCTTGATTCTATTCCCTATCTTGTACAAAGCATTTTGGACACTTTTCCTCTGTAGGAGCCAGTTCCTGGTCACTACTTGTAAACACACACAATAATAAATCAGAATCCATCGTGCTTGGGCTTTATTTAGTCCTATTCTGTTGTACATTTCCACATCTGCCCATATAGACATTCTGTATTTAAGACAGCATGTCTTCCTTTTGTTTTCTTAGTTTTCTCTTTTTATATTTTGTCTGTTATCCTATGTTTAGAACAAATGTGTTTTTTTGAAATAAAAACCCACTGTCTCCGTTGCTATAGAAATCTGCATCTTTTTCATCATCAGGAAAACTTTTTCTGAGCCCTCAGCAGGTATTCTAAGCCTGACATTTCATTGTCTCTGAATTCTCATTTTCATTATCTATAAATAGGAAGTGGGGCATACGAGCCTTAACTTATTCTACAAGTTTAAACTCATATAACTACTTAAATTTGACTTATTCTTTCTAGTTGGAAAATGTTTCTCAGTGGTAGAAGAGAAGGGAGCAAACCAATACAGTAATTAAGTGGTTCTGACTTCCCATTGTCATTTGTTCATAGTACACTATCTTCTCAAACCTGGGCTTTTCCTTTTCCTTGTTTTTCTTCCTTTACTAAGTATTTTTTTTTTCACAAAACACATGTACCCATAAAATCCTTTTGGGAGCGCTTAATATGTTTATGAACTTGAGTCTACCAGGGAATTTGATACTTTTGTGTTTTATATTCCATCACTAAGCTATAAGCTTCCTGAGGCCAGGGTGCTTGTCTGTCTTGTTGACCAGTCTATTTCAGCAGGCTGGCAAATGGTAACTAATAAGTATTATTTAAATACGAAATCCTAGGTTGTTATACTATTTTATCTTTTTAAATATCAAATAGAGTTCCTCTATATCACTCCACTGGTTTCTTTTTCTTTCTTTTTCTTTTTATTGTTTTTTGAGACAGGGTCTCCCTATGTAGTTTGGACTGCTCTGGAACTCACTATGTAGCCCAGGCTGGTCTCGAACTCACAGTGATCCTCCTGCCTCAGCCTCCTGAGTGCTGGGATTACGGGCATGCGCCACCATACCCGGCCACTCCACTGGTTTCTTTAAATGTCTCTTTGCCCATCTCTTTTTCTATACGATTTATGATTATGTCATCTGATTTTTTATGCTTTTTGAGATAGAGTTTGCATTTCAGTTGTAAGCCTGTGCAGCAGTCATTTATTGGTGTGTAAAAATAGTGCCACACACTTAAATAGCTTAAAATATCACACATTTATCATCTCTTAGTTCCTTTGGGGTAGAGTCTAGGTACAGAGTCTCACAAGGCTGCAGTAAGGTGTTGGCTGAAGCTGTGATCTGATCTGAGGTTCCATTTGTTTCCAAGCTCACTCAGGCTATTGGCAGAATTCAAATCCGTAAGGTTGTATGACTAAAGATTTCAGTTTCTTGCTAGCTATCAACTGGAAGCCACTGTCAGTTCCCAGAGGCCACCTGCAATTCCTTGCTGCATAGTGCTCAACTTGGCTAGAGAGGGAAAAGGCAGCGGCAGTGATCTAAGGTAACACAGTGACACATGCATTGTTGCATGCATCCTGTCACCTTTGATGTTGTACACAGTTGGTTAGAAGCAAGTCAGAGGTCCCACCATACTCAAGGGGCTGGGGATCATAAATGGGTTTGAAGGGCCAGAGATGTAGCTCAGTGGTGTTGTGCCTGCCTTGCAAGCACAAGGTCCTGAGGTCGATCCCCAGTACTAAAAAAACAAACAAACAAACAAATGGGTGTGAACACCAGAAGGTAGGGATTATGAGACCACCTTAATGAAGACTGGCTACTGTAGTTTATAAACATTGTTTATAGACCTTTACAATGTACTTTCTTGAAAAATTCACCTTCTGACCAAGAAACGCATTTTAATCTTAGTTCTCTGACTTGTTATTGAAGTCAGTGAAAAATATCTTTGTGTGTTCTCTTTTTCTCTGACATTAAAAATGCCGTGGAGTTAGACTTTGTATTTGGAATCTATTATATACAAATTAAATACAAGATGAAATATACATATAGGTCTATATAGTTCTGTAGTATACACAAAAGTGTTTACTGTACCTAATGGATGATTTTAAGTAATTTAAAAATAATCTTGGGCCGGGAATTTAGCTCAGTGGTTCTGCCGCCTGCCTAAAAAGCACAAGATCCCAAGTTTGATCCCAGGTACGAAAAAAAAAAAAAGAATAATCTTAATTTTACATGATTTTCTCTACACTCATCAGTATTAACCCCAACTGCCTTGTAAGATGCAACTCCACTACACCCTGAAATAGTCTCATGAGTGTTTACTGTTGTTTGTGGCAGTGGCATTCGTGTCAAGGAGCTTTGGAGGAAGGGTGCATTTGCCTGTTATGACAATTACATCAGCTCTCCTTGGTCAGTTTTAGTCCAGTCTTCCCATAGCCTATTTCTTAGCTTTTCAATTTCCAGGCTCCCTGTTACCATTTAATTTATCCTTCCTCTTACCCTCTCCCTTCCATTGTATCCTTTTTAAAAATTCAGTTTTACTGGTACATTTTAGGTATACAATATGTTGACATTCATTATTGAGAATTTGCACCTTTACATAATCTATCTTGATTCTTATTTTTTCCCATTCTCCTGCCCTCCCTTCAACCCCTGCACCCCTCCCTATTTACAAAGACTTTGTTTCCATTTTTTTCTTTTCTCATATTTATTCCTTTCCCTTCTTTACTTTTGCCTACCCCTCTCACTTCCCCTTCCTCTTTGGATCTTTTCTTCCTATTTCACATCATCTATTACACATTTTGATCCTTATTTACCATGTGTCTTCTTTAGAGCATAACTATTAGGCCTGCATGCACATTTCCAGAGTCAAGACTTGGAAGTAGGGAAGATTCATCTTTGTAGGTGCTGCACTGAAATATTGGAACTTTATATTTAGGGTATAGTTTGAGGTAACTTAATTGATAACAAGTACACAGTCACCTCTTAAATCATTTTAGGTTTCTGTTCTGCACTCTTCCTGTCCAGCTTCTAAGCATCATACTATTTTCCATTTGATCATCTGCCTCTGAATTCAGAAGACCACATAGCTTTTATGAATTGTGAGGTTTCTCTCATTTTTATTAATTTCTTTAAAGGTAAAACCATACAGTATATTATATCCTTGTACCAAAATTATATACTTCTTTTAGGTAAGTGTTTTTATCCATCTTTTATTTTCTCATATTGAATCTATTTCTTCAGTGATGACAAAATACCTGTACCCCTGATGACCAAATTTAAAAATCTTTTGCTTCTGAAGTCTTGGGAGTGTGTTTATATTTTTCAACTTAATCAGAATAATATCTCCCAGTTGTCAACTTGTAATCAAAATTTTGGTTTTCCTTTTGCTAAAACCACATTGCTTCCTCTTTTTAAAAATTGTCTAAGCATTTAGCATCCCACTGTTTCCATTGGAAATTAGGCACATCAGCTCTTGGTTTCCCAAGATATAAGGTACTGATGGCTGATAGACACAAAGCCACGCTGGACTGGACTTCTAGCGCATTAGCTTTAAAAAAAAACTCATAGATTAATTTTAGTCATCTAAAATAATTGAAAATACAAGCATTTCTTAGATGCCATTTAGGCACAGTGTCTTTTGAGACTATAAGGGAAAGAGACATTTATTTTACCAATTAGGTCTAGAATTGTTCTGTTCAGTATGGCAGCCACTAGCTACATGAGGCTATTGGGATCGGAAATGTAGCTAGTCTGCATGGAAATGTGCTAGAAGGGCAGAATATACACCAGATTTCAAAGATACAGTACAAAAACCATCTCAAAAGCCTTAATATCGACTATATTTTGAAATGCAAATTTAACATATTAAGTTAAATAAAATATGTTGTAATCTTACCTGTTTTATTTTTTAGAGGAGGCAAAAATTTAAATTACATATGGTTCCCATTATATTTTTATTGGACAACACTGATCTAGAAACTTACATTTACTAGTATTTGGCAGCTGCTATCTCTTACCTGTCTGCTTAAACGGAAATTTGAGAGTAAAGTGAAGTGTCTCTAAATGAAAATTTTACTTAGTTATCTTGCATGGTCTCACTAAGTACCTAAATATGTAAATGTGTCAAAGTTAGGATGTATATTAAGAATTTTTGGAAGGAGGGGAGGTGAGTTCGAGTCCATTATTTATTCTGTCTGTCCCTCAGCCTCCCCTTTTTCTATTGCTGGGTGTAGAACCCAAGGCCTCCTACAGCCAAGCAAGTGCTCTACCACTAAGCTACATCCCCAGCCCAGTCCCTTCTACATCTGCAAAATTATGTGAAATCTGCTACCCACGTAATTTTTACAGTAAAAATGTCATGTGTAATGAAAAGAGTGGTGGCATTCTGCAGCTTTGCAGTTATATATAGTGACTTCTCATAGAGGCTATGAATGATGGCATGTGTCACTATATTCACTCCCTAGTTTATGTCCTAACATCTGACAAGGAGATGGGATGACCTTTTTTTTTTTTTTTTCCGGTACTGGGGATTGAACTCAGGATCCTGTGCTTGCAAGACAGGCACGGCACCACTGCCCAGTGTGACCATTTGTAATGCAGTTACACTGGTGGCTGGTTCCTACATTTACTATTACCAGATATTTGGTTTGGGGTGACTCAGTGGAAGTGATTTACATTAATTATCTAAATATTTAAAATCAGAGCAAAAAATGGAATTCCTGATGATCTGTGCTAATATTTCCATCGGCCCTCAGGATTCTTATAATAGCTATATTGAGTTATAATTCGTATACCACTACATTTACCCTTTTAAAATGCACACATCAACGGTTTTTAGTATATTCACCGATTTTTACAATTATTACCACCAATTTAGAATATTGTTATTCACCCAATGAGAAACCCCATAACTGCATCCCCCCAGATCTAAGCAACCTCTCATCTACTTTCTGTGTCCATGGATTTGTCTTTTCGAGACACTTCATAAATGGAATCATACAGTACTATATGTGGTGTTTTGTGCTCAGCTTCTTTCACTCTCTGTAATGTTGCCAAGGCTTATCCATGTTTTGGCATGCATCAGTGCTTCATCCCTTTTCAGGGCCAAATAGTATTCCATTGTGTGGATATGCCACATTTTTATCCATTCCCCAGTTGATGGAATTTCGTTGACACTTTTTAACACTTAGAAAAATTGATGAACATATTTACATTCAACAATAACCTTCTTATGTATTTTCATATTGAGCCTCATGGTAGTTTGTTTAGGTAAGTATTGTTATAATCACCATCATTTTATAGGTAAAGAAATGGAGCTCAAAAAAGCCTAAGTAGCCACACTTGGTGCATGCCTATAGTCCTAGCACTTGAAAAGTCAAGGCAAGTTCTAGATCAGTCTGGGCTATGTAGCAAGTTCAAACCTTGTCTGGTTTACATAGCAAGACCCTGTCTCAAGAAAATAAACAACAACAAAAAGCCTATGTAATTTCCCTAAGATCACAAAGCAATTAAGTGCTAGAACTAGGATTCAAATCCAGTTCTTTTGACTCTGAATTGTATGTTTTCATGCTTATAGCCATAACCCCCTCCAACCTTTGGTGATTTGTTGTGAAGAATAATTTCTTAAGAGATAGCTTCTGATATTTTTTGTGCTTGATTTTCTATGCTATTAGACATAAAAAACACACAAAGAAAATTCTAATGTGGCTTGTTCTAGTAATTTTGTGGATAAGATGCAAATATATTCTAGATGGTCATATACCTTGGTAGCTTAGCAACAGATAAAAAAGTATATATGAATCAAATTGCTCAAAAGATTGATGTCCACCTACAGAGATACGTACAAGAGTGGGCTGGAGGACTTACTTTTTTCCCTATCTCAGAAAAACTTTCCATTAGTGACCTAGATAAAACTATGTTTATATTAGAAGACTCAGTTTATTATTTTTATGGGAGTCCTAAAGTTGATTTCTTTTTTCGCCCCCTTAGGGTTCTGTAGCCATAGCTGGTGCTGTTATTCGTTGGCTAAGAGACAATCTTGGAATTATTAAGACCTCAGAGGAAATAGGTGAGTATGTTTTAATAAAGGGTCAAAAAATCTGAAGAATGAAAAATTTTGATATTTAACTTTGCAATCTATAAATCCTTGTGCTTCACTAAAAATGTGATCCATATATTATGTAAGCCCCAATTTTAAGGGTTTTTTTTGTTTTTGTTTTTTTGTACTCCAGACCTTGAGCTTGCAAGGCAGGCACCAGCAGAACCACTGAGCTAAATCCCGAGCCCCCCCCCATTTTAAGTTTTCTTTATACAAAAGGACTACTTTGTGAAGATTTATTAAACAGTGAATTGACATACTTAACAGTGGTTAATAATAGACTGATAAGGTAGGGCACCCAACTGTAAAATTGAACACCAGAGATTGACCAGATCTGCAGGTAAAGTAGTTGAGTTACTTTTATCAGATGAGATGGAGTTTTAACTTCTAAATTACAGTGAGCATTAAAAGTCTGGTACCTCTAATTGAATTTAAGTATAAATATGGCTGGGCTGGGGATCTAGCTCAGTGGTTCAGTGGTTCTGCCACCTGCTTCACAAGTGCAAGGTCTTGAGTTCGATCCCTGGTACCAAGAAAAAAAAGTATAAATATGGCTGAATTCAGTCTATGGATAATTAATTTGAACTCACCTATTCACTCTTTCATACACTTGTTTACCATTGCCTGAAGGTAACACAATCAGAAATACACTTTTGATTAGGCATTCATGAGAGGATGTTTCTTCATCTACTAATCAGCAACCTTAAAAATAAGGGAAATAAGCTCAAACACCTTAAGGAAATGAATCCAGTCTCTTGATTTCTTCAGTTAGGTTATATTTTAGTAAGGATGTCCAACATAGGGGAAATGTTTTCTTTTGCTCCTAGCATACTACTATAATTAGGAACAATCTCTCATACTACTGAATTGGAAACCAAAAACCCTGTACTCATTTTGAAAATAGTTATGTTTATTTAACAAAGTAGAATATTAGTGTGAATTTTGTTTTTCTTTTTTTAATATTAGAGAAACTTGCTAAAGAAGTTGGTACTTCTTATGGCTGCTACTTTGTCCCAGCATTTTCAGGGTTATATGCACCTTATTGGGAACCTAGTGCCCGAGGGTAAGTATTACTATAGCTAACTGTTATACAGAGTATGGTTCAAAATACTAGAAGATAGGGTTTTAAATGTTCCACCACAGAGAAATAATAAATGTTGAGAAGATGAATATGCTAAATACCCTAATTTGATCATCAAACACTTTACGTATGTGTCAAAATACCACACTGTATTCCATAAATAAGTAAAACTATCGTGTAGCAATTAAAGCATAAAGAGGATAGTTATTAATAACACAGTCTCTTTGGGAGGTCTTGATTTATTTACTAAGTTAATAATCAGTTAATAGTTTCCTATCTGTTTTTAACTTATTTTTAAATGCCAAGCAAATCTTTTCTGTTTAGTGACTCTAAGTTCAGTCTTTTTTTTAAAGTTTATTGGTACGTTTTAGGTATACAATATGATGACATTCATTGTACCTTTACATATTATATCTTGGTCCTTATTTTTCCCCCATTCCCCTGCCCTCCCTTCCACCCCTCCACCCTCCCTATTTACAAAGACTTAGTTTCTGTTTTTTCCTTTTCTCATATTCCTTCCCCTTCTTTCCTTTCCTCTACTCTTCCAACTTTCTCTTCTACTTTTGACCTTTTTTTTCCTGTTTCACATTATCTATTATACATTTTGATTCTTATTTATACTTTCGGTTTCTCACAGAAAAACTACTCAGTATTTACACTGTGACCTATTTATTTCACTTGAGTATGTCCTCAATGTGCATTCATTTAGCTATAAATGACTCTAGTTGCTCATTCTTTATGGCTGAGTCATACTCCATTTTATAGAAAAAACACATCTTTATCCGTTCTTCAGTTGATGGGTATTTGGGCTGTTTCCAAGTTTTATCTATTGCACACTGTGCCACTATAACCATGGGTGCACATATGTCACCGTGGTATGATCCTTTGAATGCTTTTGGGAAGATACCCAGCAGGGGAATAGCTGGGTCAAAGAGGGCCTCTAATCCCAGTTTTTTGAAGTATCTCCATATTTATTCCCACATTGTGCAATAGGCTGTACTCCCACCCATAATGGAGAAGGGTTCCCTACATCCCCACCAGCATTTCTTACTGGTTAATTTCTTGATAGCAGCCATTCTTTCTGGAGTGAAGTGTAATCTCAGTATTGTTTTCATCTACGTCTCTTGAATGACCAGTGATGTTGAACATTTTTCATGTGTTTATTTGCTGCTTTTACTTCTTTGCCTGAGAGATGTCTGTTCATTTCAGATGCCCAGTTTTGGATTGGGTCTTTAAATTTGGGGTCTTATTTTTTTAAGTTCTTTATATATGCTAGATGGTAGTCCTTTGAGGAACAGCTGGTAAATTTTTTCCCACATTGTAGGTTGTCTCTTAGCTCTGTTGGGTGGTTTGTCTTGCAGTGTAGAAGCTTTTAATGGATTGAGATCCCAGGGCTGGGGATTTGGCTCAGTGGTTCTGCCGCCTGCCTTGAGGTGCAAGGTCCTGAGTCCAATCCCTGGTACCAAAAAAAAAAAAGTGAAGAATCAATAGGATAAGATCCCAGTTGTTGATTCTTTCTTTTAGCTCCTGTGCTACTGAGGATTTGTTCATAAAGTCTTTTCCTATGCCAGTGTCTTCAAGAATTCTACCTAACCTGTCTTCCATCAAGTTTAGTGTTTCTGTTTTAATATTTAGATCTTTGATCCACTTAGATTTTAGTTTAGTGTGTGGTGAAAGATATGGGTCTAGTTTTTTGTTTGTTTGTTTGTTTGTTTACTACTGGGAATCAAACTCAGGACCTTGCACTTGTTAGGCAGGCACAGAACCACTGAGCCAAATCCCCAGCTCTATATGGATTTAGTTTTAATCTGTGGCAGGTTGAAATCCAGTTTTTCCAGCACTGTTTATTAAATAGGCTATCTTTCCTCCAGTGAGGATAGTTGGCTCGTTTGTCAAAGATGAGGTGGCTGGCTATGTCTGGAGTTATGTCTGAAACTTCTAATCTATTTCGCTGATCATTGTGTCTATTTCTTTGCCAGTATCATGCTGTTTTTATCACAGTGGCCTTGTAGTATAGTTTCAAGTTAGGGATTGTGATACCCCCTGTCATGTCTTTTTTGCCTAGATTTGCTTTTGCTATCCTAGGTCTCTTCTTGTTCCAAATGAATTTTTGGATTTTTTCTCTAATTCTTTGAAATATACTGTTGGGATTTCAATTGGGATTGCATTTAATCTATATAGCAGTTTTTGAAATATGGCCATTTTCACTATGTTAGATCTTTCTACCCAGGAGCAAGGGATGCCTTTCCATTTTCTGATATCCTCTTCAATCTCTTTTTTTTCAGAGTGCTATAATTTTCAAGGTCTTTTACTTCCTTGGCTAGATTGATTCCTAGATATTTCATTTTTTTGGATGCTATTGTAAAAGGAATTGTTTCCCTAATTTCTCTCTTAGTGAGCCTGTTATTTGTGTACAGAAAGGCTATTGATTTTTGAGTGTTGACCTTGTATCCAGTTACTGAATCTACTGAATCTTTGAATTAAGTCTAGAAGATTTTTAGCAGAGTTTTTTGGGGTCTTCTATGTAGAGTATCATGTCATCAGCAAATAGTGACATTTTAACTTCTTTTCCTATCTTTATTCCTTTTATTTCTTTCTCTTGTGTAATTGTTGTGGCCAATGTTTCCTGAACCATATAGAACAGGAGTGGTAATAGTGGACTCTAATTTTAGTCTTTAAGCTCCAAGAAGTTATAAATCATCAGACAGTAGTACCCACCACATCCATACCTGTGATAATGTCATTGCCATTTGTTTTAAAAATCATCTGCAAGTTGTACAGTGTAGCAAAGGGATTTCATCTAAATGAGTAACACTGGTTCACTTTTACATTACTGTTATCTATCCAGATGAATCATGAACTTTTCCATATCTGGATGCAGGAATAAGGACTATAAGGATTTTCCAGTTCCTTAGTGATTATGTCCAATTTTCTTTCCATGTACCTTTCTGTCTCCCAGATTCACCCATTCCATTGTCAGGACATTTCAGATCAATGGCTCATTTGTACTATTCCAATTTGAAATTGTTATGTGTATTTTTAGGATAATCTGTGGACTTACTCAATTCACCAATAAATGCCATATTGCTTTTGCTGCGTTAGAAGCTGTTTGTTTCCAAACTCGAGAGGTAATATCTGTTATCATGCACTTAATTCACCTTTCTTTTTTTTTTTCATTACTGAGGATAGAATTCAAGACCTTGCGCCTGGCAGGCAGGCAACTTAATTCCCTTTTTTCACTTGTAAATCATATATTAGTGCCTGAAATTCATTAAAAACTTAAAAGAATTCTTAGTAAAAAATGAAGCCCATGTAAACGTTAAACATAAGCACACACCTAGCCCTCTCTTTGCAGCTGTTACCACTTTCTAAGTACCAGTTAACTGCTGGGCACTGGGAAGGCCAAGTACATTAGGAAAAAGAAACAGCACAAGGATAGGCATGAAGGCAGGAAACTAGGGTGCAGTACAGTTGTTTGGCTTGCTGAAATTCGGGCTGATTGCAGAGTTCTGAGAGTAAACATTGATTGTAACCAGATCCTACAGGGCTTGGAATAAGATGTTTTATTTTATTCTGTAGGCACTGGGGAGTTCTTTAGGGTTTTTCAGTTGAGGATTGCCATTTTAGAGATGCTACTATGAAGTAGTTTCATTATATTAATTGCATCGATTTATGTTAGATTTTGGATGCCATGAATCGGGACTGTGGAATTCCACTCAGTCATTTGCAGGTGGATGGAGGAATGACCAGCAATAAAATTCTGATGCAGCTACAAGCAGACATTCTGTATATTCCAGTGGGTTAGTAAGCCTTCATTCCTTTAACTCTGGGAGTATTTCTTTTGGAAGAACTTTTCTTTAGGCAGAGAGAACTACAGAGTTGCTGATGGAACTTTTTCCCCTCAGTGAAGCCCTCCATGCCAGAAACCACTGCATTGGGTGCCGCCATGGCAGCAGGGGCTGCAGAAGGAGTTGGCGTTTGGAGCCTCGAGCCTGAGGATTTGTCAGCGGTCACAATGGAACGGTTTGAACCTCAGATCAATGCTGAGGGTACATTTAAATAATGAAAGTTTGAATGGTATAACTGTGGCAATGACCTTAGTGTGAGGGAGTTGGGCTTTCTGTTGATTTGTAAGTTTAAAAACAAAGTAAAATAGCAGAAAGTATTGTTTCAGATTCAACTGCTAAGCATATTGGGCTACACTAAATAAGTTTGAGTGAAAGAATTAGCTCCTTATTTTAAACCATTCCCTTCTATACTGTATAGGAGAATAATACTGCCACTTTGTCAGTTACAGCTTGGGAGATTGTGTTCAAGTGAGAAGGGAGATATATTAGTCACCTATCCCTAATGTCTGTACCGGATCATCTTTGGTGCTGATGGCCTGATTTTAGGACATTAGCTAGCCTAACATACACTAGTAACTTTTAAACACAGCAGGAATCCCTGGTATCAATATATATATATATATATATATGATCCAT
>NW_022900951.1:26308407-26336575 GCF_012274545.1 Fukomys damarensis
GTGATGCGGCTCTTAAATGAGTTGGAAAATAGGATTTATATATTGAATTTGTTTTTATAGCTTTAGAAACCTTTGCATAAAAGAGCATTGAAGTGAATTTTGAACTATTGGGAAATAAGTTTTCAAATGCATTTTTTGTTTAATTTTTTAGAAGACTGCCAGTGTTTCTTAATTTTGTTCATTCTTTTCCATATATAAGAAAATGAATTATAATATTAATGATTCTGTAGTTAGTAAACCATATACCATGATGTAGAAATTTGTTTTGTTTCAAAATCTGATATTTTGTCTGAATTTTTAAATTTTTGCAATCCTGGATAAAATATGAAGTAAAAAAATTTCCTACTTCAGAAAAACAAAACCACTTTTTAATACATAAGCAAATGATATTTAGATCAGGTATGTAACCTTTAAATACTTATCCTGTTCCTAAAACAAGGAAGTTTTGTGCAAAGGGTTTAGGATTATCATTTAGGAGGAGGGCCATCTTTGCCAGTGTTTCAGGCTCTGGCCTGGAGTTGACCAATTGTGGCAGTTGTCCTTTTTCCACCCCGACACGTCACTCAGCAGCTAGATGCAGATAGTTCATTGTTCCAGCAAACTGTGGTCTAGATCCAGCTGGAGGCCAGGATTTGTTATTAGTGTTGGGGATAAAGAGATAAATAAGACTTAAGTCCTTCCCCTTCCAGAGACTCATATATGGCAGAGGTAGGCCAAACCATAAAAATAAACTGTGATTCCTGACACCCTGAGGTGAATGTGAAGTATTGTGAGAAAAGGGAGCAGGGGCTAGAAGTCAGACAGTGAGTGATCTCTTGAAGTAAGTGATCCTTGAGGCTTAGAAGGCTGGAAGGATTTAGAGAAGTCTAACCTCAGGCATGGTTCAGGACCCTTATGAGTACGGTCTCAATGCTCATTTTGTTTAGTCTTCCTGTTGTGGATTTTCACCTTGAAGAAACTGCCTTTAAAATATCAGGGGTTCTCACAGGAGTGCGGTTTGAATCTTGTGATAAATTAACATTTCCTAAATCCTTTGACTGGACCAAAAGCAATACTTCTACTTTTCCCCTCTCTTCATGTCAGAACCCCCTGCACACCCTTAAAAAGCCAAAAACAGATCAAATAGGATTCCCCTTTGTTGAAACAGTTCACTTTTTGGGGAGTAGCAGGTAGTCTGTGTGCCAGTCTCCTTCCTCCTACAGTCCCATGCCGAATTTCCCATCATACTGTCCTCTAGTTTGCAAGCAAGTGGCTCTTCCAGTCATTACCTGTCACCAGTAACCATGAGTCCAGGTAAAGCCTCACTTTAGTTTAATGGTGTGTAACACTTTTTATGGAGAATGTTGAGCGATTATAGTATGATGCTTAGAACATCTTTGCAAACTACCTTTCATATGTGTATTTTTCCTGCCTTCAAATTCTAGAAAGTGAAATTCGTTATTCTACGTGGAAGAAAGCTGTGATGAAATCAATGGGTTGGGCTACAACTCAGTCTCCTGAAAGTGGTAAAACCTTTTTATTGTTTATTATTGCCACTTTTTCTTAGTATGCTCGTTTATCTGAGTATCTGGCCATTTACACTTAGCTAGACTGCTCTGAAGAAATGCATTATCATATGCCCAAAGTTTCTAACATTTTGAGAACATTTTAAAGCTCCAAACAGAAAATGGAAATTATCAGGATAATATAGATACTTTCACCCTATCCTGCATGCCTTTCCTTATTAGTTTATTCCTGGAACTGGATTTTCTATAAGTAAAATTATTTCTAGTTTCTTCTTAATTAAAAAAAATCAACTGGAGATTTCTTTGTTTCTCTTTCTTCTCTCTGTCTCACCTTTTTGGGAGGCTATCTTCATGACTTGAACTAATTGAAAGCTATACTAATTTGAAAATATAGTCTGCTATTTCATAAGGTGATTCTCAGCACTAAGATAATGTACATAGTAGGAATTCCTTTGGAGTCCCAGAGGAAAAAATGTACTAAACGTACTAAATTAGAAGCATTATAATAAATTGAAAAACACTTTTGGCAGAAAATAGAGAACTGTTTTATTTTTCAAATCTCTTAGGCAGGAAAGTATTCAGTTTAAGTAAGCCATCTAAATTTCAACAGCCTTAAACTATCATTAATATTATAGTTCTTTTCTAAATGCAAGAATTGGAGCATAATGACTTGAACCATGGCCAATAATATATTGAAGCATATACTTTAGTGGAAAAATTTAAATCAAGGGAGGGAGGAAGGGTGAAGGGAGGGTAGGGACAAGAGGAAAAAAATGAGAACCAAGACCTGTCATGTAGAGGTACAAGATCCCAGTAATGAATGTAACTGTACTGTATACCTAAAATGTACCAATAAACTCAATGAGAGAAAAAAAATTAAAAAATTTAAATCAAAATACTACCTGCCTTCCAACATATAGAACCACTTTTAATATATGTGGCTTTTAGGAGAAGCTTCCAGAACAATACACTACTACCGCAGCTCGCTCTGATCTATATTTTTAGTCCTGAGTATTCCTACTTGAAACTTTGGCTTTTTCTTCTAAATAAACATACGATCTTTTTAATTCTGAGATTCAGCTTTCATTTCTGAGGTGGTAGCCATGTCTTTCTTGCTAAGACTGCAATTTTTTTTTTTTTTTTGGTTTTTTGAGACAGGATCTCACTGTGTAATTGAGATTGATCTGGAACTCACTGTGTAGCCCAACCTAGTCTCAAACTCACAGTGATCCTCCTGGCTCAGCCTCCTGAGTGCTGGGATTATAGGCGTGCACCACAATGCCCGGCTTCTAAGACTGCAATTTTGAGACCCTTTACAAATACACTTCCCAGTCATAAGTTTTTTTTAAGCATACTTCAGTTGCAATGTGAGATATAACAGAAAGGGACCCTGACTTCTTTTCTAGTTGTCCTGAAGTAATGGTTGATGAGAAATTGAGTTACATGATTTCTTTGAGTAGATAAATTTTTTCTTTTTTGGTTTGGTTTGGTTTTTGTTATTTTTTTTGTTTTTGTTTTTGGTACTGGGATCAAACTCAGGACTTTATGCTTGCCAGGCAGGCACAGTGCCACTGAGCTAAATCCACAGCCCAATAGATGAATTTTGTTAATGTCACAGTCCTGTCTCCACCCCATACCTTATACACATATACATATTTCTCTTTACTAGCAGTTGAAGATAAACTTTTAGTTGCAAAATTCTCACAAAACCAATGGATCATTTTCCCTTTATGTGCCTTACTGTCAATGACATTAAAATGCCCTGGAAAAGTTGGTAAAAGAAAAAAATTACATTTAGTTTCTACTGTCAGTGTTGATATTAAAAGTAATTTGATATTTTGACAGTTTTAGAGCTTTAAAAATTCTGTCTTTGTTTCATTTAGACTGTAGTGTCTTTAACACAGAGTATAAAATTATTTACTAGATTTATAAAAACATTGTAATGATAATTTTGGGGGATCTAAATTGTATAATCTCAGAATAATATTAATAAATTATCAATTGAATTTCTTTAAGCAGCATCAGCTATCTATAATATAATCAGGTATATTGATAATAGCAATCACATAGAACCCTATTTCAATATTATTAGAATTGCTCCCTGATATCCTATTTCTAGGTTGCTTAATTTGTGAGAATCATATTACACTTGCTTAAGTTCCAAAGCAGTTTGGCAATTTTGAAACAATCTTGTTTATATATGAATGCATTATGAACAGTTTTTTTAATTCACTAAATTTATTGGTATGTTTTAGGTATTGGGAATGTGTACCCTTACATGATATATCTTGGTTCTTGATTTTTTTGGCGGTACTGGGGATCAAACTCAGGACCTTGTGCTTGCAAGGCAGGTGCGTTGACACGGAGCTAAATCCCCCGCCCTTGGTTATTTTTTCCCCCCATTTCCCTGCCTTCCCTTCAACCCCTCCACCCCTCCGTATTTACAAAGACTTTATTTCCATTTTTTCATTTTTTCACACTTATTCCTTTTCCTTCTTTCCTTTCCCCTACCCCTGCCAATTCCCTTTCCCCTTTGGATCTTCCTATTTGACACTCATTATCTATTATATGTTTTGAACCTTATTTACACTTTCAATTTCTCACAAAAAACATACATTTAGTATGTGTTTTAAATGTTGTAGAAGTGATTAGGGATTTGTTATATTTTTAGAGAAAGCTTATCATAAGTGATGTTTTGGCTTTGGACTCAAAATTCACTAAAACGACAGGTCAAATTGGTTTAAATGCATTGTACAGCTATCATATCACGAGTATGTTTTACATATATAGGCATGCATTATATGCACATACATAAGACAGATAGATAAATCTCACATATATCTGTATGTATTTGCCACCAAAAGAGAAATGGCTTCATTAAATAGATGCCATCTAAATCCATAGGAACTTGTGAATACAGATAATCTTCTGATCTTCTTTATAAACCAGAATACACTGTGAGGACGTCAGAAATCTCAGTTAGTATAACTTTATAATAGCTGACTGCTTGCTCTGAGAGTACCAGAATATGTATTCCTCTTTTCTAAAATCAAACTAAAAATATGGTCTCCACAAATAATGGAAATAAAAGAATCCTTGTTTTTTTCTTTGAAAAACCTATATAAGCAGTGACAAAATAGGGGAAATAGCTTATGACCTTTGTTTGTTTGTTTGTTTGTTTGGTTTTTGAGACAAGGTCACACTATGTAGTTCAGGCAGGCCCTAAACCCACTGTGTAGCCCAGACTGGCCTCAAAGTTATGGTAATCCTCCTGCCTCAGCTTCCCAAGTGCTGGGATTGCAGGCATGTGCCATCACACCAAGCTATGCCCCTCTTTAATGAAAATCTATCCTGTAAGGAAAAGAAATTCGTGGTGAAGGAGAAAAAAAATCTTCTCCCTCTAAAAGCAGAGAAATGACTACATTGCTTTACTATATTACAAGATATGACAGAATCTTTAGCTGTATTTCAGTGAAGTCTAATGTTTGTATTTTCTTAACTCCTGTATTTTTTATTTTAAATAAACTTCTCTTTTAAAGAGTATTAGTATTCTGAGGACTGGAAGTACAGCTTAGATGCATGCCTTAGTTAGGTTCAGTCCTCAACACACATGCATGTGCACACACACCACCACCACCACCACCACCAAAAAACAAGTATTACATATTCTACATATATAATTATTTAATTTTAATAAAAGGGTATATGTAAGGAATTGCTTTTTAAAAAGGGGGTTCCATGAGAATTCAAGTTAAAAACTGTCAAAATAATTATATCAGATAAGTAGGTTAATATAGTTTTGCAGTTACATTTTATGAATTACCAGTTACATTTCTTTACACACCAAATTCTATCTAGAAAATTAGAGCAAACAAATGTTTTAGTAGAAATGAGGATTTAAATTCATTTTCCAATAGAACAATGTAACTCTTCCCTGACACCCAAAGGACCCATAATTTGAGTTTTGAGTGAACTGGATTGCTCGTTTCATATCTTTGAGGGGAAGAATCTAGAAAGCTCAAGCCCACAGCCTCCCAAAAAGTTCTTCATAGGCTGCGTTCTGCTTTGCCAATGCAAGGCTGATATTGATCTGTACCAACTATGTTCTTGGCTACTTGTGGCATGTTGTCTGTATTGTTTGTTAACTGTCATAAGCCTTTGGTATTGATTATATTTTTGATTTGAAATAATAACTCTTTGCTACCTTTTATGAATACGCTATTTTTATAACTTATTTTGTTTTGCTATCATGTGATTCTTAACAAATATTGTAATTATGTGTCTCTCTTTTGGTTTGCTTGACTGGAATTACCTTCTACTTGGATGACCACAGGTGACCCTAGTATCTTCTGTAGTCTGCCTTTGGGCATTTTTATAGTGAGTAGCATGGTAATGTTAATCGGAGCAAGGTACATCTCAGGTTAGTTACTCTTTAAATTAGATAATTTTTGTTAGTTAGCTTTATTGTATTTATGTGTAACTCAGAACATTTTTGGTATTTTTTCATTTCTATGCTTTAAGACCCTAGAAAATCAATTAAATGTTTAATTAGTTATATCAGTTATTTTGAAACAGCTAGAATTAAAGACTGACTTTGCTTCAACTTTTTTATATTTAGTAAATGATTTCTTTGAGGAGCTATATTCTCCTGTCAGCTGCAGCAATAAGCAAGAGCAGAAAGTACAAATGTTAATGTTTAAATGATTGTCAGAGTGACTGATGAAAGTTAGAACATAATTTGACATTAACTTGGTTTTCAAATGTACATAAATTGTGTTTTTTTTTTTGAGTTTCTGAAAATTTGCTAAGCAAGCTTGTTAAGTTTCAATTCTGGCAAAAGTTTTGGCCAGAACATGTTCCCAGAGTTCCTATAAAACTAAAATTCGGGAAGATTTATAGTCATTTTAATTAAAAGAATGTGTTTTGAAGATGGGCACAGTGACACATACCTATAATGCCTGCCACTTAGGAGGCTGAGATAAGAGGATCCCAAATTTGAGACAAGCCTAGGTAACTTAGTGAAACCTTGTCTCAAAGTAAAAAGGTTGGAAATGTAGCTCAGTGGTAAAGCACTTGCACAAGGCCCTGGGTTCAATATATCTCATATATGTACACAGTGTGTGTGTGTGATGGGCACAGTGACACATACCTATAATGCCTGCCACTTAGGAGGCTGAGATAAGAGGATCCCAAATTTGAGACAAGCCTAGGTAACTTAGTGAAACCTTGTCTCAAAGTAAAAAGGTTGGAAATGTAGCTCAGTGGTAAAGCACTTGCACAAGGCCCTGGGTTCAATATATCTCATATATGTACACAGTGTGTGTGTGTGTGTAGCAGGCATGGTGCCACTGAGCTACATCCCCAGCCCATATATATATATTTTTTCAAATTGTGACTTAATTGGAGTTGAAATGAAAACTGATTCTTACTTTTTCTCATTAACTTCTACCAGATACTGTATTCTTAAAAAATGGCTCAGCATGTTATGAAATAACATGCATATGCTGGACTAATTTAAATCTAATAGCCACTTTGGAAGCTATTTCTGATGATAGTTTAATTTTTCTTCAAATTACTAGCTACAGTGAAAATGACATGTTTCTTATTCCGTGTTTCCATGAAAATGAAACACTTTTACAAATCCTCATGATTTAGAGAAAGAGTTCAGTTACCTCTCTTAATGAATAAGATGATGACCTGGGTTTAAGGTGTAAGATAAATATATACATGTGTGTATACATGTACGTTTTTTGAGACAGGGTCATGCTATGTAGTTCTAGCTGGCCTTGAACTCACTATGTAGCCTAGGCTGGCCTCGAACTCGTGGTAGTTCTCTCACCTCAGCCACCCAGGTGCTGGCATGCACCACCACATCCAGCTTCAGATGTAGAATTTAAACTTTATGAATGTGGAAAATATATCTGATTGTAGAAATCTACATTTATGTAGCTTATTATCACCAGTATAGTGCTATATATATAAATATGAAATGAAAACTACATTAGCAGAACATTATCTTTTAATTAATGAAAAACTTTGAGTTACTTGCATGAGAATTTAAAGCTAGATTATATTATTATTTTTTATATTCTTCATATCCAAATGTACTCAGTATAAATTTATATTATTATTTTTTATATTCTTCATATCCAAATGTACTCAGTATAAATTTATATTATTATTTTTTATATTCTTCATATCCAATGTACTCAGTATAAATTTATTCCAAATAATCTGTTTCTGTTCTAACAATAGCTGTATTAGTGTTAATATGCTAAGGGCTTCAGTACATAAATCTGTATGAAATTAGCAGATGTTTCTTCCCTTTCTAATTCTCAAGAATGTTTGGTGGAAGACTAAATGTTCCCATGAGAACTGTAATTTAAATTTATTAAAGAAATATATGGATTGTTTTAGAAAATATTCTATCACTTTTCATTATCCTGAGGGCTGCATCGTGATGATCTGAAGAAAATCACATTGTAGCTGAAAGTTTTCATTGATTTTATTGTTCTCAATGGATTTTTTTTTGGATACCATGTCAACAGAAAAGGGATGGTCTCTATGAAAAATGAGACATACAGCATCTCTCGAAGCTAAAGGACACAAGTATCCAAATGATTAGGTTTCTAAAATGCATATGGTCACTCTTTAGATTATTTCTTCAGTAACATTCTGAGATTCAAGAAGAGTGGGGATTGTTTGCCTTGATAAACAGCAACAATGGTAATATTTGCTAACTTTAGAATTGGCCTGGTTAAATTGGTTGCATTTTACCTGGGAAGTATTATTTAGAAATCACATGAACTTTACAGTTCAATAAATGATTGAATAGTCTTCATTGCTTTAACTCCTGAATTGTATGTATGTCTTATTGACTTAAATGGTTTGTGTCCTCCATTTTAGGTATTCCATAAATAATACCAACTCATGGATTCCCAAGATGCGACCTTTATCCATAAAGAGAGAATCCAGCAATTCTGTCTCTTAACGTGATTACACTATTCATAGACTCTGATTTTATGTACAAGCCACTTGCTGCATGATCCTCCCAGTAGATCTGTGGCTTGAAATAAAAAAAAATGCAGCAGAAAGAATGCTACAGAAACATCTGGTGTGTTTTTTAACATTGACACAAGATTGGGCTGGCCACCTTTGGGGCTGACACCCTCCATTGTCATAACATCCTGCCGTATTTCCTCTAAGGTCTAGAAGTATTCAGATCCTATCCATTGAAAGTGTCCATCAAATATACTCAGATGCTAATGGACCAGGATCTGATTCCCAGCACCACACATACCTGATTAAGAAGTTATTAAAAATCTGCTAAAACTGAGTGACTTTTTTTTTTAACCAATCCTTCAAAGTCTTCTACATGCAACAAGGTCACAACATCATCACTGAATGTTTAAATGGAAACTTCTACTAAATTATTAAGACAACCATTTAGTGTTCTCGTAGCTTGGATATTTTTCTGAAAAACATTTGCCAAAACTGCAATTCTTCAGGCATTTTACATTGTCATTATTATTATTATTATTATTATTATTATTATTATTATTATGTACCAGAGATCAAACCCAGGTCCTTGCGCTTGCAAGGCAGGCAGCGGCTAAATCCCTGGCCCTTGTCTCCCTAATTATAATGACCTTTATCTTTATCTTACAGGGATGTACCTTCTTTTTCTTTTTCCATCACCTGTTTGTATTTTTTACTTTGTACGTATAACATCCATGCCTCTGCATTTTATATACCGAGTTTAGCCCATTTCTAAATTAAGAGCACATTATATTCAGTAGGTTTATAACCGGGCTAGTCTTAAGAGCACTACTATGTATATATAAATATTTTGGGGAAAACAGCTGTATACATTTTTGGGCAATGGTTATGCATATTATTTACCAGGAGAACTTTTTTTCTTAAAGAACCAACACAAAATTTAAGTGCCATATATTCTATGTCAATAAGAGAAAATATACTTTATTATGACTTCAACTATATTTCATATATTCCACCTTTTTATTTAATGATCTTAGTTGAATATATGCTAATAAAAGAAGAAAAACTGTGAAATACTCTAGTAATATTGTTCTCAAACTCAAATACTAGTCCAAATACAATTATTTTTCTTTGGCATTAAGTTTATAAATATTTGAGATTCTTTTGAGGAATTGAAGGAATGTAAAAAAGTTTAAAAGCTAAGTAGAAATAAATTTAGGAATGAAGCCAAGAATGTCTTTCAATCTAAATGTTATCAACTGCTAATGAGAAATTATAATTTCTGTAGGAGATCAGAGAATTATTTCTGCTTAATGTTATGCTACAACTGAAAAAGGATTTACCATTAGAAATATCTTCGAGTGAAACCAAGAACTTATAAAAATATTTAGTATTATATGTTACAAGAATATACCTTATCTCACAATACCAGTGTTTTAGTATCTTAAAATTAATTTGTTTTGTAGTAAATAAATGAGAAAATATTGCTTCCTAACTATTTTCTTCTATCAGTACTGAATGAGAAAATATTTGTTAACAAAAAAGTTTTTATTTTGCTTGGAATTAATGATGATAACTTGTATTTACTGTTCTGACTATTCTGTTTCTAAATTATTGAATCTGCTGGGTTTTATTGATACAGCTGCCACTTAAGTGAAAAAATTATGGAAAGGTACTGTGAAGTTATCACTTTTTGGCAGGGTTACTTTTAATGTAGTTATGTTTTTACCTAGACAGGTTGAATTCATTGTACATAATTGTGCAAATCACTCTTCAAATAATTTTAAGATTACATTAATTTTTCTACATATTGCAAGATTTATAAATGTTTGAAATTGTACACATTGATATTCAATGACAAATTTACTTAAAATAAATTGACCCCTCATTCTTACTTGCATTTCTTATTTACAGACTTGAACTTAGATCAAGTGAAATGAACAATGGTGTTTAAGCAAACACAAAACTCGGTTGCTAGCACTTCATTAGGTACACTCTGAAGAATTCACTGACAGCTGAAGAAGTAGTTTCTGGAGCCTTTAATCATTTTATTAGAACAGATTATCTTGTCTCAGTATTTCCAGAAATTACCTTGGCTAGGTCAACTGCCATTAGCAGTAGTCTCACCTGGCTGACCATGAGTTTCTGTGGGTGGTTTCATTCTGTACCTCTCTTTATCTGAGTCAGTGGAGTCTATTACACCATTGTTCTCTTGTCTTAAGCCCACATCTCATTCTTTTGTTCTCCAACTAATCAATAAAATGAGTAGTGCATCTTTGCTTTATTTCTGTAACGCTATCTTAAAGATTTCTTTTTTAGTATATTTCTTTCTTTCTTTCTTTCTTTCTTTCTTTCTTTCTTTCTTTCTTTCTTTTTTTTTTTTTTATTTTTTTTTTTGTACCTGGGATCTAACTTGGGACCTTGTGCTTGTGAGGCAGGTGATGGAACCACTGAGCTAAATCCCCGGTCCCTATTTCTTATGATGTACCCAAAACCCCATCCTTTGGACTATTTATGAGTGTATTATACCATGTGATAGCTATGTTGAAGAAGCTACCAGATAAAATTTGTCATGACACAGAAGCTAATGACATTGACAATAGGGTAGGTTCTATTTTGCCCTTTGTACTTACCAAATAGTAAATAAATGCACACAAATTATTTTAATGGTAACTTTTTAATAACTGGTTTTAACTAATAATATTTAAATAATAAAGTTTATTTGGTTCCTTATTCTTTAACAATTATCGTAAGTTCACATAAGAAACCATTAGCAGAAAACAGTTTTATTGCTATGTTGTTTATATTTTATAGATGCATTTCTTAAGGCTGGCCTTATAATTAAGTATAAGATATGCTAAATACCGTATACAAAACCTCAAATGTATTTCCTAAGAATTCCCTGTCATCAGATTTAATGAAAACAACTCATTAAATTAAATTTGAAGACTATAAAGATAAATATTTTAAGAAATTAAAGGAAAAAAATTCAGACCACTATCTTTAGTTACCAGTTTTCACCCTATTTTAGATAACTAGTTCTACCTGACAACCTAACAGTTGAGGCATTGGCAGTACTTTGAGGTGCAATTGCTATAGACCTTTTTGGATTTTCCTAAGGAGTATTAAGATTAAGTAGCTTCTTTTATTCTTTGTTATTAAATCTGATAGTATTTATTTCACTGGTTGATGCATACAGTATGCCTAGTTTACAAGTAAATTTCATAAATAGCAAATATTTCAATCATTACCCATCAAAGAGAGACTTATTAAACTATACTATAACCATACAATATTAAATTTGTAGCTTTGGAAGAGAATGAAGACAGTCTAAGAACAAATGGAAACCTTATTCAGGATAAGTGACGACACAAGGGCACAGCAATGCGTAAGTGTATTGCCTTTCTTTTTTGGTGGGGGTGGTACCAGGGATCGAACTCAGGACCTTGTGCTTGCGAGGCAGGCAGTGGCACCAATGAGCTGCATCCCCAGCCCTGTATTGCCTTTCTGTTAAAAACAAATAGAAGGCTGGAGATGAATGTAGCCCATGGCAGCTAGTGGTTGCCTAGCATGCAAGAGCCCCTGGAGTTGACCTTTGCCGCCATGGGGATGGGTGGAGAGAAGAGGAAGGAGGGGAAAATGTCTTTTTATATGAAGAAGAGAGAAGTTCTGTGGGGGACAGGACAGGGTTCATAGCAGAGAATTAATGTATAGCCTATCCAATGACACTCACCTGTAACCTCAGCCATCCAGGAGGCCAAGGCAGAAAAACCTTGAATTCAAGGCCACCATAGAAAACTTAGCAAGAACCTTGTCTCAAAATAAAAAGGGTTTGTATAGATCAGTAATAGAGTGCTTCCCTAGCATGCTTGAGTCCCTGGGTTCTACCCTAAGCACCACAAAAATGTATGTGCATGGTGTAGAGAGAAAACTAGGATATTCACCTATACTGCAAAAACACAAACTGTTAATAGTTATCTAATCAGACAAAATGGAGTGTTACTCGAACACTTGGGAGTCAGGTAGAAATATATGTATTTAAACCATCTTAATTGTATACTATTGAGTCATCAGCTATTTATAAAACTAATTTTAAATTTTTGAATTTAAATTCAGAAGTCATTGTACATGATTATTCATAGCATTAGAGAAAGCAGCCCTAGTATCAATCCATTGATGAGTAAATGAAAGTTTTATATCTATATAATAGACTATTATTCAGCCATAAAAATGAATAGAGTACTGATACATGCTACAACATGAATGAACCTTGGAAATATGCAAAATGAAAGAAGCCAGATCCAAAATGTCACAGTTTATGCCACAAAGTGCCACAGATTGTATGCTACATATTATATGAAATGTCCAGAATAAATGCAGAGAAATAGAAAGTAGCTTAGTGATTGCCCGAGGCTATAGGAAGGGGAAATGGAAAGTAATTTTAAGTGCATATGGAGTTTCTTCTGGGGTGATTAAAATGTTTTGAAATTAAATGTGATGGTTACACAATTTTGTGAATATACTAAAAACCAGACATATACATTAAAAGTACGTTTTGTGGTATGTGCATTATATCTCAAAAATGTAATTTCAAGTTTCAGAAGTCATGAGTTCATGACCTACAGACTAAATTCTCACAGGCTTGTTTAAAACAAAATCACTTTATTTTGCATTTAGGTAAAATAAATGTAAATACCAAGTTGCCAATGGCAAGGATGTTTGTAATCCCTTAAATGAATTTTCTTCACCCTTTGAAAAGTGGAGGTTAATAAATTACCCCTTTTTTCCTTTTGGTTTCTTTTTGGCCATGCTGGGGAGCTTCTTTTATTCCACTTTCACTAACATTTCTTTCTGATGTTTAACATTGAACATAAGAAAAATGCTTTAGTCACTTAAGGACTCTGTTCTGTTAAGTATACTGACACTCAAAGATGCAGCTAGCTGTTCTCCAAGCACCCCCCACCAAAAACAATCCAACCCTTAATAAGGAAGGAGGAGTCTTCTGAAAGTACTAATCATAATACGTTACATTTATCAGTAGCTTGAATATCTATTCATCTTCTTTCCAACCTCACTTTACACCTTCAGCTTTTGTTTTTTCACTGTGTCTCCTCTTTCCTATTTTTCCCCTTAGGTATACAATACAGTTACATTCATCACTGGGATCTTATACCTTTACATGACATATCTTGATTCTTATTTTTTCCCCATTCCCCTGGCCTCCCTTCACCCCCTCCACCCCTCCCATTTGCAAAGACTTTGTTTCAATTTTTTTCCTTTTCTCTTTCCCTTGTACCTTTCCCCTACCCCTCCCACTTCCCCTACACCTTTAGACTTTTTTTCCTATTACACAACATCAATTATACATTTTGATCCTAATTTACAGTTTTAGTTTATCATGCCACAGAAACTATTTGATATTTACACATGTGTGTCATACTAATTTCACTTAAGAGTAAAAGTGCCAGGGATTTAGCCCAGTGGTTCTGCCGCCTGCCTCTTTTCTACAAAGCTTATGAAAGGAAATAGATTGGCCTATAATCTACTGGTTCAATTCCTTATAAATTTAATTCAAAGGATAGGAAATATTTGCCAGTTCACATTCTATATCTGATTTCTCAGCTGCCAAAGGAACTCTAAAATGAGCATTTTGGTCCACCTTCTAAAAATCTGCTTGGAAACGAAAGTAATACTACTTTTAGAAAAATTGAAAAAAGAAGTTAGAAAAGCTATAATAGTACATAGGATCCTAATGAGATAATTGACCATGTGAAATAGGAAGAAAAGGGCTAAAGGTGTAGGGAAAATGGGAAGGGTAGGGGAAGGGTAATAAGGGAAAAGAAAAAAATGACCAAAAATGGAAATAAAGTGTTTGTAAATGGGGAGGGAGAAGGGAGTGAAGGGAGGGCAGGGGTAAGGGAAAAAATGAGAACCAGACCTGTCATGTAGAGGTACAAGATCCCAACGATGAATGTAACTGTGCTGTATACCTAGAATGTACCAATAAACTCAATAAAAGAAAAAAAAAAGAAAAGTAGAAAATGACAGTCCTAAAATTACTCCTGTGGTTACCATTTCATTGTTTCCCCAGTCTTGAAAGGAGTTCTTCACATGTCTTGAATATTTAGAAACTTTTTTGTGTGGTACTGGGGATTGAATCTAGGGCTTGGTCACTGAGCTATGTTCCAAACCTATTTATTTTTGAGACTGGTTCTCACTAAGTCTCTAAGCTGCTCAGGCTGGGCTCAAACTTAGGATCCACCTGCCTCAGCCTCCCAGAGTACTGCGATTATAGTCATGTGCCACCATGTCCAACTCTTTGAATACTTTTAAACTTTATGTAAAAATTCTAACTTGCAAAATAATATCAGGTATCATTTATGTGGACCCCTGCTGGTATATAAAACATGGACGGAGTTAATACCAAGTTTCACGTGGTAGATACCTCTGGAAGGGAGAATGGAGTCATGGAAAGGGGCTTGGAACCTAAAAAGTTGTTTCTAAAAAAAACTACAGCTAATGCAGCAAAATTCTAAAATTTGACACTGCTTAGTATTATGTATACAAGTGTTTATTATATTCCGTACATTTATGTATATTTGATATACTTCTTAATAAAAGGTATATTTCCAGCCTCTTCACTTCCTGTCCTTCGGCGTGGTTGCATTTGTCTTGACAGCCTTCTGAATTAAACAAGTTGAAATCTTATCCGTCTTCTGGAAGAATTATTTTGAGTGCTTCCTGTAAATTATTATACAGAGGAAATAAATGTGTATCCAAAATTACATCCTTAGCCATTCATTAGTTATGAAATGAATTTATTGTCTTTTTTTGTTTGTTTGTTTTTGTTGTTGTTTTTTTTTTTTTTTTGGTACCGGGGATCGAACTGGGGTCATTGTGCTTGTGAGGCAGGTGGTGGAACCACTGAGCTAAAATCCCCGGCGCATGAACTGAATTTAAAAGGCCAAAAATTACCCATTTTTTTAATTTCACATATAATACCTTCCACAAATTTTAATAACTTCATATCTTTAAGTTCACCACATTTATACAAATACGTTAAGGCTAGAAAATTTATGGATAGAAAAGTCCCAGCTCTACACAGTGTCAAGGGAAAAACATTTGTGACCGTGATATTGAATTTTCGGTGAGGCACAAGGTCTGTTTTATTGTATTCCAGGTTCTAGCTCATTTCAGCTCAAAGAAGCACTAAATGTAATGTGGATTGGAATGTTTTTCTTCTGGATATGTTTTGAAAGGTCCTCCAAGACATGGGTAAAATAAAATGGTAAGGTGACAAATGGAATGATTAACAGCTGCTATTGAAGGGAAATTGAACTCTGAAATAAACCAATTTTCCAATTTCACTGATGTCTTCTTTTGCATTATGGTTTTATATTTTATTTTATTTATTTTATTTTTTTTTTGCTGGCACTCAAGGAAATAGGTCACTGCTATTTAGTTGCTTTCCCTAGACATTTTTGAAGGAAGTGAAATGACCAACAACTGAAACTATGTTGTTTCAGTGTAAGCTTTAGGTTTCCATCTGGCAGGTAGATTCTCTCATTCTGTATGTTAAATATATGTGGGTATGTGCATCCCGTAAGGGTGCACACACGCTTCCCAACACACAAAGATATATTTTTGTACAGCGTATTTACATGTGAGAATAGTCTCAATGTTTTCTATTGTTTGTACACTTACAAAACCAGAGTTAGTCTCTTCTCTGTGGTTACAGAATGGAATAATAAACATTGGAGGGAAAATTTTGCCAAGCCCTCGTTGTATATAGGTTTCATCAGAGATACCACATTTCCCCTTTCCTCTGAGAGAGAGGCACACATGTATGCTAGGCCTGGGTGGGATCATGTCTGTTACATGAGTGGCTTCCCATACTCTGGAGCCTGCTGCTTATTTCTCATAATCAGCTCCAGGGACTATTTGGTTAACTGACTTGCACTCACTGGTAGTGGTTAGCACAGTGGGTACACCTCGGTTTCTAGTTCACTGTTGAAATGATTTAGTAGAACCAGCCAATTCCAAGGGAAATGTTTGCCCCCATTAGAGTCCCAATAAAACCAAGTGAGCCCCTCCAAGTTAAAGAAGGAAAATCTTCCATGTCCAGCCTCTCTCCCTCTCCTTCTCCCAAACAATTAAGTTCAAGCCAAGGGTTTCTGTCCCCAGCTCAGAGAACTGGAAGGTAAAGTGGGAAGCTATAAGTGTTAACATAGGTTTCTTTCATTTGATTATAGTAAACAGGACTCCATTTTATCTTATTTTTTCTCTCTCATTGAGTTTATTGGTACATTAAATGTAATGGTTGTTTTCTTTTTTTCTTTGAGTTTTAGACACCATATTGCTAATATTAAATGATCATAAATGGACAGATGCTGAGCCATTTCTGCCCTAACTGGTCAAACATCCAATCACAATTTATCAAGGAATGTACCATGCCACATTCATCTACCTTTTCTGTCACTTGTAGTCCAAAATCTTGTATCAATTTGCTAAAGCCAGATAGGTCAGCCATCTAGTTTGGTTACCTTTTGTAAAGCTGGTTTCTTGTAAGAAACAAATTCAGCCGCGAGGTGGCGCTGCTTCCCACGTTCTCGGTCTTCCCAGTAGCTTGTGCTGCAGAAATTCGTCTTTGGTAATCACAGTTAAATGAAAGCATTGGAGTGAGTCTGGGAGATGTACAGGCTGTTTCACTGTGTGATCATAAAACCCAAAAGCATAATTGGTGCCATGAATTCGCTTACACTTTCCTACATCTTTGATTTTCTTTGAAATTTTTAGCTCATCAGAGAAATCAAGTTTATAGATATTTTTCATCATCGCTTATAAATTTAGCCTTTAGAAATAGGAGTATCTTTGCTGATTACACATTATATGGTCTCCTAAATTTTTTCAATCACAAATATATAATTAGTGATAGCCCATTTTATTTAAAAAGCTTTTCAAAAACCTCTGTTCATGGTTGACTCTTGAGATATAATAGGATCAACCAATTACAAAGCAAAATTGTGCTCCCACTATGGTGTCAATACAAAGCAGATTACTTTTAAATCTCCTTTATTGAGTTTGGCATGTTTGCCTTCAATCTATCTGGTTGTAAAAAATTGTAAAGAAAAAACTCCTTTTATAACAACCTACAAACATGACCAAAGCAAGACAAAATTGTCGTAATTGCACCTTCAGTTGGTAACATCATTATTATCTCTGTACAAGGAACATCTTTTTTAAACTCTATTATTGTCATTAGCGTCTTACATATTGAGCTTTACCGAGATATTAAGAAAATTTTCTTTATTACTACAAACCAACATTTAAGCAGTGTAGCATGCAAATATAAAACCTAACTAATTTAGAAAATGGTAATTAATTTATAGAATATTTTAGTAAAGGAATTTACACAGAGTTGTATGAGACAAGGTATACTTGTGAAAATCACAAATTTATATCCATATTAATAAACTTTACACGGGAATTGAATTCCTTTAATAATAAAACAGCTATTGAGGCAAAACTTTCAAGCTAACTTCGTAGGCATTTTTAAAGTAAACTGTATTTATTTATTTATTTATTGTACCAGGGATTGAACTCAGGTCCTTGCGCTTGCAAGGCAGGCCACCAAACCGCTGAGCTAAATCCCTGGCCCTAAAGTAAATTGTGTTTAAATTGAATTGCTTTTATTTAAAATAAATTTTAAAATATTTTCCTTGAATACACTACTCTTTGAAAGAGTCCCAAAGCCTAAGGATGTATTTCGGTAGTAGAACATTGGCCTAGGGTGTGCAAGGCCCTGGGTTCAGTCATTAGCAATGCAAAAAAATAAATCCTAAGCTACTTTTGTAATTGAGTAATTTGTATTAAGTATCATCTAAGAGAAGTAATGAAATTTTTTCTCTGCATTATACTATTAGAAATTTAATTTAGTTAGATGATAACACAAGGCCATAAAGGGATAGTCAAAGAGATGTGTTCTTCAAACTATTTTTTGGGACTCTCTCATAGACAGTCATCAAAAAGTTTTTTATCCAAACCATGTGACTAGAAAGTTAACTTGAAATAAGGTAAATGGCCTTAGGGTCATACTATTTCTTGCTCTGCTCTCAGGTTTCTAGGTTAAGGAATAATGAATTTTGTTGCTAAATATTGCTTTAACACAGCTGATTTTAGTCAATTTTTCTTACCAAGCTTTAGTACCAGTTGACTGGTGTATCCAAACAAACTTGGCCATTTTAACAGTGTATACTAATGATTTTTCTGAAATCAAAAGAAAAAAATCTAATTCTGCTATAAAATATATGTGAACTATTAACAAATTTTATACAGATATGTTCTCAGAATAATGAATAACAAAAATTAGGTTCTTGTTTCTGGCATTAAAATTTCAATTGCAGATCTTGATAAGTGATAAGCTGGGTGTATCAGTAAAATTTTGCTTTCTAACAACCCCAAAATTTACTGGCTTAAAACAGTCACTATCATTTTATTGGTCACAGTACTATAGACCATCAGGCTGGTGGGGGGGCATTCCCATTGCTTTTTTGGGAGTCAGATGGCTTGTTGACTAGAAGCTGGCTGGCCCCAGCTGATAGTGCACACATATCTGGAAGGTTCCTGGAGCACCTCTGGTGTTTCCCATGTTTCCTATCCAGCAGAATAGCTCAGACATCTTCCCATATTGTCTAGGTTCCAAGAGGGCCAAAGTGGAAATTGTAAGGCCACTTGAGACCTTGGCTTGAGAAGTCCCAGTGTGACTTCCACTGCTTTCTGCTAGTTGGAATAAATTATAAGGCCAGTTTAGAGTCAAAGGAATGGAAAATAGATACCATTTCACAATAAGCACTGCTCCAAATAGTTTGTGGCCAGATTAATCCATCACAATAGGTTATTCAGATCAACATGTTGAAAATGTCAAAATGATGCCTTACAAGTATCAAGTGACTGGAAAGATATTAATGAATTCCCAAAGCAACTTTTCATTTTGAACCATCCAAATCCACAAGTTCAAGACCAGCATGCATTCAAAATGCAGGGAATCTTACAGAAAACTCTCTGGATTAATACAAGGATCAAGAAAGATCACATCCTCAACATAAGGACTGAATCAATTTCTTCACTCCCTATCTGAGGGAGGTACAAAGAAAGTGCCTTGGTTCTGAGAAGAGGTAAAGAAAGAAAGAATCCCTGAGGGGTTTTTGCCACGTACCTGCCCTTTAGGCAAATTTGTACCCCAAGAGCCTCTGGGGACTATCAGAAATAATTGTCCAAAGGCCTGACCAGTTGGATTGTACTTGGAAAAAAAAGGCACCATGAAAAGGAATCTGATGAAATAATAGCAAAGGGAGATTTCAACAATTTCAGATATTATCTGACAAATTTCAAGAAATAAATAAACTTCCAAACATTTGCAAGGCAGAGAGTTATGAAAAGTAACACGGCAGGTTTGAAAAAGCAGCATCTCCAATTTCTAGGAATGTAACCAAAATTAAGAATTCAGTTGGTATTTTGAACAACAGATTGGATATATTAAACCTTCCAGCTTAATTAGGAAAATGAAAGATAAATCAGGACAAATTGCCCAGGACAGAGCACATAAAGCAAGGATGGTGGAAAATTTCTGCTAGCCCAACTCAGAGTCCTGAAGTGAAGATTGTCCATTAGATGACTCCCATGTTGGTCAAAAGAGGCCAGGCTTAAACACCACCACCTGCTCAGCCATTGCCCAGGAAGAAAAGCATAACCTTGATTCAAAATCTTTAAAGGCTCTGAAGAAGCTTACCAGTGGAGTCATACATAGTTCGGAAAACTATGAAACATTCAAGGGCATGATTAACATGAAAGTCAGAATCACAGTTATCTCTGGGAGTTGGGGAGAGTTTATGGCTGGGCAGTAAGGCACAGGAAACTTTTAGAATGAAGGCTATGTTAGCTTGATAAAAGCCTTTTTAAATGAAAAGTTTGAAACTACAGAAAACCTCCCTTTTTATAGTAAGGATTGAATCCAGAGGTGCTCTACCATGGAACCACTGGGTCAACTTTTTTTATTTGATTTTTTTTCCCAATTTTTAGACAGAGGAGTCTTGCTAAGTTGACCAGCCCTCCTTGATGTTGGAATCCTCCTGCCTCACCCTCCCAAGTAGCTGGAATTATAGGTATGTGCCACCACACCTGGCCAGAAGATATTTTAAATGAGAAAAAAAGCAATGAGCAAAATCATAAGCCCACTTGATACTCGTTACCTTCTTCCCTAATCTTTTTTTCCATAGTGGTTATCATCATCTGACACACTATGTGTTTTTGTTTAATTGTTTTGTTTGCTGTCTAGTTCCCTCACCATCCTGTAGCATGTACACTCTATAAAGACGAGAATTTCTTCTGATTTACTTTTCATACTTCATACCTAAGAGTTCGTAGCATATGTTAAGTGCTAAATGTATATATGTTAAATAAATGAACAACTGGATGAACAAACGAATAAATGAGTAGCATTCTAAGAATTTACTTTTAGCTACAAGAGAGACTGCTCTGGTAGGTTGGAATGGCATTTTAGAATGCTACTTTATGAATGATGAACCTTCTGGTAGCTTAGATAATGATTTTCCATCAAGTCTGTGGTGATCCATCACTGGAGTTTGGCTTAAAAGGAAAGCCTGTTAACTATTTTCTCCACAAGAATTTACCCCTTTAGGCACTTTCTGCTTCTCCATTTTCTTTACAGTTTGAGGCAAGGTGAATAAAGCTAAACAGAAATTCCCAGAACTCATGCAGTTCTGGACATAGTTTCTGCATATTGTGGTCATTTTCCCATAAACTCCATGATAGTGGTTTTCTCCTAATATGGCCATTGTGTAACAACTACACAATGCTATTGAGATTCACAAGAAAAATCTACACTGAACTATTTTGTTAATAATGCTTTCCTAGTGGACTGTGAGAAAGCATACTTTCACTTCTACTGTATATACATCTGTATACTCTGACTTTTTAAAAGATTTAACAAAAAATTGCAACTTAGAGAATAGCATAAAATTGAAAGCAAATCACAACCCATCAGAATCCTGAAGAAAAAGAAAACATATTATTTAAATAATGGAGAAAACATAGTAATTAAAATATTGGACTGTCTGTTGGGTTTGACACATAATTATTCATTGTGTGGCCTTTGTCTAGTTGTTTAATTTGCTTGCATAATATCCTTATTGAAGAAATAAAGATAATAATGAATCCTATATCTTAGAATTCTGAGGATTAAATAATATACACAAATTCACAAATTCCTTAGAACCAGGACGTCACAGAGCAACTGTGCAATAAATATTACTTAATATTTCATTTAATAAATAGGAAAATAGTAGTGATAAAGTATTACAAAAGGAAGAAGGTTGCTGTGTTTTCTCCTTCCTTTTTCACCTTTCTTGTCCCTGTGCCTGTGTCAAAATGTCAAATGCCCACAGATGCCAGGCAAGAAAAACAAAGAGGAAAGTGGGGAAAAAATAAGACAGGAAGAGACAGAACTCTGAAACAAATATCATATAGCCTGTGTGAATGGAGATTGTTACCAGGAGGGAATTCTCTTTCCTTCCTTCCTTCCTTCCTTCCTTCCTTCCTTCCTTCCTTCTCCCTCCCTCCCTCCCCACATCCCCTCCTTTCCCTTCTGTAAAATCTTGCTTCCATCAACAGAATCAGTTATCCCAGTTGTGTTCTTATTCTTGTTTCCTGAATCACAGCAAAGAATAGGTGTCTATCTCACCTGATCATAACCAGGATCTCACTAAGTTGCCCAGGCTTGCTTTGAACTTGCATTTCTCTTGCCTCTACCTCCAAGTAGCTGGAATTGCAGGTGTGCCACTGCACCTGGCTTGTTGCAAGATCTGAAGTAGCATAATCTCATATCTATGTGTTAGCTTTCTGTCACTATAACGCATACTTGAGATAATTTATAAAGGGAAAGGGTTTAGTTTGGATCACAGCTTTGAAAGTTTCAATCCATGATTTCTTGGCCCTATTGTTTTTTGGGCCTGTGCCAAGGCAGCATATCCTGGCAGAAGTACATGTTGAAGCAAACTGCTTATAGTGGACCTTTGACTTACAAACTTGATTTGTTCCCGAGAGCTTGTTGCATCTCAAGTTGATGATTGAATGCTTGGGCTCCTCTAAACAGCCTTTAAAATATCTATCCTGTATACAGGCAGATCTCAGTGTCCTTAGAGACATATTGGCCCAGGATTTTTCAACCCCACACAGGAAAGGATGTTGTAATGTTCCTTCCAGAACTCTTTAAGGGTTAAATCTGTATCTGAGGCCATCTGGAAGCACAAGTAGCTAGCATTTGGGTCATAACTCAAGACTTTGTATGTTAAAACTAAAATTCTGGTCATAACCCAAGTTGTTCATATGTCAAGCTGGTCGTAAATCAATGGTTCACTGTTCCTCATGGTCAGAAAGCAAGGGAGGACTAGAGTCCCAAAGTCCCCTTAAATGGCATCCACCACTGATCCAAAGACTTCTCACTAGGCCTCACCTCTTAAAGTTTGCAATAGCAAACTTTAACATTTAAGACTTTTAAGCAAGACTTTAACATTTAAGTTCTAATTATAACAACAAAGTAGATATTTGCAGTAGACATCTGCATTAATTTTGGAATCTCTTGGGAAGCAAAAAGAGGTTACCAAAGCCTGAAAAATACTGCATGTTCTTAAAAATGACAAGCCAGAGTCTGAGTCTGGACCTCTTTAAAGAAAAATGCCTAAGAAGCTTAATATAAAGAGTTGACTCTGGTTTATAAACTGTTGCTCACATGAAGTGATAGGCAAGCAATAATAGTATTATCAAACTGTCACTATGTATCCAGCTTAAGTGTTTTAGATGGTTTATTATACATTATTGTACCGTATTAAATTTTTATAACTACTCGGTGAATCAGTTAACGCTATTTCCCAATCTGACTAGATAATTCATTGGGCTATTAGAATGTATTTAAGTCCTGCTGTGTTTTCCCCTTTTTACTGCTTTGAGGGCTTCATGCTTAGGAAAAAGAGAAAAAGAAATGTTCCCAAGGGCAGTGAGCAAGAAAAGAAGGGAAAGAATGAGAGGAGGCTCGGGTTTTACTCCCTGTACAGACTCAGGCAGGAAACTTTACCTCCCTGATGGGTGGGCAGGAATGGGAAGGAGCAGATGGTACAAAATGGTGCACAAAAAGTCTGACCCTAGGACCAGAATTTCCCCAAGCACAGGCAATCCCTAGAGGCAGGGACTCAGAAAAGTTGAATGATTTGACCAAGAGCAATGCGCAAGTGAGTGACAGAACTGAGAGTCGCCCTAAGTGTGCCCGATTCCAAAATCAAAGCTCTTAACCTCTGTGCTGACCTTAGCATCACTGACTCTCTTCCAATCGTGAGTAACTGTTTTGCAGCCAATATGTGTTTCAGGAGCCAAAAGCTGGGCAATGTACACATTTAGAGATGTTACTCAGAAATGGTAGTAAAGCAGTATATGGTGGTGTGCAATGGAGCCACCTGCCTGGAAATCCTACTATATCAGCTTTAATTCATCATGCTAGTCTATGATACAGACTTTCTTCCAAGAAATGTGGGCCACTTTCACACAATAAAGTGGCCATGATGAATATTTGCAGGTATATTTACTCAAAGGACTTTACTTTCTAATTTAATAACTTCTGTCATTAATATTTATTATTAATCCATAAAATCTACTTGACTATACCTAAGTAGGCAACCCAAAATTAGCAAATTCTTATTCTATCAACCACCAAAGGTTTATTTGCTCCCAGAGTAAATCTTTTTTTTCACTTTAATCACTGATTCTCTAGGGCGATTTTAGAACTGCCTTTCATGGCCATTGCTTCTTAGCTAATTGGTAAAATAGTCTCACAGCAGCATTTCCAAGTGCTAGATGTTTGATAAATGTCTAGAATTTTGTTTAAATATAAGAAGAGAAGGTGATTCTTCCTTTGTGAATAATAATAAAATATCACAAAGGAAAGAATCTCTTGATACACTTGGAGTGAAAAGGGCACAGTATGTGATAGATTTGATAACTTCATTGAGTGAACAAATTTCTTATTCACCTGTCTGGGCAACACACTAGCATAGAAATGACAGACGAACTAAAATGTGCCTATAATTTTCATAAATTAAATGGATGGAAGAAAAGGTATCCCTAGAAAATGTAATAGCCACTTAGGGAAGAATTTAGAAATGTAATGTGAAAGAAATAATATTCTGTGTCTTAAAATTTTTGAGCGTGTCTTCCTGTGCCTCTGCCATCATCACAAGGTGTGTGCCTTGATCAAGGACAAAGAGAGAGACATGGAACTTGCCCTGATCCAGCTTAGGGCAGTAGCTTTCCCAGCTGATCTACAGACAAGTGCGCAAAAGAAATGTTCATCACCGAATGCCATAGAAACTCTATATTTTGTCATTACTTCTCAATATCTGACAAATACAATTATTTCTATGGTAAAGAAAGCATATTTTTAAAAGCAGAAAGTCTACATAAGCAGCTGTATAGTGATCCATGATGTTCTTTGAGTCAAATACAAGATATCAGAGAGATCAAAATACAATTTAGAGTCCTCATGTTAGAAGCACACACACACAAAAAAAAAGCCACAAGAAATGCTACTTGTGTGGCTAGAGAAGCTGCATTAAAGCCGTGGGTTGGATGAGCATCGGTCAACTCCATGCTTTGATCTTGACGACTGAGTACATACATTGTGTCAACACAGCTAGATACTAGGTCGACAACACTAGGTCAAATAGTGGTTGTGCATAGATGAATGTATTGACTCTACATAAATGTACATAAGTCACTGGGATCATGAAAAAAAAATCCACCTGACAGTTCTGAGGTTCCTCCTCATTAAAACAATGAAACCACAGTCAGGCATGGTGGCACACACCTCTAATCCCAGCACTCGGGAGGCTGAGGCAAGAGGATCGCTGTGAGTTCAAGACCAGCCTGGGCTACATAGTGAGTTCCAGGTCAGTCTCAACTACATAGTGAGACCCTGTCTCAAAAAAAAAAACAAAGAAACAAAAACAAACAAACCAACGAAACCACGTGTGGCAGATTGTTTCAGTAATGGTCTCCAGTTTCCCCATGGCTCCCCATATTCATGCTCGTAAGTCATCTTCTTTTACAATGACAGGTTTTCACTGGCTTGTTTTGTTCAACAGGATAAAGGTAAATGAGATATTGCACAACTCAAAGCTGGAAAAGAGACACCACCTTGGGGCAGGCTTCCCCTTGGTATTCTTGGGAGTTTTGCAAACATCAGGCAGAGACACCAGGCTAGCCTACTGGGAGACAAAAAGGCCACACAGAATTGTCTATAAGCTACTGGGGCTGAGACCTCTCAGGTGACCTACCTGCTAAGGATGACCCAGCAACAGAATAACCCACCTGAGCACACCCCAAATTACCATGCCTCAAAACTGTGAGTGAAAAAATGGCTGTTGTTATATTTGGGGTACTGTCACACAGTAACAGCTAAATGACACACCGAGTGCAAAACAGCATGTAGACAATCTCATGTAAATGCCTTTTCTTATCCCCCCCACAAAGTGTGGCTTATTTCTACCTCTGAGAAGTTGGTAGAAACCTTAACAAGGTAATACTGTAAATTCACACCATCTAGGAATCAACTTTAATATTTCTCTGTCCCTCCGCTGCACACACCATCACCAAAGTCTGTTGTTTCTATCTCCTGTAATCTAAAGTCTATCTGGGTTTCCACTGACAACCTCCTCGTCCAGGCTCCTACCTGGACTACTGAAAGGGAATTTTTTTTTCCAGTACTAGGGTTGGAATGTAGGGACACTCTACTACTGAGCTACATCTTCATTCCTTTTCATTTTTTAAAAAATCTAAATTACCCAGGTTGGCCTCCAACTTGTTTTCTTCCCGTCTCAGCCTCCTGATTAGCTGGGATTATAGGCCTGCACTGGGCTAAATGGGGTTTGCTCTTAGTTGTCATCCTGTATCCACCATAGCCTCACTCTGATCTGTTCAGACCCATTGTATTTACAGTAAGTCTAGCAGTGCTCTCCCCTGAAAATCTTCCCATCACTCATTTATCTTAGGGTGAAAGCCAATGTACGTACAGGCCTTCGCAGTATGCGCTGCACTCCAGCCCTTCCCTTCAGTCCTGTTGCTCGGCAGCGTCTCCTCCTACCACAGGACCTTCTCTTGCACACTGTCGCTTTTGCCTGAATCTGCTCTTCCGGTCTCCCACTGACTCCTTCCAACTCCCTCATCCCATCTCAGCCATTAATTTCTGAAGGACACATTGTCTGACCCCCTAGTCCAAGTTATATTCTTTTTCCTTTATGCTACTTACCTCATAGGTCATTTTTTATTGAATACACTCGTTTGTGTGACTACAAGATTGATGCCTGTATTTCCAACCTCATTATAAACTCTAGAAAGCAAAGAAAGCTGAATTTTGCTCACCCTTAGAATTCTAATGGCAAGCATAGTGCCTGATACATAACTGACGGTCAGTACATAATTCTTGACTGACTGAATGAATTTGTTATGCAGAGTTGCAATTGTATTTGGCATACAAAAACTCCTTGATAGATATTTGCTGAATGGATAAGGAATTAATGGAAAATCCTTGGATGGAGAAGGGCTAGCAAATGGCAACCCCTATTTTACATAACATTTAGCATTGTTCCTTGTAATAATGAGACAAATAAGTATTTTTGGAGTGAATAATCAAACTAGAGGATTTTGAAGGGATAAAAAGAAATGTGACAAAAAGAGAAAAATAATTTGTTTCCCTTGCACTGAAAATAATCCTGCATTGTGGTCTCCTTTGTGTAAATATGGAACTGATTTGTAAACAAAAATAAATATAGGCCTGGAAGCATAGCTCAGTGGTAGAGTACTTGTCTAGCATGTGTGAGGCCCTGAATTTGATCTCCAACACTGCAAAAAATGGATACTGGGTACTTCCCCAGATGTGGAGCTATAAACAATGGTGAGTTCTATGAGACACTATCTTATATCATAATTAATATTTCCACAGGATGAATATGTTTATATGACACTACCGTCTTCTGATACAGAAATGAGCATGAACCATCATCAGCTTTTCTTAAGTATAAATAGAAATAAAAATAGAAAATATATTAGTATGTCCCCTCATTGTCCTCCTTAGCAACCTTGTCAAAAACCTCATCATCTCTTGAACGAACACGTGTAAAATCACCAGGGTCATAGAATATCCACCTACAGTTTTTTTTTTTCTTTTTGGAGAAGGTGGGTATTAGCTTTCTCGTTTATCAATTTGAAATGGAATTTTGCTACATTTGCTTGTCTTGAACTCCTGGGCTCAGTGGTCCTCAGGCCTTGGTCTCTACAGTAGCTGGGACTAGAGGCGTGGGCTACCACACCCAGCTCCCACTCACAAGTTTTAAAGCAACTGCCAGGGATATGATTCAACCCTCTGCTATAGATTGCTGTAGTGATAGACCAATCTGTTCACCCCTTTCTGTACCTGTGCCTTTCACAGGTCCTCATATATACTAAGTCAAGGCTTGAGGAAATAGGAATGATTTAATGATTTCCTTGGCCCTCAGAAAAATGAACAATGAAATAATTTTTTAAGGCTCTATGTTTGGGGTGAT
>NW_022900951.1:26336629-26342540 GCF_012274545.1 Fukomys damarensis
CACTCTAATATTCATCTTTTATATCACTCCAGTACTTCCAAGACTTCAAGATTCAGTAGTGACTTAGAGGAAGCAACCATCAGCTCTGAGGAGTCAGGAACTGGATGATGCCTTTCTCAAAAGAGAAGCCAAGGTTTGTTCTGGAGTTCAGTCAGATCTGTGTGTGTGTGGCACGCACGCGTGCATACGTGTCAGTGCTCGTGGGGAGAGGTGCTCAGTGTCAATGAAACTGCATAAGCCTCTGTAGACTGTAAGCTATTGGCAAGTTTTCAATTTCTCTGAAAATTCAGAAAAGATCCTAAACTATGGAATCAGAGATTGTGGATTTGGGGACCATATAAGACACCGACAGTGCTACATCTGGGAGAGGAGGTTGAGAAATGTTGGCAGTTATTCCCTGTGCTGAATTTCTTTTTGATGCATATCCAGCATCTCAGTGAAATCCTCTGCTTAGGATGCAACGCCCTTTACATTGTTAAACAGTGATAAATAGGTCCAGATGCTTTACTTTAAAAGGACATTTTAGTTAATGTTCCCTGAGGAGAAGCAATAGTTACCAGTGTTGCCCATTTGTCTGGTCATTCTGGGCTCCAGATGGCTTCATCACTGCTAGCAGAAATGGGAATGTTTTATTGAGCTGGAAGATTAAATATGTGCTGAGCCCCTTCTACCATTATGGGAGGGATTTTAAGTTTAAGCCTAGAGCATTTCTGGTAAAACTCACATGAAGTGTGACAAAGTAATCAAAACTACTCTCTGTTGCAACAGGATGAGTTAGCTGTTTTTTTCCCCCACAACAAATAAGTTATAAACTGTCCCTCTACCTGCTAGCAGAAAAGCGTTTTCAAGTATGGTCTTAGCAGATTTGCAAAGGCAATAGTTTCAGGACAAAGAATGCAGACAGTGTGCATCTCTGAGTTCATTAAATAGCCTATCATGGTGATGGCAAAGCTTTTAGATCTTTCAATGATACAAACAGCCCACTGAGGCACAGGTGCCATAGGTTCGCCACCAATGGACCTATCCAAATTCCTTGACAATAAAATCTCCCTGTTACAATGCCAGTAAGGTTTGAAGTCACTTTTGGTTTTAAAACATGCAATCTCTCTCCCTCCCTCCCTCTCCCTCTCTCTCTCTTTCTCTCTCTCTCTTAAAATAATGTGTATGTGGTTCAGGCTGGCCATGAACTCACTATATAGCCTCAGTCTCCCAAGTACTGGGAATGCAGCCCTTGTGCCACCATGCTCAGCGAAAATCTTAAAATATATTTGTAAAGTTTTTCTGTTTAGTTCTAAGGTATTGCTGTTCCAATGAGATATGATTGTAAACATTATTTAACAAGAGCACTTTTTTTTTTTGTGGCCCCGGAGATCAACCCATGGCCACTCTACACCGGGTTACACCCCCAGCCCTTTTTGTTTTGACTGAGAGTCTTACTAAATTGCCCCGGCTGGCCTGGAACTCCAGATTCTCTTGCCTAGGCCTTCAGACTAACTGAGATTACACAAGCGCACCACCATACTGAGTCTTTCAGTAGCACTTTTTAAAACTTACTTTTTATCAACAGTTGATCCTAAATAGCAGAGACTCAGCTTAAACTAGCTGTGGTAGATGGCAAACGTGACCAGCATTCTTTTCTTCCCTTTACAAGGTGTAGCCCATTTCTCCACTTGAGCAATCTGATTGATTATACTCTAAAAAAATGGGAGGCAATCAGACAGGCGTCACAGTGTGCGCTTGTAATCCCAGAACTCTGGGAAGTTGAGGCAAGAGAATCACAAGTTTAGGCCCAGCCTGAGCAATTTAGCAATTTAGCAAGACGCTGTCTCAAAATAAAAATAAATGGGCTGGGGTCAGGGATTTAGCTCAGTGGTTCTGCAAGTCCCGAGTTCGATTCCCAGTACTAATTAAATAAAAATAAATGAATAAATAAATGGGATGTAGTTCAATATGAAAATCCTGGGTTCAATCCCCAGTACCTAAAAACAACAACAACAAAAACAAACAAACAACCAGGCAGTCAGAGGCTTAAAAAGTGCTTGCCCGTGGAGAAGCAGAGCTGGCCTGAGGAGAAAAGCTACAGCGCACCCACGGCCCAACAGCCCCCACAGCACCCGGGGCAAAAGCCTGACAGCTCTAGGAAGGAAGCTGTTTTTTAGATCATCCAGCAGCCAGCTGACCTGGGTTTTATAAGCAGCCCGAGGTGGGATAAATCAAGGTAGCCCAGCTGAATCATCCAGCTGAGCCATATTATCCGAGGCTAAATATATACTGGCTTCAAACCAGGAAGTCGGGAGGGTAGTTCTATGGTAAAAGCTGCCTGCTGCACAATTTAAACTAGAAAAGTTGAAAGATTCTTATGCGTTTTGAGACTGAACCAAGTGGGAGGAAGGAGGGAGTCTACGTGGTCTTCAGGAATAACCAGAACAAAGGATTTGAGTATCAGAGTAAAATTCGTCATCATTTGAGGTAAAGATATTTTCAAGGCTCATATACCTCATAAGCAATGAAAATGCAAATGTTGATAAGCCAGCTTTCCAAATCTGCTTTTGTTAACCTTTTGACTTCCACCTTCCTGTTTCCCCATTACCCTCACCGAATTACTGTGTTTCTATATGTTCTATTTAATGTATTTTTAAAGATTGCACAGATAAGTGTATGCAGTATTTTTCTATCTAGCTTTTTTTTTAGAGTACTGATCATTGCCCAATGGACCAGTTGTTCTGTGGCTTATTTCACTTAGCATGATGTCTGACACGTTTACTCATGTTGCTACAAATGGCAGAATTTCCTTCCTTTCTATGGCCTAAATGATATCCCATTGTACAGAGTAATTCTCTAATCATCCACTGATGAGCACTTGAATTGTTTTCGTATCTTGGCTGGTGTGAATAGCACTTCAATGAACATAGGAAGTCAGATGTTGCAAGGTGGTGATTTCATTTTCTTTGAGTATAGATATCCTTTGGTTTCAATGGAGAATTTGTTCTAGTTTCGCAGTTGCCTTATATAAAATACTGTGAATTGCATATAATACCTACTGCAATGTAAGTGCTATGTAAGTAGTTGTCATACTGTTTAGTGAACAATGACCAAAGAAGTCTATACATATTCAGTACAAACCCAAATTTTAAAAGAAAACACCATTGTTTAAGAAAAGGTAACAATTGACCTAAGCTTCATGGTAAGAATAATAAATAATTCTATTTATTTAAGATTTATTGAGAAAAATTAAGAATCCAGGCAGTTGTATTTTTTATTAGTGTATGTCAGTGTTACAGAACAGTGGAGTTGTTCCAAAGAGTTGGAGCATGCATCTAACATCCTTTTCAGTCCTATTAATCCCCTCTCTTTCCTTCCCTCATCCTTTTCCCCATCCCCACAAATCAACCTCCTAGTTTCATCATGTCACCTTTATTAATTTTTAAATTATGAGGTTTCCTGTATAAGAGAAAACATTTAACTTTCTGAGTCTGGTTAATTTCCCTTAACATCATAGTGTCTAGTTCCATCCATTTTCCTGCAAATGACATGATTTCATTCTTTATGGCTGAGTAATATTTCATTGTGACTATATACCACATTTCCTTTATCCATTTATCTGTTGAAAGGCACCTAGGCAGTTTCCACAGCTTAGCTACTGTGAATTGCCCTGTTATAAACATGGGAATACACATATAACTATAGTATGGTGTCTTTCATTGTTTTCAGGAATATGACCAGGAGTGGTACAGCTGGATGAAATATTTCTGTTGAGGTTTGTTTGTTTGATTGTTTGTTTTTAGGATTCTCCATACTGATTTACAGTGGTTGTACTAGTTTGCATCCCCACAAACAATGTAGGAAGGTTCCTTTTCCCCAGCATCTGGCCAGCAGTCATTGCTTTTGTATTCTCGATGAGAGCCATTCTGACTAAGGTGAGATGGAACATGACAGTAGTTTTGATTTTCAATTCCCTGATGGCTGCAGATGTTGAACATTTTTCCATATTCTTTTTATCCATTTGTACTATATAGGAGTGTCTATTCAGTTCACTTGCCAAGTGTTTTATTGGTTCTTTGTTTGAAGGGAGGCTAATTTTTTTTAGTTCTTTATATATTGTAGATATTAATGCTCTAAGAGAAGCATAGCTCACAAAGATTTTCTGCTATTCCATGAATTGTCTCTCCATTCTGCGCTTGCTTTGCAGATTTTTAATTTGATGTAGCCCTGATTCTTGATTCTTGACATTATTTCCTGGGCTTTTGGAGTTCTATTCAAGAAGTCTTTGCCTGTGTTTATGACTTAAGTGCTTCTCCTATGTTGCCTTGCAGCAGTTTCAGTGTTTAATCTTATATCTAGGCCTTTGACTCATTTGGTTTGAGTACAGGATGAGAAAACATAGGAATCTAGTTTAAATCTGCATGTGGATATCCAGTTTTCTTAGCACCATTTGTCAAAAAGGCTATCTTTTCTCCAACATTTGTTTTAGGCTCCTTTGTCAAAATCAGATGGTTGTAGAGCCTGGGATTTAGCTCAGTGGTTCTGCCACCTGCCTCACAAGCACAAAGACACGAGTTCGGATCCCTGGTACCAAAAAAAAAAATCAGATGGTTGTAGGTTGTTTCTGTGTCTTCTATTCCATTGGTCATATTTGTTTTTGTGCCAGTACCATGTTTTTGTTACAGTGGACCCTTGACTTACTAACTTGATCAGGTGGGTTTTAACTCATGTTGGTTGTAAGTCGATACAGCTAAGATATGGATGTTTACCTGGATACACACAATAGATAGCAAGAGGCAGATGAACATTCCATTATTAACCTAATTAACAAATGTCTGTATGTCTGCCCCGGCATTACTTGAAGGTCCACTGTACTATGGCTTCCCGGTATGGTTTGAAGTCTGATATTGTGATGCCTCCAACATTACTCTGTCGTTACAACATCAAAACAGTATGCTGTATTTCTTTTTTTAAATTTGTATTAGTATTTTCAGTACATAATGATTACTTTCATCCCAGGGAGTTGGTACATGTGCATAACACACCTTAATTCAGTTTATGTCCCTCTCTCTCCCCTTCCTACCTTGTGGTCCCCTTCCCACTTACAAAACATCTATGTTTCTTATTATCTGTCTTTTAGTTTTCTCTTTATTTGGATTTCTCACATAAGGGAAACTACATAATACTTAAGCTTATGTGTCTGATTTCCTTTCACTTAACATTATGGTCTCGAGATGCATCCATTTTCCTACAGAGTAGTCCCCCACTGTGCATAAATACATTTTCTTTACTCAACTGTTAATGGACATATGGGCTGTTTCCAGGATTTAGCCATTATGAGCTGTGTTGCTATAAACATGGGTATGCATGTATCACTGAAAAGTATGATGATTTTAATTCCGTTAGGAAGATAACTAGAGGGGGAAAATACCTGGGTCAAATGTAATTACTTTTAGTTTTTGGAGGAATCCCCATACTGATTTCCTTAGTGATTATACTTGTCTACATTCCCATCAACATCATAGAAGGGTTCACTTTCATCCTAGTCTCTCCAGCATTTATTTGATTTCTTGATTATAGCCATTCTTTCTGGAGTAAGATGGTAATTCAGCATTTTAATTTGCATGTCTCTAATGGCCAGAGATGCTGAAGATTTTTTTCCTGTTATTTATAATATTAGTCCTTTACATTTCTTTTTCTTGGAAGTGTCTATTCATTTCAGTTGCCCATTTTTTGATTGAGGCTTTTATTTTGGGTCATTTTAGAGTTCTTTATATATTCTAGATATTCTTCTGCTTAAGGAGGAGCTGGCAAAAATGGTTTTCCTTTCTGTAGGTGGTTTCCTTTGTTTCACTCTATTGGTTGTTCCTTTGTGGTGCAGAAGCTTTTTAACTTGATAAAATATCATTTATTGATTCATCTATATAGT
>NW_022900951.1:26342573-26350049 GCF_012274545.1 Fukomys damarensis
TTAGTTTTGCACTACTAGGGATCGAACTCAGGACCTTGCCCTTGGCAGGCAATGTGCCACTGAGCTACATCCCTGACCCTCACTTGATTCTTTATTTTTATTTATTTAAGAAAATTTTAGACCAGGTCTCTCTGGAGTTCAGGCTGGCTGGACTCACTCAGTAGCCCAGGCTGGCCTGGAGCTCATTGCCATCCTCCTGCCTCATCCTCCCAAGTGCTGGGATTACAGGCATGTGCCACCATGCCTGGCCTAATTCTTTTTTTTTTTTTTTAAATCAGGGATCGAACTCCAGACCTTGCACTTGCAAGGCAGGTGCAGTGCCACTGAGCTAAATTCCCAGCCTAGCCTAATTCTTGATGTTATTTCTTGTGCAGTTGGGATTCTATTTATAAAGTCCTTGCCTACACCTGTCTTCAAGAACTTTACCTGTTTTATCTTCTAGCAGATTAAATGTTTGTTTCAACATTTAGATCTTTGATCCATTTCTATTTTAGCTTAGTATGTGGTGAATGATATGGGTCTAGATGCAATCTTCTGTGCATGTATAGCTAGTTTTCCTAGCACCATTTGTGAAAGATGCAGTTTTTCCTCCAGCATGTATTTGTGACCTCTTTTTAAAGATCAAACCATTGAATGTGTCTGGCGTTGCTTCTGTGTCCTCCTGTTACATTGATCCACATGTCTGTTTTTGTGCCAGTACTGTGATGCTTTTATCACTATAGCTTCAAATCTGTGATTATGATGCCTCCTGCTTTGCTCTTGTTGCCCATGATTGCTTTTGCTATTCTGGATCTCTTCTGGTTCCATATAAATTTTAGGATTTCTTTCTCTAGTTCTACGAGGAACACTGTTGGCATTTTGATTGGGATTGTTAAATCTGTCTAACAGTTTTAGAACTGTGGCCATTTTGACAATCTTGGTACTGCCCACCCAGGAATAGGAGATATCTTTCCATTTCCCATGCCCTCTTTGATCACTGTTTTCAGAGTACTAGTTTTCATTATAGAGGCCTTCCAGGAATGAGTTTGGTAATAGTCTTCCTCTTTCAATTTCATTAAAGAGATTGAGGAGCATTAGCGTTACAACTTCCCTGAAGTTCTTGTAGAATTCATCAGTGTGTCCATCAGGTCTGTGCATAACTTGGTAGGCTTTTATACTATTACTGCATCAGTTTTATTACCTATTATTGGATTATTCAGGATTTTTATATCTTCTTGTTTTTGTTTATTCATATGTATCTAGTTCATATGTATTCATATGTATATAGTTTTGGAAATTCATATGTATCTAGGAATCTATCCATTTCTTCTAGATTCTCCAATTTGAATGATTGGTTTATTTCCAGGATCTGCAGTAATGGAATCCAGATAGGGGGAAGATATAGTGATTGACTACTAAGACCTATTTTATTTGCATATTCATGTTTTTGTATGTGAATGCTGAATCCTGTCCTGCATTTCCTGCTGGGCATGGTCAATGGTTCGCACCCAAGGGTTGTATTCACTCCAGCCATTCCCAATTTCTGTGTCTCTCTGTGCATCTCATGGAATGGTTTTCTCTGTCTACCTTTATGTCTTGTGGGCTTGTAAGGTACATTCCCTCCTCCAGAGGCCCTTCTTTCTATACACCTCAGAGTGTGACAGCCATCAAAGATTAGGTGTATCTCTGATCACATTGGCATGTGAGGCAAGCAAACGACCACTGAGCTCGGTATTGGATATAGACCACACAGACTACTAGACATAATGCCAGCACTTTAAGAACCAGTGCCTCTGAAAAACATGCCTGGCCTGGCTTCTCACCACAGCAGGTGATGCCTCCATGTCATGCCCAGGCTAAGTTTAAGCTTCTCAGTGGTTCTATGTGTAGCCCATTCTCTCTTCATGACTGTCTTTTATGGCCATCTCCTGAGTCACTGCGGTAGGGTAACCGCAGAAACCCTGAAGTATAGTTGTTCTGTAGTCTTAAACAATTAACCCCTTCCCAAAATGACTCCTGACTATGCTCACTCTGGCAGCACATATACCAAAATCGCTCCTGATTAAACATTCCAGATTATGGCACACATTGAGGCTGGGGATTTAGCTCAGTGGTTCCACGGCCTGCCTTGCAAGTGCAAGGAGCAGAGTTCATTCTCTGTTACAAAGAAAAATATGGCACACACACCACTGGATTTCTTCTTCGACTCTAGTCTGCCATACAGAAGAAGCTACCTTCCGAGTAAAACCTCATGCTACTTTTGCAGTTTACAGTAGCCGTGGGCCTTTCTTGGAGTTTGCACTGTTGGCCCAGTCCTTTGTTTCTCTCTTGACCCACGACCCTCTCTGGGATTAGCTTGTGTTAGCAGAGACCAAGCCTCCTCCTTGGGAGCTGGGGTTATCTTTCCAGACTGCTTTGTTATTTTCTTGGCATCGTTCTCAGTTTCCCAGCTTCTCTGTAGTTTCTAGGTTTTCCTGTCAGCTCCCTCTTGATTTCCAGAAATCTACTTTTTTTTTCCCCCTCCACCAAGTTGTTGTTTTCAGGTATCTCAAATCCAGGGCCCAGAGAGGCTGTATTTTGCTTCCAGTCTTTACCATTTTAAATCTCCCACTGTTGCTCTTTTTTTGCTCAGGATTGTTTTGTTATTCTGGCAGGCCAGGCTTTTTCCCCTCAGTGGTTTTTTTATCTCAATTTAATCTATGAGTGCAGAGCCCATGGATATGGAAAGCTGACTATATTCTAGAAGAGGGATTGCTGGGTTGTATTGTAGTTCCGTTTTAATTTCTTTGTGAACCGCTTATTTGCCGCAGTGGCTACACCAGTTGACATTCTGACCAATAGTGTACCGTAGTGTTCTTTTCTCCACCCCGCTGTGAATATCTGTTATTTTGGCTTTTTGATAAAAGTGATCCTAACTGGTGTGAGGTAATATCTCATAGTGATATGATTTGTATTTCCTTGATTAGGGATGTTGAGAACCTTTTCGTAGACTTGCTGCTTATTTGTAGATCTTAGAAATGTCTTGGGGGTTTTTTCGATAATTTTAAATTAGGGTATTTGAGTTTGTTTTACAATCTCAAGTCCTAATCTATTGGATATTAACCCTTTGCCAAATATTTCTCACAAACCTTTCTCTCAATCATCCCTAGGTTGACTCTTCATTTTGTTGAACGATTCCTTTGATCTATGACTTTGCATTTGGTGTAGTCCTACACATTTATAGCTTTTTATTGTGTGTGCTTTTGATAGCATAACAAAGAAACAATGCTAAGTTCAATGTCATGAAGCTTTTTGCCTGTTTTCATCTAGTTTTGTGGTTTCATGACTTTGCTTAGTTCTTCAATCCAATTAGAGGGCTATTACATTCTTTTGCATGTTTTGTTGAAGTAGCTATCATTTCTCCAAAGAATCTTCTTGGTGCCCTAGTTGAAAATTAGTTGATCATGTATGCTTGAGTTTATTTCTGGGGTTTCTATTCTGCTCCATTGGTCTATATGTTTGTGTATGTGTGTGTGTTTGTTACTATGGATTGAAATCAGAGTCTTTGCACTGAGTTACATGTCTAGCATTTTAAAAATTTTGAGATGGGTCTCATTAAAGTCACTATGTTGCACAGACTGGGCTCTAACATGATCTTCCTGCCTCAAGCTCTCAGAATGCTGGGGTTAAGGTGTGCAACACCACACCCAGTCTGTTTTTTGCTCAGGCTTACTTTGGCTTCTCAGGATATTTTATGGTTTCATATGAATTTTAAGAATTTTTTTCTATTTTTAGGAAAGTGTCAGTGGAATTTTGATATGAATTATATTGAATCTGTAAATTATTTTGGTTATAATGGATTTTAACAGTATTTTTCATTCATGAACACAGGATGGCATTTCAATTGTTTAATTCATTTATATTTTAATTTTATGTGTACAGATTTGTTTTCATTTATTCCTTAGAGTTTTTTTTTTTTTGATGCTACTAGAAGTGGAATTTTCTTTTTTGGATAGTTCAATGTTATTACATAGAAATGCTATTGATTTTTCTATTTTTTTATATCTTGCAACTTCACTGTTAAAACTAATAAAACTAGTATTTTGATAGAGTGGAGTTTTCTACAAATGATCTCTGTACACAGAGACAGTGTTACCTATTAACTATCCCATTTGGATGCCATTCACTTTTCTTTCATAACTTCTCTAAGTTGTAAGAGTGGTCATCCTTGACATGTTAGAAAAAACTTTTCACTTTTCACCATTAAATATGATGCTAGCTGTGGGCTTGTCATCAATGGCTTTAATAAAGGCTATGTTGGGGTACACTCATTGAAATGCAATGTACATACACATCTACTAGGGTGGCTAAAATCCAAAACAGTGACACCAAATACTCATGAGAATGAAGCAATAGAGACCCTCATTAGTTGCTGGTTGGAATGCAAAAGAGTATAGCCACTTTGGAAGACATAGCATTATTTCATTTTGTATGAAACTACGAACTAACTATATTATCCAGCAATCATGTTCCTTGTTATTTGCCTAGAGGAACTAAAAATTTATGTCCACACTTGGAAGCAACCATGATATGGTTCTGTGGGTAAATGGGTAAACTATGATACATCTAGATGATGGAATATTATTCAGAACTACAAAGAAATGAATAACAAGCCATCAGGTCCCTAACATTCTTAGTCTATGCAACCAATATCATTCTTCTTTATCACTGCAAGCCAGCACTATAATTCATGGGATACAAATTATGGCTATCACAAATGTCCAAGTTTTGCATATTATGTTTATTGGCTTATAAACAACACTATATCACTCTTCCTTTTCTGTTGTGATTGTAGAACCAAATATTGTGATGGGGCCTCCTTCAGCCTGAGCCCCTGAAATGACCATTCTGAGAAGTCAGAAACAAACCTTTTTAATGCTTATCCACTGAGATTTGAGAGTTGTTTGTTACCACAGTCTGCTCTATACTAACCTAAATATAACTGTTCTGTCAAAATAGGTATCAAATGTTCTCCAAATAAAGCCTGGAATCTAGTTGTAATCTAGTTGTTAGAAAATTCTTGATGTTTAAGGCCTTTGTAGATTTTCTCATTATTTTTCCATGACAAAAATTAATAGGAAATTTTTAGAAAAAAAGTTTGTGCTAAAAATAATGGCTGTCATATATAAAAGCTTGCTTGATTAGCGATCTTAATGGCATGAATAGCAAATCAACAAATAGAATTAGTCAGAAACTGCTAAAAAAAAAAGTATCCAAATAGTCATTTTGTTGGTTAGAAAATATTACTGTTTTTTGTTTGTTTGTTTGTTTGTTTTGTTTTTTTGTACCGAGGATCAAACTTGGGTCCTTGTGCTTGTAAGGCAGGCAGTGGAACCACTGAGCTAAATCCCTGGCCCTAGAAAGTATTACTGTTATTATATAAAATAGTATTATATAAAATACTATTTGAAAACTATATGCAAAAAAATCACTCAGATGTTTAATTTTATAAAATAAAGATTTGAACACTTTATAGTAGGAGTTGCTTTAAGTATATTATAAATAGGAAATTATAGACAGATATTTTGGTTTATGTTTATCTAACATTATTCCTGTAGCAAAAGCTAAATAGATGGAACAGTCTTAGAAGCAATTTCAGACCAAACATTTGACAAGTTCAAAATAACAATCCAGTGTAATTTTAGTCTAGAAACTTCTTTTTGAGATAAAATAGATGACCAAAAGTAAAGGGCAGGGGGCTGGTGATTTAGTTCAGTAGCACCACACCTGCCTCTCAAGTGCAAGGTCCTAAGTTCAATCCCCAGCACCAAAAATAAAAAATAAATAAAAATAAAGGTCAGGGAGAAGATGATTATAAGCAAGAAGCATTAGGGTATAAAATCTGAGCTCATAAATATTTGGTCATTTACCATTACTATAGACCAGCATAAGAAAACAGATGATTTGTCTTTTGTCTAATTTACCAAGTGGTCGTCTGTTTTTCTTTTAGCAAATTATTATTGAATTAAATAGTGTATATAAAGAGATAAATCTATTTAGTATTAAAAAGTATGACATGCTACTGATTTTATTTAATATTTGAGTTCAGTGTTTTGTATAAAGTAATATTTGATTATTCTCAATATTAAGTGTTTGTTTTACATTTGAATACACTTTAAAATTAGTGATTGTGATTTTCCCTAATAACCTTTTTTTTAAATGGGAAATTTTGCTTCAAAGGACATTTTTATGATTTTTAATTTACATATTAGGATATTGGTAAATTAAACATTGTCTCTTTGATATGCTGATTGTAGTGTATTTATTAGAAATTTATTTCATATCCTCTAGGATATTTTTGCTTCAAATCTTTTCTATTCTGTATGGTTTTTTGTGTTTATATAAACAAAACTTAGTACTTTACCCTCTACATAATCAAATCATTTTTCTTCAGTACTTGGGTTTGAACCCAAGGCTATGTCCCCAGCCTCCTTTCCTTTTTCTTTTTAATTGAGATAGGCTTTAACTAAACTGCTAAATTGCCCAGGCTGGACTCGACTTGAAATCCTTCTGCCTCAGGTTCCCAGAGAGTTAGGATTATGGGCAAGCACCAACACACCTACTAAATATTATTTTAAAAATTAGTTTATTGGGAAGATGTATACTTAGCTCAGTGGTTGAGCATGTGCTTTGTATGTGTGAGGTTTTGGGTTCAATCTTTAACACCAAAGAAATATTAGTTTATAATTAAATCAATATTTTATTGATATAAATCAATATTGTCAAGTCATTGCCTAGGATATTCCAAAAACTTCAAACCATGTGTATTCAAACATTTAAATATAGTGATTTTAAAGTATTTAATATATTTCTATAATAAAGTATACTTTTTTATTAAACAGAAAGCACTTTTTCTTTCCAAATAATGTTTTTGAAAAACATTACAAGACATTATTATGGCAAAAACACCTATTGGCTAGTATACTACTAAAATTCCAGAGCATCCTTTACAGTACTTCATGATAAAAAGAATTGATATGTTATGTACAACTTCACACAATGAGTGTAATCACTATGTACTGCAAACATCCACTAATAAAAATTAAAAATACCCCAATTAATACCTTCTAGAGTATTTGTTGCAAACAGTATGTCTAACTACCATGGGAGGGCATGTGTAAAGCATAAATGTATTGTGTCATGTAACCTACCAGCAGGAAAGCTAGATCCATGGACACGAAGCCTTGGTGGTTTCTCTCACAACAGAATTCTCCATAGAGATGGTATTTGACATGGAAGCTCTGGGCACTCAACTCTGCACTGCTCCAGACAATAAAGAGAACTTCCCAGAGTGTTTTCTGGATATTCTTCTTTTCTTTGTTTTTTGTTTTGTTTTGTTTTAATGGAATGTACTGAATGTCTATAATTTTGTTCAGATGACTGCAGAATCTGGAAAAGCTGATGCTGCTATTGATGCATAACATACTATTAGTCTTTTTATATAAATGTAAATATATA
>NW_022900951.1:26350831-26358334 GCF_012274545.1 Fukomys damarensis
TTTTAGGATTCCCTATTTTTAATGTTCATACAGAGATTTCTTTAACTGAAATACCGAATAGTTTCTTTGGTGTGAAAAACTATAATAGTACACAGGATCCTAATGAGATAATTAATAATGTGAAATAGGAAGTAAAGGGCTAAAGGTGTAGGGAAAGTGGGAAGGGTGGGGGAAAGGTAATAAGGGAGAGGAAAAAAATATGAGAAACTGAAAAAATGGAAATAAAGTGTTTGTAAATGGGGAGGGGAGGAGGGGGGGAAGGGAGGGCAGGGACAAGGGGAAAAATGAGAATCAAGACCTATTATATAAAGGTACAGAATCCCAAGGATGAATGTAACTGTACTGTATACCTAGATTGTACCAATAAACTCAATAAAAAGAAAAAAAAAAGGAGAACTTCCCTCCAACCACAAAGGAAGAACCCTGGCCCAAGTAGAGCTATCCCTAAGAATATTTACTGTGGACAAAAGGGTAGAGGATTGCAGACAGAGGTTTGTAGAAGCAGAGAGAAGGAGAGATCGGCTCCCTAAATATAATTGTTCTGTCAAAATAAGTAACAAATGCTCTCCAAATAAAGCATTGAATCGACTTGTAAGCCAAGATATCTAAATGCTGAGAGCAAAATAGAATGCAAAAAGCCTCACCAAAGGTTTTTTTTTTTTAAGTGACAATTCTGTGATGATAAAATTCTTTTTTTTCAAGAAGTTAGGACAATTAAAAACATTTATAGACTTAATAAAACTCCAAATACAGTATATAGAGCAAAACTTGACAGAAATGAGGATAAAGAAGTAATCTATAATCACAATGGAGATAATCTAGATATGCTTAGCTTAATATATCAAACACATAAAAATTATTGAGGATACAGTTTTAACCACACAATCATACCTGATTAGAAAGAAATGCTATATCCAAGAGTGGCAAAATACATATTCTTTTCAAACACGATTTACAAAATTGGTCCATACAACAAATATCAACACATTCCAAAGATTCAGTATCATACAGGGCAGTTTAACAGACGTTCTCCCACAGTGGTCGAGTGGAGTCCAGTTGTCTATTATATGGTTACCCAACAGACAACTAAAAACTGGACAAAATACAAAAGCAACTACCTTAAGGTTTCAGAGAGTGAATCAGAACAGTAAAACATGGAGGAAGGGATTAGCCCAGAGTGACTTAATCATGGTCTTTATGAAAATTTATGTTCTGGTCTTTAAAAAAATTTTTTAAATCTTCGGCTAGAGATGAAACTCAGTGGTAGAGCACTTACCTAGGATAGAGGAAGCCCTAGGTTGAATCCCCAGCATTGTCAAAACCAAAATTAACTGAGTTCGATCCCGGGTACAAAAAAAAAAAATTAAACCAAAATAAAAAATGATGCACAGTGACTTTCAGCTCCTTAACTTTTTCATGAATTGCTTGATTGGGGGAGGAGGTTGATTAACATTGGTAACTACCCTATAGGTGACCTTTTTCATCGGGAGGGTGTGGTTGGTTGTTTTGTTTTGTTTTTCAGACAGAGTATTGACTACATAGTCCTGCTTGGCCTCAAACTTGATATGTAGCCCAGAGTGGGATCAAACTTGTGATCCTCTTCCCTCAGCCTTTCAAGTGCTATTTTTATAAGTGTGTAGCACCATGTCCAGTTCCCTAGACAAATTTTTCGCATGAATGAATATACCCATTTCCAACCTAGCTGAACAATCCATATGGTTGGCTAAAAATGTTTTTTCCATCTCCCCTCAAATCAATGCTGGTCTATGATCCTAGACCTTAGACTAGTTGGATTCCCTAAACCCATTCCTTCATAACTGATTATGAAGCTCGTCCTAGCTTCATTCCAGGAAGACACATCTATATTAACATTACAAAACAATGACTTAAACCTTCACTACAGGGAAGTTAGAATTCAATTACTACCCTTCCTCCTCTCATCCCTCTATTCCTTCTTTTCCTTGCAATCAGATAAATTTAATGCCTCTGAAATCTTTCTGTTGGATTAGTAGCAGGTTTCTAAGTTAATAATAGGTTTGTAATTAAGGTGAAGTTCTTTCCATTTGCCCATATTACTTACTTATATACATACATACATGCATACATACTATCAGTAATGAAGTAATAGGCTGGTAAATTAAGACAACTTAAGTTGTGTTTAAGTGGCCCATATATTTGTAACAATTTTGAGTGGGAAAGACCCCAAAGACAAATTCACATGCTGGCTAAATGTTCTACTAGAAAGTCATTTGAAAATTGATACAAGCAAGAGCTAGTAAAAAAACTCCAAAAGTTGCTGAAAGAACACTGCAAAGAATAAGAACTTTCAACATAGCAGGGGCCCTTGGGCATCTAGTTTTCATTTGCATTGGAGTATTTTTGGCAAAAGGCCTTGTAATGAGTCAAGTAAAGGAAATGTATTTGATTATAGAAAGACTTATTTTTCAAAGAAATAAAATGGGATGTATTTATTTATAACTTGTCAGTAATTGTGAGTTTTATGACTTTTTGTTTGCTGCCAAAGAAGCAAGTGCATGCTTTTTCTGGCTCCTGACAATCCCTTAGCCATGATTGCTGGTACTTTTTTTGTTTTGTTTTGTTTTGTTTTTTTGAGACATCATCTCTATATTGTTCAGGCTGGCCTTGAACTCACTAGGTAGTCCAAGCTGGCCTTGAACTCATGGCAATCCTCCTACCTCAGTCTCTTGAGTTCTGGGATTGTAGGCATGCACCAGCTGCCATGCCCAGCCCTGGTACTTTTTCTTTTTGAGACAGGGTCTAACTCTGTGGTTGAGACTGACCTGGAACTCTGTAGCCCAGATTGGTTTTGAACTCACAGCGATCCTCCTGCCTCAGCCTCCAGAGTGCTGGGATTACAGGCATACACCACCACACCCGGCCAGCCCTTGTACTGTTAAAAAATTACATGGAAAAAAAAAACATCTTCTTTATCCAATCTTCAGTTGATGGCAGTTGGGCTGTTTCCAAGTTATTACAAACTGTGCCTCTGTGAATATGGGTGCACAAATATCACTGTGTTATGATTCTTTGAATTCTTTTGGGAAGATACCCAGCAGAGGGATGGCTGGGTCAAGTGGCATCTCTAACCCTAGTTCTCTGAGGTGTCTCCATACTGATTCCCAGTGGTTGCCCCAGTCTACACTCCCACCAACAGTGGAGAAGGGTTCCTTTTTCCCCATAACCCCAGCAGCATTTGTTACTGGTTGCTTTCTTTTGTTTTTTGTTTAAAACCTTCCTTATTGAAGGCAACAGCCACAAATGCAACAAAATAACTTATCTTAATCGTTTTTCATAAAAGTCCTTCAAATATTAAATTGCACTCTTCATTACCCACCAGTAAAGTCTTCTCTGCTCCACACTGAACATCTTCAGTTCCTTCCATTATTTTTTCTGTAATGCTAGTCAATAGAACTTTCTGTGAGGACAGAAATTTTCTGTATCTGTTCTCTTCAATATGGTAGCCAAGAATATAGACTAGAAATGCTGCTAGTGTGACTGAGGTATTGAATTTTCTACTTAATGTCCACATGTAGCTAGTAGCCTCCACCTGGGACAATACAGCCTTAATATTGCAAATCTCCTTTCCTTACTGGTCGTTCATCCATTAACTCTATTTAGACTTGTCAAGATCTTTCAAATGTTCGGCCCCCACAGAGCAATACTTACCAATATAGTCTTCAAGATAACTATTAGGACCCAGACCATACTTCTAATACTTTACAGAGTGGGATGTTTTTAATGTATCTTGGAGCACCAGTGGTAAACAATGACAGTCATTGGAACTCGTACTCTGTATTAGGCCCAGTAGTTTGTGTATTCCAAGTTGTGATGATCCTTTTAAAACTTGTTCCAATGTAGACTACCCACAAGCCCTTCTGATTTTGTGGCACTTAGAGATTTGACATTACTATTATCTTCCCTGTTTGTAGTCTTCCACATTTTCAATGATATTTTTTACATCAGTTAAATTTCATTTAATCCTTACAACAACCTTGTGAGGTAGGTAAGATATACGATCTATATTTTATAGATAAGGCAGCTGAAGTGCAGAAAAACTTAACTGATGAGATCCATTTTCTAATCCATTGAGCATTTTGTTGTATACAGTATTTACTCACATCCCTTGACAAAAATGTTAGAGGGCTCCTGTAGAAGCCAGGCTGACCATGAATATCACTAGCTAGTTCAGCAGCTAAAGCACGTCAGTTCCACCTAAAGAAGTGATTAGCTAACCTATATGTTGCCTTTCTGTCCAAAGGGTGGTACAAGAGAGTCACTAACTTACTAACGTAAATATTACCACCAGTCTAATGAGCAAAAAGCAAATGAGGGTTGGCTTTCAGGAAAAAAAAAAGTTTTTTTCTCTTGTCTGTATCCATAAAGGAATTGCCATATCAACTGCCTAAAAGCTAGGCCCTCCCTTTCTTCTAAAACCTTCATGGAGTCATCTTTTATTATTCTTAGGATTCTTAGCTTATTGTAACCCACCTTGTAATTGTTTATATACATGTCTTGCAACCTACTTCAAATCATTCATCCTTATCACACACAGCACTTAGCCCACTACTGTCCATGTTGGAGACACTCAAATTGGCAAAAGAGAAAATCTATCCAAGTGAATATTCCAGTACTATTTGGCACGCCTCCAAAAACAAACTTGTGACTAGAAGACAGAGATGACTGCCACATTCCTGAAATCATGATTGATTAAAATGCCCTTATAATTGGCTTGGTCACAGTTTTCAGCAGGTGTCAGTGCCTTTGCTGGTTACACCAGCTTTCATTGGATGTGGTTACTTGGTTAAATTTGCAGTCCCGGGGATTGAACCCAGGGCTTTGTGTATGCTCAGCCCTTTATCCTCAGAATAAAGACAGATCCTCTTATACTAGGGACAGAATACATGAAATACGAACGCTTCTTTGAAATGTCAGTCTACTAGTGAGGGAAATAAGTGATCAACAAAATACCTGACAGTAAGTCTTCCAAAAGAAAGGAAACAGGAATAAAAACCAAGAATATAGTGCTTTACCATTTCCAAATCTTTCATGTACATTCTCATTTGACCCTCCCAACAACCCTATGAGGTAGGCAGCACAGATGTTATTCTTGTTTAACAGATGAAGAAAGTAAATCTCAGAGCAGTTAACTGATGTGCCCCAAGTTCTATAGTTAGTAAATAATTTGCATTAGTACCACTCTTGGGCTTAAAAATTCAGCACCCAGCCTCCCCTCATATATGCCCCACCTACTTCACAGGGATAATAAAGATAAAATGAATTCAAGGCTAGAAAAATACTTTTTTTTCAGCTTTAATTGAGTTTATTTGTACATTTTAGGTGTACAGTACAGTTACATTCATTGTTGGGATCTTGTACCTCTACATGACAAGTCTTGGTTCTCATTTTTTCCCCTTGTCCCTGACCTCCCTTCACCCCCTCCTCCCCTCCCCATCTACAACCACTTTATTTCCATCTTTTCATTATCTCACATTTTTTTCTTTTCTCCTTTTACCCTTCCCCTACCCATCCCATCTTCCCTACACCTTTAGCTCCTTTCTTCCCATTTCTCAATGTCAGTAATCTTATTAGGATCTTCTGTATTATTGGAGATTATTCACACCAGAGAAACTATTTGGTATTTACACATGTGTGACTTATTTATTTCACTTAGGAGTATATCTTCAATATGTATCCATTTTCCTATGAATGAATCTATTTTCTCATTCTTTATGGCTGTGTAATATTCCATTTTATATAGAAAAATACTTTGAGAAGGAAAAAGCACTATGATTATACCCATAAACTATAATTGTCCGTGATAAATGCTCAGTCCCCTTCTCATCCCAGCTTGTGCATGAACCCAGAATGTTATATTACCTCTGTCTGTGCTGAGCAAGTAGGTAAGGCAGGGTAACAGTGTAATCCTGTTTAAAGTTACATAAATTACAATCAGGGAATCTGCATTATTAAGCAGAATGAACAGCACACAAAGGCTAATGAACAACTAGGACCCACTAAAGCACATAGCAAAGCAAGGCAACATCATCATATAGGGCCTGATTGCATAGAAGAAAAAGTGGGGTCAGAGTTCCAACTGGCACACATGTAGTTATCTAAGGCCAAGGGGTGGCAAAGAAGAGTTACTTGCTCTGCATTATATAAACAAGAGCAGCAAATTCATGGGAAACCGTGCAAAAGCATTGTGTGTCACACAGATTGCTCCAGTTGCCTACAGGGAACATAAACACTCATCTTCATTGTAACGCATGATTGTACCTGTGCTCATATCCTGAATTAAACGAAGGAACAGCTCCATGCTAAAACTCCTTGGGTAAAATACAACCAGTACTATTACTTCTAATCAGACTAATAAATAGAACGTCTTTTAATGAAGTAGATGGCTGTTTAGGTTCCCTTCAGGGTTTACTTTGAATTTTCCTGCTTTAAGACCCAAAGAAAGTTATATTGAGCTTTCATTGGTGATTCTAAGAATATGTGTTTATACCATTTAAAGTGTGATAGGTGAATTTAACATGTTAAAAGTTTTATAGCATCTGTTAAAAAAGGATTAGACACTCTACAAACTATTCCAGTCATACAGAACCATTTCTCAGTGTCTTTGCAACTGAGCAGAAGCCTATTCAGCTCACTTCTCCTCCTGAGGTGGTTCATTCTGAGCAAGCTTTGCTTTCAGTTTGTTTTATTTGCTTCTACAGTGGCTTCATATTTCTCTTTCATTCCTGCCAATTCTAGGCGAAGCAGCTCATTTTCTGGATTTTCTGGGATAGCAGCCCCTAAGCGATGCTTTAAAAAATCCAAAGCGCTATTAGGTTTCTCTGGTTCTTCATATAATGTTACCAACACCTTGGTCAACCTGTCCAGCAACCCGACTTCTGCAAGTAAGTACCTCCGGAACTGCTCGCACTTGCGCTTCAAGCCCGGGGCTTTGTAATGGGCCATAGTGACAAGGGGAAAGGTGTAGCTGGTGCTGCAGACCGTGGCTGGTGGGCTCCTGATTGATTTCCTGATAGCAGCCATTCTTTGTGGGGTGAGGTGGGATTTCAGTGTTGTTTTTAATTCTTTTTTTTTAATTTTATTGAGTTTATTGGTACATTTTAGGGATACAGTACAGTTACATTCATTGTTGGGATCATGTACCTCTACATGACAGGTCTTGATTCTCATTTTTTCCCCTTACCTCTGCCCTCCCTTCACCCCCTCCTCCCCTCCCCATCTACAAACACTTTATTTTCATCTTTTCATTCTCTCACATTTTTTTCTTTTCCCTTTTTGTTCTTCCCCTACGCATCACACCTTCCCTACACCTTTAGCTCCTTTCTTCAAATTTCTAAATGTCAGTAATCTTATTAGAATCTTATGCATTGTTGCAGAATATTCACACCAGGGAAACTATTTGGTATTTACACATGTGTGACTTATTTATTTCACTTAGGAGTATATCTTCAATATGTATCCGTTTTC
>NW_022900951.1:26359099-26366752 GCF_012274545.1 Fukomys damarensis
CTATCTTTCCTCCACTGAGGATGGTGAGCTCCTTTGTCAAAGATGAGGTAGCTGAGTACATCTGCATTTGTTTTTGTGTCTTCCAGTCTGTTCCATTGATCCTCAGGCCTATTTCTTTGCCAGTACCATGCTGTTTTTATCACAGTGGCTTTGTAGTATAGTTTCAAATTGGGAATTGTTACACCTGGTGCCATGTGACTGTTGCCTATAATGGCTTTTGCTATTCTAGGTCTCTTGTGGTTCCAAATGAATTTTTGGATTCTTTTTTCTAGTTCTGTGAAATATAGTGTTGGAATTTCAATTGGCATTGCATTGAATGTATATAGCAGTTTTGGTAGTATGGCCATTTTCACTATGTTGATTCTTCCTACCCAGGAGCAGGGGATATCTTTCCATTTTTTTATATCCTCTTCGATTCTCAGTGTTGTTGTCATCTGCATCTCTTGAATGACCAGTGATGTGGAACATTTTTTCAGATATTTACTTGCTGCTTTTACTTCTTTGTTTGAGACATGTCTGTTCATTTCAGATGCCCATTTTTGGATTGGGTCTTTAAACTTGTGAGGTCTGATTTTTTTTAAAAGTTCTCTATATATTCTAGATAGTAGACCTCTGACTAAGGAACAGCTGGTGAAATTTTTTCCCACATTGTGGGTAGTCTCTTCATGCTGTTGGTGGTTTCTCTTGCTGTGAAGAAGCTTTTTAATAAGATGAGATCCCAGTTGTTGATTCTTTGTAATTTAGTCATTCACATATGACTGAGGTTTTGTTCATAAAATCTTTTCCTATGCCAATGTCTTCAAAAGTTCTGCCTAACCTCTCTTCGAGCCGGTTTAGTGTTTCTTGGTTTTTCTTCTTTGTTGTTTTTGGACTGGGGATTGAACTCGGGCCCTTGTGCTTATGAGGCAGGTGTTACAGCACTGAGCTAAATCCCCAGCCCTAGTGTTTCTCTTTTAATATTTAGATCTTTGATCCATTTTGATTTTAGTTTAGTGCATGGTGAGAGGTATATAGGTCAGTACTCAGCTATAAAGAATGATAAATTAGAAACATAAATAAATGGGTGCACATTGAGGCCATACTCATAAGTGAAATAGATAGGACACACAGGTGTAAATACCAAAACATTTCTCTGGTGTGAGAAACTGAAAGTGCACAGAAGAATCAAAATTTATGATAGATAATGTGAAATAGGAAGAAAAGGTCCAAAGGAAAAGGGGAAGTGAGAAGGGTAGGCGAAAGGAAATAAGGGAAAAGTAAAAAATGGAAACAAAGTCTTTATAAATAGGGGAGGGTGGAGTGGGTGAAGGGAGGACAGGGGTATGGGGAAAAATGAGAACCAAGACCTGTCATGTAAAGTACAAGATCCCAATGATGGATGTTAACAGTACTGTATACCTAAAAAGTACCAATAAACTCAATGAAAAGAAAAGGGAGAGGAATTATATGAAAAAAGGAAAAAACTCTTTGTAAATAGGGAGAGGTGGAGTGGTTGAAGGAGGGCAGGGGAATGGGGAAAGAAATAAGAACCAAGATGTATCATGTAAAGGTACAAATTCCCAATGATAAATATCACCATAGTGTATACCTAACATGTACCAGTAAACTTAATTAGAAACATTACATGGCATGTCCACTTGTTTTCATTTCAACACATAAATATTTTAATGAGTTTTCAAAGTGGGAAATAGTTAAATCCATTTACTCTTAGAAGTTTTAACTTTGCTTGGAAGTTATTGTCAATGTTAGAATCCATAGAAAAAGTGGAAGAGTAAGTTACTGAAATGTTAAAAATGGGTATCTTTTAGCAATGAGCTTTTAGTTCATTTTACTTTATTCTTTTTGCTTTATTTTTTTGCCATGAAAAAAAGATATAAATGCAAAACATCTATGGGAAAAGCCACATTAAAACCAGTCCATTTTTCAGGGTAGTCATTTCAATTCATAAATAGCAAATACTTACCAATGCATTTTGTTTACCTTCGAACCCTCCCTAGTTCCTTGTAAGGAAACAACAAAAGGAAGGCATAGAACATGTAAAGAAGTTAAAATTGTTCTTATAAATGGGATCTATATTTAATAAACAAGTGATTTGCCAGTGTTGCATCAGTAAGTGGCTGGGCTAGACTGTTTCAGGAATGGTCCCCAAAGCACATATTATATGCATAGACCGTATGACTTCCTGGGTTCAATGGGATATTAACAAACAGAACACAAGCAGAGGCTTGGAAACACCTTGCTGGCTGGAGAGCATCCTGTCTTGTTGCTCTCTGAAGAAGCCTGGACTAGCCTATTGGAAGATAAGACTCCAAGTGGAGTACATTTGAACCTTCACAGCTGAAGCACATGTGTGTGAGGCCATACCAGGCCATTCAGTTTCAGTAGAGCATCCAAATGATTTCAGTAATCAGGCCAGCTAGCCCAGGCCAGAAATGCCCAGCAGACCTGCAGAATGGCAAGATATAACAGATTTATTTTAAGCCATTAGGAGTGGTTTGTTATGCAGGAAAAAAGTATATGATGACCAAACATGAATTTAATTTTTCTCCCCCTGAAACTCTGTCCTTTCTTATTAAACACCACTGGCTACCAACTCCTGCTAGTATTCAAACAGATGAAAGGGATATTTATGACTCAGATAACATAATATAAATGTCATAAACATGTGTAATTTGTGTTCAACTAAATACTCTTGGCAAAATGTCCACTCATGTGGCTAAGTTGCATATAGTCAAATTTACTCTCGAAAACACATTAGGTCCTGGCAGAGTGAACAGCAAATGCAAAAGTCCTGAGGAAGGTGAATGGGCTCGGAGAAGTAGGTGCAGCCTTGAGGACCATGACTGAATCGTCTTGATCAACAAAAACAACAATCTAGCCGTGAGATTTTTATTTTATAGGGAGGGAACCCAGAGGGAGGTTTCTAAACAAAATTATAGTAAGGTGGCTCAAAAAGTAAGCCAGTCGAGGAAGGACAAAAGGGGAGGGATGGCAGTCATTTAGGGAAGGAACAAGTCATTTAGGGAAGAAACTATTTCCACATTAATAGAAAGGAGGCCCAGGAATCAAAGTCTGCAGCTGAAGCCAAGTTGTCTGCACTTAGTGACAATGTAGATGTGGAGAGTGAAAGCCAAGGAAGCAGTATGGGGGGAAACATTTTGAAAAGCATAAGGAAGAACACGTAACTTTTGATGCCTACTGTGTACCAGGTGGTGTTACATTCTGTGTCTCCTTTAATTTGCATACCAGCCCTCGAGGAGGTAATTCTTCACATTGTATGAGAGAGAAAACTGGACTTGAGGCTGTCAAGCAGCAGTGAGGTCAGGATTGAGCCCAAGTCTGTGAGGCATCTAGTCGGTTGGAGGTGGTGGCACCATGAGCAGTCGTGGCACACTACCTTTAAATGGCTTCATGTATACACTAATACATTCTTCTTAAATCAGCTTTTAGTCCTAAGTAAAACTATATGCATATCAATTTGTATTCTAGGCAAGTGACCGAAAATTTCACCTAAGTTAACTGGGTGTCTTGGACAGGTTGAGTTAATTATCTCTGGAAAAAAATAAAAATGTCAGTTGATCATTCTTGTAAAGTTTGCAAGTGTGTCAGGTGTAATGATTCCCTTTTCGTGTCTGGTTTTCTTTGAATCTTCTCTCTTGTCTTAGACAAGCTCTTAACTAAAGAGAGTTGAATTATGGTGCATTCTGTTGATTGCCTAGGTAACTACCTGTCCTAATTTTCTACCTTGCCTATCTCCCTGTAGAGGCAGAAAATGCCAAATTCTCACTTGTCCAATCTCATTTGCAGACAGAATTGACTACTGTATATGGCCCAGATTTAGCGAGCAAGAAAGAGAAGTATAGGAGGCTCTGGTGGAAGTCGTTCTTACTTTATAAATGGCGTGAGACCTATACGGAGAGTCACTTTTCCTTTTCTACTTTGGACACACTACCATTTGAGAATAGACTTTCTGTAGCCAAGGCAACCATATCACAACCATGTGACTAAAGCGTTCTGAACATTATATAGATCCTTTAGCTTGATGTTATTAGTTTGCTGCCAAATTCGTCTTAACCAATATGATGCTCTTCATATTGAACTGATCTATTTATTGACTGATGTAACTAAAAATTTTGAGACTAGCCTACATGTCTCTTAAGCAGATACTGACACCCATTTTCCATAGATGGTACTTTTCAGAGTTATCCCCCAAAAGGACAATCAAGTGAGATATGCCTTAATAAATGACATGATAAGGGTTCTTCTATTTTTCAAATATGTGTGTCAACAAAAATGATTTTTAAAACTTAAAGTTGGAAAACACTGAGAAGTGTTGATATTTCGTGAAAAACAAACTGTTCAATTCAAAGTAGTCCAAACAGAACACTTCTGATTTGGCTAGAAAGAAGTTGTTATGACAACCTCTAAATACTCCCTCAGCCCATACCAGCAATATTTAGAAGCTATACACTGATAAAAGTTAATTCTATTGTCTGTGATTTCAATTCTGTTGTCACCTAATTTCACTAGGTATTGTCTTATATTCTTTCTTTATGCTATGAACTCAAAAATACCCATGTATAACAGCAAAATATTTGAGGACAAACATTTAGAGAACATTGATTTTATGCAAGCAATGGATGAGAGGATTTTAGAAAATCAGGAGTAAATCTGAAAGCTTGAGGGAAATTAATTGAAATCTGATGATGTGAGCCATTAATGGGACAGATGGCACTGTCAGAAAATCAAAATTCAAAAATAGTATCAAGCTGTTGCTTACTATTAATGACAATATGGCATTTTAGAATAATTTTGCAATTTTTATTGTAAAGTTTCTGAAATGGAGACCAAAAATAAGTAAAAACTAAGAGGAACAAGTAAATGATATAAGTGTGACTAATTAAATGGTATTTGTTGTACTTGAAAAATAAGTTATTTAACATTTTTAATTAGATTAAGCTGATCTGTAAAAGTGAAATTACACATATAATGGGGTGTCATCTGATACTTTGGTATACATATGCAATACGTAATGTTTACGGTAGATTAACCATATCTATTTCCTCAAACATTTACCATTTCTTTGTGGTGAAAACTTTCAAAATCTAGTTTTTGCAATACAGTATATAGCACTATTATGTGTATTCACCATACTGTACAATAGCGTAGCAGAAGTACTTATTCCTGTTTAACTGTAATTTAGTTTCTATCAACTACCCTTTAACTATCCCTTCCTGTTTCTTCTCTTCCTAGCCTCTGGTAGGCACCATTCTTCTCTGTACCCCTGTGTTGCCAACATTTTCGATTGTGCATGAGTGAGGTTATGCAATGTTTGTCTTTCTGGGCCTGGCTTATCTTGTGTAACATAATGTTCCTCAGTTCCTGCCGTGGTGCACAAATGACAGAATTTCACTCTTGATTATGGTTGAGTGATATACCACTGTGTATAGTCCCATATTTTCTTCATTATTTCCATTCCTTGGCCATTATGCTGCAGTGAACATGGGATTGTAGATATCTATATCTCTATCTATCTATCTATCTATCTATCTATCTATCTATCTATACTGATTTCATTTCTTTTGGCTATACACCCAGTAGTGGGATTACTGAATCATAAGACAGTTCAATTTTTATTTTTTTAGGTACTTGCACACTGTTTTCCATAAGGGCTGTAATGATTTACATTCCCATAGTGTGAGAGTGATTCCTTTCCTCTACATCCTCATCCTAATTGTTTGTTATCTTTACTCTTTTTGCTAATAGCCATTGTTACTGGGGTGAGGTGACATTTCACTGTGATTTTGATTTGCATTTCCTTGATGACTAGTGATGTTCAACATTCTTCATGTGTCTATTGGCCATTTGTACATCTTCTTTTGAAAAAAAGTGGCTATTTGGATCTGTTGCTCACACTTTAATCTCTTTTTTTTGGCAGTTAAGTTTTTGGAGTTCTGTCTATATTCTGGATATCAATGCCTTGTCAAATGTATTGTTTGCGAATATTTTCTTCTGTTGTCCAGGTTGTCTCCTCTTTTGATTAATTTTCTTTATTGTGTAGAAGCTTTTGAATTTGAGGTAATCGCATTTGTCTATTTTAACATGTATTTCTTGTACTTTGGAGAGGGGATTGTCCAAAACATTCTTGTGTACTCTAATGTTCTGAAACATTTCTTCTGTGTGTTTTTTTTCAAGTAATTTCATAGTTTTGGGTCTTACATTTAGGTATTGAGTTGATTTTTGTAACTGGTGAAAGATAGGTGTCTAGTTAGATTTTTCTGCATATGGATATCTAATTCTCCCAAACCATTTATGGAAAGACTGTTCTTTCTGCAATGCATGTTCTTAGGACCTTTGGTGGAAACCAGTTGGCTGTAGATGTAGATGTATGAGTTTTCGTCTGGGCTTTTTCCACTGGTCTGTCTTTTTAGGCCAATACTGTGCTGTTTTCAATACTACAGAACTGCAGTACCTTTTGAAGTCAGATAATGTATTGCCTCCTGCTTTGTTCTTGACCAAGCTGGCTTTGGCTATTTGACTTTTGTGGTGCCATATAAATTTAAGGGTTGTTCCTTCTAGATCAATCAAAAATATTAGTATTTTGATAGGCATTGCTTTAGATCCATAGATTGCTTTGAGTAGTATGGATATTTTAATATTAATTCAGTCTATAGACACAGGATGTCTTTCTGTGCTCTCTTCAGTTTCTTTTGTCAATGTCTCAAAATTTTCATTGTAGAAAACTTTTATCTCTTGCATTCAATTTATTCCCAGGTATGTCATTTTTTGTAGCTATTATAAATGGGATTTATTTCATTATTGATTTCTTTTTGAGATAATTCACTATTGTCATATAGCAAGGCTACTAATTTGTGTATATTAATTTTATATACTGAAAATTCACTAAATTCTTTTATTTATGTTTTTTGGTGAAGTCTTTGGAGTTTTATATATAAGACCATGTTACCTACCAACTGTGACAATTTGGGTCTTTTCAAATTTGGATACCATTTGTTACATTCTCTGTACTGATTTCTCTGGCTAGGACTTCCAGTGCTATGTTTAAAAAAAAAGTGATGAAAATGGAAATTCTTGTACCAGATCTTAGAGCAAAAGCTTTCATTTTCCCCCATTTGTATAATGTTGGCTCTTTGCTTATTATATACAGCCTTTATAAGTGGAGTTTTTAATGCCTAATTTGTCTTTTTTTTTTTTTACCATGAAGCAGTGTTGAACTTCATCAAATGCCTTTTTTGCATCTTTTGAAGTATTTTTTGTGCTTCTGTTTATATGATGGTATCATGTTTGTTGATTTGTATATGCTGAACCATCCTTGCATCCCTGGGTTGAATCTCCCTTGATTCATGCTGAATAATATTTTAAAAATGTGTTTATATTAGTGCCTATTAATTTTACAAAATATCAGGTTTTAATGTGTTATTTTCACACATGCATATGATATATTTTTATCATATCCATCCTTCATGAATAATTTTTTTTGAGACAGGGTCTTACTATGTAGTTGAGACTGACCTGGAACTCACTATGTAGCCCAGGCTGGTCTCAAACACAGAGATCCTCCTGCCTCAGCCTCCTGAGTGCTAGGATTACAGATGTGCACCACCATGCCAGCCATGACTATTTTTAATGTCC